>NC_031986.2:22745935-23054372 GCF_001858045.2 Oreochromis niloticus
CACACATATATCTATATCCATACACATATATCTATATACACATATATCTATATATATCTATATATATATATCTATATATATCTATATATATATACATATATATATATATATATATATACATATAAAGAAATAGGAATTATGTGTCTTTGTAACAGGGTGCGACCTACAAAATGCCTAAAGGCACAAAGACTTGACTGAAAATGAGTGACAAAAAACCAATGTCCGAAGAAAATCTTTGAAAGACCTTCAGAAGGCCTTCAAAACTATTGCTGAAGACCACTTTTTAAATAAAATTACAAGAAAGTCTGGCTCCTTGGAAGAAAAATATAAAGAAATGAGGAGTAGTATAAGGTTTTTCAATATGTAAAGGTAAAAGAATATGGGACTCCATACTCTGCTTAGTAAGGCTTACAGGGTAGGGGGCAGTTTTTTTGTTTAATGGGACTTCTGGTATAGTGAGCAGCTATTTGGGCCAATACGTCCTATTCCAGTTGCTGACCCTTGTTAATGAATGCATAAAGTCAATAAAAAGCTAAATACTTTTCAGGTAAAAGCTGACGGTTTCAATATTTAATTCCGGCAAATACTCTTAAGATTTTTATCCCATTCTTACTCCCATCGTCTTGTGTACATACTATGGCTAAAGACCCTGACCCTTAGTATGCTGGATCAGAACCCAACTATTTTACATTGTGATATTGTAGGTAGCCCTTTAGTGCGGGTCAGGGTCATTCTAGGCAAAAGTACTCTCCCAGTGTCAACAATGACCGTGGTAATCAAGGTCATGCAACTGCTGTAATCAAGGACATGCTGGAAAACGAAAACTAATTTGAAGAGGTTAGAAAAAAAAGTGTCTCCCAAACACAACTCAGATTCTCATCATGTTGGTTTTCTGGTTGGAGGTCAGTGTGATTATTCTTTCCACAGTCCCACCTGCCTACAAATGTGGACTTCACACAGGAAAGTGATGCTAAAGGGAAACCCTTCATGTTTAAACATGATGAGTTGCATACTGACTAAGCATCAGCATGCAGTGATTTAGGTGCGAATGTGCTGGGACAGAAAGCAGCCTTGCCCAAAAGTGACAGGCTGACCAAACTCAGACTACAAATAGAAATCATAAAGCTTCAGGTACAACAAAAACCTTGTCCCCTGCTTACAGATATCTGCATATTCATAGGAGTCGAAAAGTCCTGTTTGAAATCAAGTCTGTAAATGAGGGTGCATAATTTGTTTTTGATTTGTGTTTTAATAATTTCTGTTCCACAAAAGAATAATCCAGACTTGATCCAGCACATTCGCTTTTCACTATCGTGTCGAGGTAGTTGAAATTGATTTATTGACGCTCATAATGCTTTAATATTGCCTACAGCAGAAACAAAAGCATCACTCATGAATTCTGTGAAGAGATGAGCTGGATGCTCTTTTTTGGTAATTATGTTTTTCTCTCATTTATGTATTTAAGGGATAGAACACAGACAATGAGGTTTTTTAAATTGTGTTTGCGCCCCAATTTATACAAAACAGTAAGCCACTAATACTGTGCAAATTGCTTTTACATTACCTATGAGCCCTCAAAAAAGCAAAAGTAACCGTAATTTCTTTTAATTTTCACTATGTTATTATTTTCTGGCGTGCACATCATCCAAAATTCACCCTTTTATCTCCATAAGAGCCTCTTCAAACCATTGCCAGTTTTTCTTGAAAATCTATAAATGACAAGTAAACCCACTATCTCAGGAACAGCAGCGAGCATTAATGCAGTGACCCTGGATGCAGGTTACCAGGTCATCCATTCGCTGTTGCTCAGATGATCTACGTGCCACAGAAGTAGGTCGATAGCATAAACTAAATCCAATAGTAATATTGCCTTGCATTGATTTTTTTTTTACCCACCTTGGGAGAATACAAACATTTCAGGTAATGGATGGGTCCTCATCCTTGTGCGTGTTTGTATATGTGCACATACATAAACACATGATGGATAAAACCACCGATGATTGGTCGTTATAGTAGGTGTTGACGAATACCCTCGTCACCAGAGTGAATAGAAATGTAATTCTTCTTGGACATATAGGAGACATAACGCAATATAAGACTATAACTTAGAGTGAGAGTGTTATTATTAGTGCGGCTCACTCGCCCGGCCACTGCTGGGAGACACAGAGGAGAGATATTTGTTAAATGCCACTACTACTGTACCGGGGTCTTAATTGGATTTCCTCTTGCGCTCAGAACTTCCCTCCACTTTTTTATGAGAATGACCTCTGAGTATGTCACACTCAGCCACTCTCTCTCAAACACACACACAGGCACAGTTAAATAGACGTATTCAGGTCTAGATACACATATGCAGTCTTGCTATGGGGAAAATATACAGGGAAGTACTAGGAAACAAGTTTTATTTTTTTAAATCTCTCAAAAGTTTATTTTTGATATAATGTCTATAGAATATTTGACATGCAAATCTGAGTTTATGATCAAAGACTTTATAGGATTTGGTCATCATTCTTTGGATTTGTTCTAGACCGGCAGAAATAGTGATGAAGGGTTCAGTTGGTAAACATCACAATGAGTGAATGCTTAATTAATCTGGAGCTGAGGGGATTGCAATATTTGTATGCTTAAGGATGGCGTATTGTATAGAAATGCAGGATTCTGATGGTGTCTCTAGTCGGGGTGACCCTTTTGCTTTCTTTGTCTTAATGGGCTTTCACAAAAAAGAGGGCCAGTAGCAATGTGACAGCCAGAGACCACGATGACAGGTACTAGCAAAGTGGCAAGCAAACATATCTCAAACTTGAGCCAAGTGATCAAATTGTCTGCCTAATTTTGTTGACTGAGGTATGACATTGTAGGAAATACAAAAGAACCTCTAATATATACACTACATTAACAATAGAAAAGTACTACAGGATAATGTGCACAACCATATATCCATTATTTTGTGATGGCAGCAGGCTAAGCATGGCTTTCCATATGTCCTTCTCCCCAACAACACTTCCCAGTTCCTCCTGGGGGATCCTGAAGCATTACCAGGCAATATGAGCAGGTTCTGATCTACCCTGGGGTCTCTACCCAGTTGGGCATCCCTGGGATCTCTTCCCATTTGGGGGTCCCTGGGAAATCTCTACAGGGAAGCACCCGGGAGGCATCCAAATCAGATGCATGAACCACCTCACCTGGTGCCTTTCAACATGGAGGAGCAGTTAGTCTAGTCCTACATCCGCTAGATGTATAGTGTTCACACTATATCTCTAAAGCTAGGGTTATACTTCCCATGCTGATGAATTCGCTTGGTTCTGAGTAAGAAATGTTATCAATAGATAGTGAATATGAAGGTCCATTCAGATGTCTGTATTTGTGTTTGTGACAGTGCAGACTTGTCTGCAGAGAATGTACCAACTATACTTGTGCCCCAGGCAGTGGACTTAAAGCCAACTTCAAAGAAGTATAACAGGAATGACTATTCAGACATCAGGTTACCAGCTGTCCATGTTCACAGTGGAGTATAATGAAGGCTTAAGGCAGAGCCTATACACCCTGGAGGAACTTGTACAAGCAGTAAGATTGCCACTTGTATTTGCAGTCTTACCTTTTTGGTCACTATCCAAATCCCATTAACATGCAAGTTCTATGTTAGTCTGAAACAGGTCTCTCTTGTAAATGACACACTGAGTCTCAGTGGAGCTACCTGTATAAATCAAGGTGCTCTCTCTTCACCAACAACAGGCCAGTGCGGGGCAGCTTATGTTCCACCTCACCCTCTTTTTATTTTTATTTTTTATTCAATCTTTATTTATACAGGTAGATCCACTGAGACTCAATGTCTCATTTACAAGAGTAAGGAATAAGATCCTGGGACACTCCCTCGGTTGGGGCAGCCCAAACCCAGAGGGTTGCACCAATTTCTGGCGGAGAACGCTGGCCTCTTGGACTTGAAAGTGCTGACCGAAAAGTCCACTAGCAACAAACGATCATCCACAAAGTGAAGCACAATGAACCTTGCCTCACTTGTGCATGACATTGCTTTTTATGGGGATATGACCTCCAGCCTTCCTCTGTCTAGTTTGCGATTGTCTGTTTATGGGAAATATCAGTAGACAGTTTTTTCAAAATGCCTGTTAGCATTGACTTTGCATCCTAGCTGTGCAGATTGTCATTGTCTTTAACATTTAGAAAATAAGAAAAGTAACTGTAGGTTTAAATGTACATTTGACCTTGAGGTGACCTTTTATCTAGTATCATATACTCAACAAGCTCTTCAACTAATGATGATGGTATTTTTTTTTCTTGTCTTCAACTTTTGCTTTCACTCAGTATTTACTTCCACTTTCACTTATTTAAAGTTTGGCACAAAAACAAGCACCTTATCCAACTAAACAATGATATGAGTCTGAAACAACCTTTGCAAGTACCTTTGAAATAACCTATTTGATATTTTCACAAAAAAAGAACGTGAAAGTCAGTATTAAGAGGCAGATGGGGTTGTGGTGGTGGTAGAAATAGAACTTTAAAACTTGATTTGGGGTATAATCCAGGGATATTTTTGTGTTTTACTTTTACTTGTCATTCTGCTAGCTCTAGGGACCAAAATTACTGAATTGGAATTGGAAAAGATTGTGATCAGGGTTAAATGCATGCTTTCAAAATGTTAACAAGATGTCAGAGAAACCTCAATTTTCTAAGTTACCAGGGTGCCAAACTCCACTCCAATTAAAGGTGATGAAACCAGAGCACATTTTACATGCACTTATTCCCACATCTGCTAGAGGTCAGTTAAATTTAAAACCCAGGTTATAATAACAGCTTGCACAAAAGACCTATGGGGTCTGCAGAACTGGCTCAATATCTTTCATGACAGCAGGTTCTGCTGGATGTAATAGAAAGTAATGAGTGCTCTAGGCAAGCACTTAAAGGTGTGCATGGTTAATAATGTTGCTTAGGCTTATAAATCGCCATGAACAATGAACATGTTTCCACTCAACTTGCATAACTGTCTCTAGTCTGATATATTGAACTCTTCAAAATATCCCTTTCTAATTAAAGTAAGACTGCTTTCTTGTATTTGTGCAATATCTCTAAAATTAGAAACATCCTGTCTCAGAGTGATGCTATAAAACTAGTTCATGTATTTATTACTTCGAGGCTGGACTATTGTAATTCATTGTTATTAGCATGTCCTAAAAATGCCTTCAGTTGATCCAAAATGCTGCAGCGAGAGAACTAAAGACAGCCTTACTGGCTTCTCTTCATTGGCTCCCTGTTAAATCCAGAATCAGATTTTATTTTGTTGTAATTTGGCAATATATAAAATAATAAAATTGAATTGAATTGATGTCATTCTACATTCACTTCCCACTAAATGAACCTGCTTTTTAACAGGTTTAAGCGACTTTGTGTCATGATCTGAAGACATGACTGGAAAATTCCATCAGGCACCTGAGTTCCTTGGTCTCCAACCCTGGACGGAGCCATCATCTCTCCTACAGTCCTGCACACCTGAAGCTGATTCTGGGTAGTCAGGTTGAGGATTTAATCTCCACTCAGACTCTCCTTTGCCTCCAGTTCGTCAATGACTGCACGTTGGTATCGGCTCTAAGGTTTTCATGCTCTTGCTACTTGTTTTGTTGCTTACCTTGTTTTCCTGTGCCACAGTTTCCCTGGACCTTCTTCGCCACTGCCTTCAACCTCAGCTCCTCTCGGATTACCTCCGCATTCTGGGAAATACAGAGAACCTCACCTGCCTGCCCTCCAGCTATCACTCACCACCTCAGACGCAGTGAAACTCAGGTCAGCCAGCCTTTGCCAGTACTCACCCGGGTTCTCGCTGCCTCTCCCTCAAAGCCAAGCTCACCCCGGCTATCAGTCAGCAATATCAGTCATACCCACCTCCCTAAGTGTCCTGCGCTCGCTGCCTTCCTAACCTTGTACTCTTCTCTTCCCAGACGTACCCGCTCCATTCCCTCGCACCTGTCAACTCCCAGTTCACCCTCACTGACCCACAGCTGCATCATTAGTAACACTTTTCTACGAATTAATCTGTTTTCTAAATAAAAACGCACTGTTGTGGTTCTGTGTTTGAGTCCAGTGTAGCTATCGGCCTGTGGCCATTGTGACACTTTGAACATGGCATGGTTGTTGGTCTGAGACAGGCTGGGCAGAGCACTTCAGAAACTGCTGATCTACTAGGATTTTCCCACACAACCCTCGTTACAGCGAATGGTCTGAAAACGTATCCATTCTCTGGGTGAAAATGCCTCATTGATGGCTGATGTCAGAGAAGGAATGCCAGACTGCTTTGAGTTGATGGGAAGGCAAGAGTAACTCAAAAACAAACAAATGTACTTGTTACAACCGAGACATACAAAAGAGCAGCTCAACAGACGCAGAAGAATACCACTGCTGTTAACCTGAGTATTGTTGTTGACCATATCCATCACTTTGTGACCATCATGTAAATTTACAAAGTTCAAATTATCTCCAACTGGTTTCTTGAGCATGAGTTCAGTGCATTCAAAATGGCCTCCGCAGTCATCAGATCTCAGTTGAAATACAATGTGGGATGGCAAGAGATGGCTATGGATTATATGTTGGACACACATGCGGGTATATTAACTGCCTACCAATACACTGAAATGATGTTGCCTTAATGCTGGATTACACATATCTTTACTGATGAGTTTGGAAAAACAAACAAAAAAACAGAGAAACCAAATTGCTCTTAAGGCTTTAGTAGCAGCAAACATACACAATGTTAAAGACAGCAGTGCTGCTGGTTAATAACCCTTCCACTCCGCTGGCCTACCAGCAGCTCAGTCATTACAGGCTCATGCTGTGAGGCCAAGCATTGTTCAGTCTGACAGCACGTTATGCTCATTTCTAATAAAGTTTCTAAAGATACCAAATACATTAGGCTTAATTTACTGGAAATGTGTTTAAAATGATGCACGAGACATTTGCATTCTGTCATTTGCTCAAATGGTGCAGCCATTAAAAAAAAATTGGTGTAAACATCACACAGCTTCAGTAGGGATGTACAATACGACAATACAGATGCTTTACAAACTACAAAGTTGTGTATTGTGGGTTTTTTTATGTGACAAGGGGTCTGTAATGGATCTGGGTCATGTCATAGAGGAGTGTGCGCAAGTTTTTTTTTGCATAGTTCAATTTCGTCCTAAACTGTGGTTGCATTGAACAAGATCACACAATGCCACATTCAGCGATACCGTTGTGGCACAGAGATTGGAAAGGGGGTTTTATTCAGTTCTTACATGCAAAAGGTAAAAGGAACAGACAAAAAATCTCAACAACAACAAAAGGAAAAAAAATCCAGGAATACAGTCATTATCCTCATCTGAAGTCTGCCATCTGCTGACTTTATTTGTTTATGCTGTTTTTACTTGCTCCGTCTCATCATTCTGGAAACAAACCTGTCCGCCTGTTTACAGATGGCAGAACTCGGAATAATCCTCATCTGCACCCACACACACTCTGCCTTTGTACATAGCTTTTTTTTCTCTTTCCCCTCTGATACATTTTCAACTCCTACTTTAATAACTGCTCCGGTAATGCAGGCTTCAAAACTCCCACACATGGGATGCACGCATACTCTCGCCATATGTCTGCACTTATAGAAGGTTGAGCTGGTTTTCTTTACAGATCCAATTATAGATGCTGGACGCACTGAATCCTGAAGACGTGTAGGCAAAACCACAGGTGCGAAAGATCGGTTTGTTTTCTTAATTAGACTTAATTAATGCTAACGAGGCTATCAACGAGGAATCGTGTGCGTCGGCAGCGTTTAATTACCGAGCGAATAAATAAAGTGAAACGTTAACATGAAGTCAGCATATTGTTGGCTGTTTATATTTGGACGAAATTGATCCAGCATGTGTGTTCATTTACATACATGATAAGAAAATTGCACTGCTCGGCTATTAGCATGTAAATGGCCTCATTCTCCGTGTAGCCCATTGAGGCAACAATCAAACCTCTCAGAGGGTGTGAAAAATAAGCTCTCTGCATGCTGCGAATGCAGGTTTCAAGATGATTTAAATATAGTTTTGTGTGGCGAATTTCAACTACGATTCAAGGAGGAGTGATTAAACGTGGCAAAGAACGATATGATCTTGGCAGGAAATAAACGGTGGCCGTTTTTACCCCAAATTATTATTCCCTCTTACTCTTTTCTTCTCTCTCTGCAAGCGAAAGACAGAATGTCACATTTAATATTCACAACAAGCTTCTTGCCAGTCCCCCAGAGTTCCTCTGTGCCAGATGACGAGCAGGCTGTCAGGGGTCACCCGGCAAACCGGTCATTCTCTAAACACCCGTCGGTCCTCTGCGGAAGTGACCTAATAACCGTGCCAGGCCCCTGCCACCTCTGTCGCCGGCGCCCTCTCGGCGGCCACAGATCACCATCTCACCCCGCTGCCATCGAGGATTACAGCCCTCCCCTCCCTCGTCTTCTTCGCCCGCTTTTTCTCCTGCCTCGAGGAATCCTTACTTTCTCAGATCGGCTCAACAGTTTTACGAGTTGGGTGGTTTTTATGAGCTTCATCTTCTTATCCCCCCCTTCTTCCTCCTCTTCTTTTTTACTCTAACAGACGTTTCCACAGACAGCTTTCTCAGCTCATTTCCATCGGATGCCCTACAGGGAATCGCCGAGCGTAAAGTTGTGTCTATCCCTAGACGCCGCTCAACTTCGGCGCTCATAAAGCAAAATAAAAATGCGCTTTAGTGATTTGTCAACTTGTGTCCTCGGGGAGATATAATGTGAAGACGGGCTATCCTTGGAAACTATTGTTTGGAGATGCTGCTCGAGCCATCTTTCAAAAGTGTCGGTGTGCACACGCCACACTTGTACACTGTGTTTATCCCTTTTGATATGATCTATCAAGTTGCTATCATTTATGTGTGCACCGTGGCCATCGCACATCCTTCTCCTTAACTCGCTCTCGACATGCGTCCAGATGAAAGACAGCTTCTGGTGACCTCCTCTTATCTCCTCCCCCATCCCTGCTCTCCCCTCCCTCCCTCCGTCCCTCACCGGCCTCTTACCGTCAGCCAGACCGCCACGTGCTGCTGCCCCTCCCTCCCTTTTCCCCTCACCGCTCCGCCGGGTGGCAACAATAGAGACAGGGAGATCCAAAATGGCAGCCGCCCATTACTGTCTGGCCCGTCCCCCCCGGGGGGCCCCAATCGCGTATCAGCCCACCCAATCTTAATGCACGTCTTCCGCAACAAATTGGCCAGTTTACTTAAGAGTCTGCTGTGGCCCATGAATATTTGATGTGGTCAGGGCTGTGGAGTGAAGGGATACAATGACAGGGTCTTATCTTATTTAGCCAGACAGAGGAGGTCGGTTCCTGGCCCGACCCAGAACACTCCACTGCTCTCCTGAGATCTGGAAGAGCCCAATCCAGGAGAAGGAGACACCATGAAAACATTTTTTTCCTCCATTTGTCCACACCTTTGAAGTGTAAAAAGCCCAGCTGTTGAAATGGTACCAATCACTGCTGTTGGATGAAAACCAAATCGAGAGCAGAATGCTTTTTTGTTTTTTTAACCCCCACCCACCCCTGTCTGTGATTGACATTTGGGGGAATCAGACAATGGGCTTTTAACACATTTAATGGACCCAAGAGTGGTATAACACACCCTGGCATGTTCACTGGACTCACTAAATAAAAATGTAAATTTTAAACGAGTAAAACAAATAAAAAAAAGAAACCATGTCCATGACATGCAGCGACTGCAGGAGCAGTGCAGCACTCGTCTTACATCTTCTGTGTAACACGAGTGCTGCACTGTGGAGATTTGATTGTAAAAGCAGAAGAAGAAAATGCAAGCAGAAGTGTGAAATATGTTATTTCTCCCCCATGATAAAATCCACACAATGTAACAGGGGTGGCAGGGAGAGGAAACAAAGTAAAGGATAGTTTTCCCAATTATCCCCCAACTCCCCCCCTCTCCTCTCGCTGTACCTTCTTTCTGTCCCTCTGGGCTCGGGGTAGCTGTGTGATTTAAAAAAGGCCTCTCATATTGCCTTGGCTGTGATGGCTAGTAATACTGTAGCCTCCAAATCAATGGAGCCTGTCCTAGATTTCGCTGCGGTCTCAACTCTCTCTCTATAAAGGGATCTGGAGGGCACTCTATATTTTTATTACCTGCAGAGAAAGATGGAGAGGCCGGGACCTGGATCTCATTTCAAACACTCGCACGTTCGTGTACAGTATGGTGTGGTGTGCTCATTCATAGGCTTGCATGCATCCAGACATCATAATAATGATAATAATAATAAAACAAATCAGTCATGCATGACCAGATGAGCAAACGAACATGTGTTCAAGCGTGCAAAAAAAAAAAAAAAAACATACACCAACTGTCCACCTACTGTACCAGAGCACTCTCATGGCTTGGAAAAAGAGACCCCAGCAGAGTCTGTCTCTCTTCATTAGGAGCTGAGTGCACACCCATACAGTACACACACTCACACATAGTCACTGAGGGGCATGATGCAAATGCCACAGTGGGTTACGCTGACTACTCTGCTGACTGTGCACATTGGGAGGCTGCAGCAGGAAAGGTTGCATCCAGTTTCTGGAGTTAAGGGAAGGAGGCAGAAATGAGATGTGCTGTATGTTGTGCTGCAGCACAGCAAGACAAATCCTAAAACTTTGAAAAAAAAAAGAAAAACCCAGTAAACTGGTTTACTTCTTCAGCAGCACACCATTGAGATATGGTGTTTGCATACCATGTGTTGTAAGGAAGTTCCCTTCTGTAGCAAGCTTACCATATGAACTGACAGCGTGAGAGCGTCTTTGAAGCCTAAACCTGCTCAATGTGTGGCTTTCAAAAGATTTTTTGTCAAAGTATTATGAAGTATACAACATTAAAAGATACATTTGTGTCTTTTGTGTTTTTCTTCAAAAACTGACTGTAAACTACTGTGCAAAAATCTTGAGTTTATTGGAAATATTTCAAAGTTGAAAATTTTGGTTCAAATGATCATCAGTATGTAGAGAGGAGATCAGGACAGAGGTACAACAGTGAGTGTCTACAGCCATCTGTGATGGCACCACTGGCATTTCAGCCAATATTTTGAATGGCAGCAGCTTCATTTTTCAGCATGACAATGATCCCAAACACACTGCCAATGCAGTAAAATCACACCTGGATAGAAAAACACACAGTGGATCACTATCAGTCATGGATTGGCCTCCCCAGAGCCCGGACCTCAACATTATTGAAGCAGTGTGGGATCATGCTGACAGAGAACAGAACAAAAGGCAGAAACATCCAAAGAAGAGCTTTGAATGTCCTTCAAGAAGCCTGGAGAACTATTCCTGAAGACTACTTAAAGAAATGACAAGAAAGTTGCTTAAGAGAGTTCAGACTGTGCTGAAGAATAAAGGTGGTCACACCAAATATTGACTTTCAAGCTAATTAGTTGTAAAAACTCTGTTTTTGCCTCATATATTGTATTTAGATGTGTGTTTGTAAATGTTTGAGTGAATCGCTGCAACTATTTTCTGTTCTCCTACCATATGTCTCTTCAGATTTTTCAGTGCTACTGCATTTTAAATGCAAAAGGACCATTATTAAACTCTAATGGACCACTGCACACATTAAAAATGTTAATTGGATTCCTAATGCACTATAGTGTGAGATCCACGATTCAAGACCAACAGATGACACCACAAACCCACATAGCAAAATTGGTATGGCCCTAGATGTCAGCCTAATGTGTACATTAATCAAGCCATGTAATAACAACATGTGCCGGAACATAATAGTGCAAAAGAAACTCGTTTCAGACAGTGAATGGACTGATTCTTACATAACGCTTTTCTACTCCCCCAGACTACTCAAAGTGCTCTATACAACATGCCACCTAATCACACACTTTCTCTAAATTGAGTGCTTCCCAACTACATTCACACTCTTGACATGCAGACTGGAGGAGCCAGGGATCGAACCACTAACCTTCCAATCAGTAGGTGACCTGCTCTACCTCCTGAGTTACAGCCACCCACTGGCAAAGATGAGTAAACCGTCACTAGGTTTTGGACAAAGTGTACACTCACAAACCTGTCAAACCTGCATTTGAAACGTTGGCTACCATAGCTGTTTAGTATTGCAAAATGGCATTTGGGTCTTCTAACTAAAATAGGAAAATAGGAACATAAATAGTGCCATCATTGCCAGACATGGCCCACATCTGGTTGACATACACCCTGCCATGACACCAGTGAGTCAGAAGTGCCAGCTTGATGCCGGATCCGTGCCAGACCTGTTTTCTATGGGCCTGGGCCACATAAACCAAACCACAATTGAGCTAGATATGGCATGCCACCGCATAGACAGTGACATCATTGCCAGGCCTGGCCCATATCTGGATGACATACGTCTTATCATGACAGAAGTCAGCCAGCAGTGTCGGCTTGATACCAGATCTGGGCCAGACCTGCTTGCTATGTGGGTTGTTTTATTTTCTTTGACTTCTGAATTTGTTGTAGGGCAAAAGGCAGATACAACCTGGACAGGTCATGGGTAGATGACAGGGCTAACACAGAGAGACAGATCACACTCACTTTCACATCTAGAGTCATTTTAGAATTGCAAATTATGGCACGTGTTAGTGGGTGGGATACATTAAGGAGCAGGTGAACATTTTGTCATCAAAGTTGATGTGTTAGAAGCTGGGAAAATGGGAAAAAAGTGTAAGGATTTGAGTGAGTTGCAGCACTTGTGGTCAGTATCTATCAAAAATGGTTCAACAGTGTTGAACATTGGTGAGGAATGTGGGTGGCCATGGCTCAGTCATGCACGTGAGGATCAAAGGCTGGCCCATGTGGTCAGATCCAAGAGATGAGCTACTGTAGCTCCAATTACCAAAAAACTCATGCTGATTCTGATAGAAAGGTGTCAGAATACGCAGTGCATCACAGTGTGTTACCGTTTTGGCAGCAAAAGGGGACGAACACAATATTAGGCAAGCAGTCAAAATGTTATACCTGTCCAGTATAAACAGTCTGTCTTAAGATTATACTGACACGCCAGTCTGCACATTCAAAGAGTTAATCGGTTGTTCTAAGTACATTCAGGGTCCATCTTACAAAGTTCTGATCACATTAGTACAAATTCCCTCTTTGGGTCACCAGATCTGCTGCAGCTTAGTAAAGAGAAAGAGGAATCATTACAGTGACTAATTCTACTCCTTTAGTATATCCAGCACACAAGATCAATCCTTCAACGTTTACAGGCTGAACACATAAAATCCATTTCTCACACAGTAGCAGTGCACGCAAACCTCTGCCAGCTTGTCAGCAAACGCTGCTCACGCCGTCAACATCGACAGGTTGAAGGCAAACAATGCTCGTCTCCCCCAATGAGCCTCTGCACCCAGTCTACCCACTGATCATCTCTTTATCATGGCACCCACCCGACTGCCAGCCAGTCAGCCAGCGAGCAATCCGGCCAACCTTCGTCAGCAGCTAATTAAATCTACCGCTATTCATTTGGCCCTAATGTGCTTTTAATTGGATTACAGGCTCGGTCACGGGGAGGGTTCAGGAAGGGGTGAGGAGGACATCACAGAGCGAGGGGTAAGGTGAGGGGACGGGGGAAAGGAGCTGTTTAACATGAGCGTGAGCCAGGTAACCTTATTATTTCATCTGAGGGAGGTAGTTGGAGCACGGGATACGAGGGAAAGGCTGAAGCTTTCATAACGATGCCACGAGTGTTTATTTTTTTTGAGTCAGCAGGATGTGGGCCTTACGAGAAACTTGGCACATCTGTAACAGGCTCAGGGGAAGTAAGGAGAGGGAGGAGGGTGAGAAGAAGGAAGGCTGGAGTGGAGAAGATACTAGGCTTTGATGTTGCAATACGAAAGTTACAGTATGTAGGTATGTTTTGGCATTTGTGATTAAAATAAGAGCTGGAAAGAAAGACTCAGTGATAGCCAGAGAGGGAAGAAAAGATCAGAAGAGTAGGTGGAGTGACAAGAATACAGATGGTGGAGAGAGGAACTAAGGGGTTTGGTGCAGCGATGAGAAATGTATGAGTTGTTTATTGTTAGAAGTAAAACTCCTCGGGGTCTGGGAGATGCAGAAAAAGCTAGAGTTGCAGCTTTTAACAGTCTTTTTTTGAACTCTAAAGCCGGAGGAAGAAAGGAGAAACCTGCATCTTTGCCATGACTTGTTTAACTTTTTCCACAATAAAAGACCCAAAATTTGACTCGTTGGTATTCAAGTCACTACGTCCAGCAAGATTAAAAGGAGGGATTTTCAAAGAACGAGGTCAATGTTTAATTTTTACTTGAATTGATAAATAAATTACAGTCGGATCGATGGAGTTTTAATCTGCGGCCGGTCTTGACAGGCAGCCAAATCTTGCTCCCCCTCCCGCCCACCATTCGCAGCCAGTGTTGGCTGCCTGATTATGAATGAAACTGGTGTCCGGCAGGCTGACCCTACACATCTTTGAGCCAGGCACTAAACACAGAGGGAATTTTTTTTCTACTTTTCTTCAAGGTTGGGGGATTACGTGAAATGCAAACAAGGTAAAGTGTAGTGACAACAGAGAGTCATAACCATCAAATGATCTGGATTGGTGTGATCAGTTTTTCCTATACTGCAGCCCGATGTTGCTTCCAGCTGACAGTATGTAGGTACTTGCTCAAGAAAACAACATCCCATGGTCCTGCTTAAACCCTCAACACCTGCCCTTTTTTTACTTCTTGTCCCTGTGATGGTGCAAACATCAAAGTTGTGTTTGAAGTGTGTACTTCAGTATTAAGCAGAATGACATTTGTTGCAGAATGTAATTTCAAATGGATCTTTTAAAACAGCTCAACCAGGATCAGCAAACACAAACTAAGTGGACACAGTTCAACAGAAGATTAGTGTCACTGAAAAAAATACATGTCTTGGGGTAATTTTTCTTTCAGAATTCTGTTTTAAATTCTGAATTCTGAGTTCAAAATCCAAATTCTCAGATTTAAAATTGGAAAAAAAAATTTCATGTCTGTGTTTTGCAGAATTTTTGTAAATAAATATTTTTCACGTAAAATATTTTTGATAGATGTACGGGCTGCACTGACGTATGCAACTGCATGTGAAAAGGTTGAGGTTTTCAACCTGAACTGTTTAGGTGTGCTGTGAAGTGAAAGTAAAAATAAAAATTGAATTTATTAATTTGTCTTTAAAAAAAAACATTCTCAGTGGGGAAAAAAAAATCAGAATTCTCATTTTAATGAGAAGATTCTGAGATTTGAGATTGAAGGTATTATTCTACAATTCTACCATTAGTTTAGGAATTCTGAAAAAAAAGAAGGATACCACCCAGTATAGTTTTTCAGTGGCCCTAATCCTCTTTCATGTAGTTCTTGTATTTCCCATGAGAAATAAATGAATAAGAATGGTAATGTTTCTTACCATTCTTATTTTTTTACATTTGTTTCCTGAACTTTAATCGTCATTTTGTCACACTGACCTTTGATACATCGCCTCAGTTCATCCATTTGTAGCTTATTGCTATTGCCTCCCTCTCACCTTGCCTCTCCAAATTCAACCGCTCTTGAAATGGCAGTTTCTCCCCTGTCTGACTACATGGCATTGCTATCATCATCCAAAGAGGTTCGAGCTTGAGTGTGAGGAATATGAAAGTAGACAGCACAGACATCCACAACAACGAAGATTACAATAACACCTCTCTGTTCTGCAAATAATACGCTTGAAATACTCTATGCTTATTGTGGGGCATAAAAGTGGGGTTAGTCTTACAGTCTTTATCAAATGAATACCAAAAGCTAATGCAGTAAGTAAAATCTTTTTCTCCACAGCAACCCAACTGGTTGCTTAACGTCTTCTGAATATTAGTAAGTAATTTTTGTCCTTATCAGCTTCATATGGTATGTTGTCTCTGCTGGGTATTTACAGCTTGTTGTCCATTCCATTATATATTTATTTTAAAAAAGCCCAAAAACTAAATCTTTCAACACAGCTTCATATTTTACATGTTTCATGGAGCACAGGTGTACCTGATGGTTGGAGGTGAGGTTCAAAGCAGCGAGAGGTGGCTAATGAAGGTTGGAGCTGGCGTGGGTGAGGAGTGAATTAAGAGCGTGGCCCGCTGAGGTAGTTTGAGGCTGTTTGCAGGTGCCAAGTGAACAAGCGGATAGATGGGCATGTAATGGAGTACAGGAGAGAGCGGTAAACAAGAAGAAACTGTAGAACAGAGTCACCTGGAGCACTGTTTAAGTTTGACTCGGCCAGTGTTACCACAGAGGTAGAAGCTAGAGGAATGGTTGAGAGCAGAGGTAGACGACATGGTGCTGACGAGAGGCAGGTGAGGACGCTTCCAAAGGTGACCAAACCCACACCGGCACACACAAACCAAACACAGACAAAGTCTTTTCAGTTTTGCTCCACTTTGTCATTTCTATCCTTTATCCTCCCAAAAAGACTGAAGGGAAAACTTAAGGAAACATGTAAATCATATCCTAACTGTAAAGCTGCTGCTGGGCCAGCAGTCATTTGATCCACTGTACTTATTACTTTCTGTTTAAATTAGCGAAACTGCTAACTTTCTGCTGTAAAGCAATATTGTGCAGTCTGGCTTAGTGGCCCACAATAGAAATGCAATGCAGGGGCTGGTAATTGGTCTCATTTGTTCATTGTAATTTAGCAAATGACTCAATTAATCAATGCAGTAATGATGCATTGATATTTAATAGATAACACCAGAGTCATTTATTTGGGCTTGCAGACACTAAACAAGGTCTGAGCCCACCAGTGGATTTTCTTTCTCTGGATCTATCGTACGTTCACCCCTGCAGGTTCGTCTTACTTCCTAGAGCTCCCAGCCACCCATTGTTTTCAAAAAAATCCATTAATGGGCATCTTTTTCATTTTTCCTATTACAGTGCTACATTACATACTTCTTTTGACTGTCATAACAAAAACTCAAGGCAGAGTGGCAAGCAAATGTAGGTGGAGACGTGCATTGATTTCTTCGTTTCCAGTTCCAGTAGAGTGGTGTTACTTTCAATACAAAACGAAATGTTTGTGACTTTATGGATCTGAAGCTAGGTTGGTGAAAATTAAAAGGGTCATCATCCATCAAGTGATGAATTGCATTTTCTCGTGTGGTAACTGCTTTAGTGCACTTTTGAAAACAATGGGAGACTTTGACCTCCGGGCTGGAAGGCTACCCTGCTGTGGGACACATAGTCGTAGCGGTAGAGTAGTCCTTCTATTTTTCATAGGTTTTAAAAGGGAACAATAATAAGGGTTACATTATTCATCATTTTGAGTTATAGTCAGCATTTAAATATTTTAGGGTTAGTGCAAAGTTTTCCTGTGTCATCTGTCATTCTTTTTACAAGTTTCTGTGATAGTGAATTCTCTACTTATGCCTATAAAATACTAGTGTAATAAAATACCGGTACTTCTTCTACCTTTTAAATACTAGTGTAAAATAAATTATTTATAAATTATATTTTTAGGTTGCATGAAAGTACACAGCCCTGGACTTCTTAACCATGTTTCAGGCATGCTAGCTAACCAGCTGTGATGAATTAGCACTAATTTAAAATTAGCATAAAATGTGAATGGAGCTAGTGGAATGAAAAAATTCAGAAGTGCCTTAAACCTGCATTCCATTAGAAAGCCATTAGATGGTGATAGCTATGGTTAAAAAAAAGACTTGCTGCTTTGGGCCAGTAGAACCCCGAACCTCTGGGTGACCAGCAAGGTGATGTGTGCAATGTGTCATAGGCAACCTGTCTTCAAGCATCCAACCAGCACCATGAATATTCATCAGCTACAAAAACAAGAGCCATTAAGTGCTATATATGTAATAAAGTGGCAATATATAATTTACCCCTAACCACGCCCGTTGCTTCGCTGTTCCAAAGATGGGATTACTTCTGTTTTGAAACACCTGCCTGTATTGAAATAATAAGGAGACAAATTCTAAATTCAAGATTTCTTAAATCTAGAACTTAGGAACTCTAGAACTGAGTGGCCAACTGTTAAAGCAGTGGTTCCCAAACCTTTTTTGCCAGGCCCCCCTTTGTTTTACAAGAAAAATGTTCTCGCCCACCCACCACCTAACCCCCCCAAAAACACATCCTCCAAACACACACGCCCATATTTTGTTTTCAAACTCCATTGCGGTTTATTTCACACCTCAAACATTTAGTAAACAATTAAGCAAATACAAGTAAACGGCAATAAATTACAGGCAGCGCCGTAGCTCCGCAAACGCACATAACGCACACTGCGTAGGGCACCAAATGGCCGGTAGGGCACCAAAAAAATCAGGGTCGTAAAAAAAAAAAAAGTAAACCATATTAATACTATAAATATCATATGCATTAATATGGTTAAACAATACAAAAGCAACATAAAACAATTTTCCCGAGAAAAGGGGTGAATCTGCTTTGTGCCCTGTCTCCAGTCTCCTCCTGGTGCCCCCCCCCCCCACTCCCAGTGGTCTGTTCTATAATGCCTCAATTCGGTATTGGTAAACACCTGTTTGAACATGGCCTCGAAACGGCAACAGGAGTCGGGAGCGGAGAAAAGAAAGAAGAAGAGGAAGCGTGATGAAACTCAGGCGTCGCTTGCCGGTAAGGCAATGTTTAAATAATAACAATAAAAAAAGTTCATTATTGTAGCCCTTGCTTGCACGCTCATGTCCGTCAACTCTGTGATAGCTCCTGTTAGCAGTGTTCATACTGTGTTAACAAATGTTGCAAATGATTGATGTTGGGTAGTTTGTTTACGTTGTGGATATGAATATAGAATGGACTACTAAAAGCAACTCATCATGGTCACTCAATTGACGGTTTTCAGATAACGTTAGCAATCGTGAGACTAGCATTTCCCTCCTCAGGTTGCTAGCTGGCTAACGTCATGCATGCTACTGATTAACCTTAACTTTGGGATAGGTCAGTGATGCAGTCAAGTATTATTATCAGATTAGACAAGATTACTTTGTATGTTGCTGCATTTCAGGATATCTATAAAGACGCATATCTTATTTATGCGGCATAAATAAGATATAGGTTTCATATTACAGTGTAATATGAAACCTATATCTTCCAGTAATATAGATTTCCTACTTGCGCATTTATATCAAATTATGTACAGCATGTTTATATTGCCATTTGCCATTATGAAAATCTATACATGTAAAATATAGTTAGTAATTTTTAAATGTACCAGCGACTTACTTAATTTATTAGTCTTATAATGCAATTTTTCGTAGGCCTACTGTAGATTCAAAATTGTATTTCTGTAAAATCCCTGAATATTTTCTCTTGTATGCAGGGTCAATGCTTAAATATGTTCAAGGAGGATCTCAAGGACAGGATGAACCATCCAGTAGTAGTGCCATCCCTGGACATCAACCACCAGCCATTGTAGACCCTGCAACAATCCCTAGCCAAGAAGAACAAGAACCATCAACCACCAGTTCAGGTACAGTTCCATACACAAGTACCACTGAGAGTCCTGTCACTGAGAGACTATCAGAAAGTGACACTGTGGAGACATGTGTGCCCCCTTCAACCGATCCTGCTCTTTGGCCAGCTCACATTGTAGATGCTGATCGTGTTGAAATTGTACGGAGAGGTCCTTTTAATGTCAGCTCTGATTTTAATTTTCCAAAGGGGCCTGAGTATTTATTTGTAACAGTATTTTTAACCTCCTTTAACCTTATTTATTTGTTTAACTGTCATGTTTGTTGTTATTTAATTAAACAAATTCCACTGAGAAATTCAAAAGTATTAATGTTTTTTTTTTTTTTTTTTAAGTGGCGGGGGGGGGGGGGGGCACCATAAAGCATTTGTGCTTAGGGCACCCAAATGGCTAGCAACGGCCCTGATTACAGGTAGTAATAAAACACACTACTAACTCTTTTACGCTACGTCCACACGGGTACTTTTGAAAACGCAGCTGTTTCTATGCGTTTGGGCTTTTCGTCAACACGTAAACGGCGTTGCGATTCACCGAAAACGGAGATCATTTAAAACTCCCTTTTTGCGTTTACATGTGGACGAGGATTACAGAGTTCGTCACGCAACGACAAAGGTATGTGCCTCTTTTCACATCACGCTGTGCGCCACGTTATTGTTTACATGAGATGAATTGCAGAATGGCAGATAGTCAGATTAACAGTAACAGTATTTTGTCTCTATCTTCAGTTTTTACACGCTTACATACACGCGCAGTTACTGTCCCTCCATTTAGAAAGGCAGAGGCGTCACGGTGTAATTATTTTAAGTGTAGTTGTTCTTTTTTTCATGTGTAATAATATTCAACATTGCTGTCAATACATTTTTCAAAAAATGTCTCTCTGTGCAAAATGGGCTCAAAAACAAAAACAGCTGTGGGATACTGTTTGTCCGTGATTTGAACCGGGGGAACAAATTACGGCAGGATCAGCCTGATATTATTTGTATCCCGCTGTAACTTTACTGCATAAAGAGCTAACATGTCCAAAATGTCAGGAGTAGTTAGTTATTACAAGAAGTGTTTGTGAACTAAAAATCAACAATGTAGGATACTGTTTGTCCGTGATTTGGAGAGCCCAGCGCTGCTCCCAACGCAGGGAAAACTAATTTTGCAGGGGAGACCTACCTTGGCACTTGTGCAGGTGAAGCCAAAGGGAAGATGTGCTTCACCATATTTTCTAGTCTTTGGCTTGGAAGGAAGTTGGTTTGGAAACATATTCAGCGATGCTTCATCTCCTGCTTTGCGTTTGTGTGGGAACCCCGTCAAAAACCTGTCCACAGTGTCCAAGCAGTGTTGCCAACTTAGCGACTTTGTCGCTATATTTAGCGAGTTTTCAGACCCCCTAGCGACTTTTTTTCTTAAAAAAGTCGCTAAAAAAAGACGTGAAAGCACGTATCCCTTTTACTCTCAACAAGCAGCGGGTGCTGTAACACAGTCAGTTCTTCTTTTACTCTTTTACTCTTATGCTGTTTTGTGGATCACAAGGTTTAAAACTACTTATAAACACACACACACAAAGTAACTCCACCAGAGTGCCTATTTCGGGTCACTTTTGCCGGTCCAAGCCCGGGTAAAGGAGCAGGGTTGGAATTGTGACATTAAAAAAACAATAATTGCTAAAAGAAATTTAATTTGTAGTTCTAAATAAACTCTAAATGCATTTAGGACGTTTTTTACTCACTTTGTCTCTTCCACGATGTTATTTCTCTCTCCAACAACATAGGTTACAATTATATTAGCATGACCAATTATGCAAATTAGGTGATGACGTCATTTAGCGACTTCTAGCGACTTTTAGGACAGCCAATAGCGATTTTCCTTACTGAGGAGTTGGCAACACTGTGTCCAAGCGCTCTTTTTTTTTTTCTTTTCATACCGCGCCCCCCTGCAATCGCTCTGCGCCCCCCCCTAGGGGGCGGGCCCCACACTTTGGAAACCTCTGTGTTAAAGGATTACTCTTCTTTTACTTTAGGTGTCTATCACTTTGCCTTTCCCCGTCCTCTTATGCATAATAAAGTTTCCACAGTTGATGCAGTTAGTCTGTTATCCAGGATTTCAGCTACCTGGGAAAATGTACCCACAGACTTGGAGCGATGGAGATTTAATACCAGGTGGCAGACAGAAATGCATCTTCCTTATAGGAAGCTGATCTAATTGCCAATAGTGTCATGATGCTACAGCAATTACATTGTGAAATCAACCTTTACCTTCATCAGCAAAAACAACTTGTCTGACTTCTCTGTTAAATACAACAGCTTGGCTGCACAGTTGGGACCTCAGTGACCCCGTAAGCCTGCTGACACAAACAAGGTGACACTCCGGTCGCCTCGGTTTAAGACCCACCCTCTAAAGCACATCCAAACCAGATGATGTCAAAATCAATACGCCAATGTCATCAGGCCTTCTTCTGGACGAATGATGGTCTAAACCTGCTCTAAAGACATGCACACGCACATGCTCAAATGCCCCCTCGTCGCTCCCCCACTTCTTCATCATATCATCGAGCCCATCAGGAGGCTTAACGAGGAAGGGATCGATGCATCGCAGGGGTCAGGGCGAGCCGGGCAGGGCTCGTGACACCCATGCTAATGGTAACGCAAACTAACAATGCTTCACTCGTCACTGTCTCGACTCTGCCCTTACCATCCATCATCTCCACCCTCAGCTAAGCCACTCACTGTCCCTACAGGTGGCCGACACATCAAATGATAACAGGCCGAAGGTCAATCCGTCTTGATACCACTGTGTCTCTAGTTAAGTTTGAAGCAGCACACTCCCAATATCGACATCCAGCTCTTGGTAGAGTCTGTTTCTTGGATCAAGTAAACGCACCGGAAAAAGCATGCCCGCTCGGCTTGTTGGCTCGAGTGCAGGTTTATGTTTAGTCTGTCCCCTCGCCCTAACCCCTCATTACAGCCAGTTTATCATGCCAGGAAGAGAGTGGCAAAAACAAATTAGTCCACAGGAGGGGAAAATAGCTGGGGATATCGATTTCCCCTTTTCATGCCAGAGTGGAGCACAGAAAATATTGGGCTATAAAAGGGAAACAAGGATATAAAGCCATTACTGCGCGCACTTAATTGATCCCACTTCCCATAACAAATTAATTGAGCGGAAAATGGCAGATGGCTTTGATGAATGTCATAAAAAAGGCTTGTCAGCAAGCCATGTGTACGCGACCCCCTCGCTTGCTCGCCGCGTCGCATGAAGGAGCCGCTCAGAAAGGAGTCTCACAGGAGTGCACTATGTGTTACTTTAAGTATTTACATCCCAGCAATCCGGATGTTAATCATGCTGACTTACTGACATCACTGCTAATTGTCTGCTGCTTTTTTCCACCCTTCTTCTCTGCTGTGTGGTTCCTTTCACCCTCTGTGTTCCCTACAGCAGTCGGTGTACAGGTGTGCGCTTGTTTCTTCCCCGCCTGGGTGCGCGTGTGTGTTTCCCTTCTATGTTTGTACTGACAGGCTGCTGCCCCAGTAGGAGAACAAATGCTAATTTAATCAATTGGCTATAAATCCTACTGGCCGCTGACTCATGCATCTCCGGCCCTGGGGACCCCAACAAAAATCCTGCCAGTGCAGTTTGTTCAGCATGCACACACATTTGCAGACACACACAGCATCCAGACAAGCATCCATCTTTTCCCTCTTGCATCACTGCCACATCAGAGTTATTTCAGAGGAACCGGCGAACACAAACGCACGCACGTGTTGACACGTCCAGATAATTGCTGTTTTGTTTTTATTTTTTTCTGTCGGCTGAAACTTGCAGGCTGAACGAGATCCATGCTGGCACTCATAAACACACTCGCGCATATTCACAGGGGCATTCATCTCCCAGCTAACTTCCCTGCCACCCATCTTAAACAGAGAATTATTTATTGTGAGCATATATCTCCTCACTCCTACACACACACACACACACAGCACTGACACACCTGCAGTTTCATGACATCCAAATCTGCTAAAGCTGCTGAGACAGCGTCTTGAGTTGGGTTGGTGAGTGGAAGGTGGAGGGCGGTTGTGAGACTGGTTTAGGGGGGGGGGGCGCAAAGAGTGACAGAAAAACAGAAAAACAGGAATGCAGGAAGTGTCAGAGTGACAGAAAGAAAGAGGGGGGGGGAATGGCAGGAAGAGCAATAGAGCGATAAAGAAAAGTCAGGGGAAAAAAAGATAGAAAAAGGGGTGACAAGAGAGAGGGGAGAGGAGCTGGCGTCTGCTGGCAGCATAGCCGGCCGGTGCGCTCAGGCTCTGTTCAGAATTCTGCGGGGCCTCCGCGGCCCCCGTGTTCCCCATCAATCTCAGCCCGCTCTGGCAGCCGCCAGCAGCTGCATCTTAATCTGCTGGGGCTGGACGTGAGGACGGACAGGTCGCCTGGGCCGCACAGTAAATAACCCTGCTCCCGACTGTCCCCTGTTATTCCCCTATGCATACATGGAAACGCCAACACAGACACACACTCACACGCACACACACACACACACACACACACAAACACAAAACCTGGCTGCTCTTTCTCCGCACACATATTTTATGATTCCTTTCTTCTGAAAGACGGCTAAGCTGAGCTAAGTACTTGAGATGGAATTTCAGCGTAAATTCTTTGGACATAAATTGTAATTTTGTCTCAAATGTTTTAGTTTTGATTGTGTCAGAAGGGGTAAAATTGCCCCGTGTGCATCAGATAATGCAGATGTTTCAGGTTTGCACATTTTGACACTCTGCATTTAACTGGTCCATGGATTTGTATATTTATATGTGTATGCGCTACTAATTTATGCAACTTACAGGAAAATGGACTGGTTCTTATATAGAGCTTTTCTCCTCTACTGGAGCTCTCAAAATGCTTTTCCAACAACATTCATACAAGCACTTTTTCATTGCTAATAGCTTTCTATCTAACATTAACACACTTTCATACTTCTGAAGCATCAGAGAGCAACCTGAGGTTCACTATTTTGCCCAAGGACACTTTGGCATGCAAACTGGAGCAGCTGGGGATCGAACCGCTAACCTTCCAATTAGTATATGACCTGTTTTACCCCCTAGAGCTACTCTTACTGCTGTTTTTGTTGGACACTAGTAAAAGAGATTTTTCATCTTGAGTCTAATTTTCAAATAAAATAAACAACTAAACAGAACGAAAATAAAACTAAGTGAAATTTGAATGTGCATCTCTTTACATATTATAAAGAAATAAATTTAACCAAGTATTCTCATCTCTGTCAAAAATAAGGCATAAGACAGACCCTTGTCCTGAATACATTCTTTTAAATTTACATGATATTTGTGACACTTCCTGCCCCATGGGTACCCCTATTTTAGGGGGGCGCTTTGTAAAGGCACCTCTCACATCTATCAGTTTTTATGTGTATTTGTCACTCACTCACACACACACACACACATACAGACACACAAACACGCACAAAGCCAGCATCATCCTTGCAAGCAACAGTGGTGACAGCTGCAAAGATCTGACACAAAAGATCCGCTATCTTGGAAACACGGAGGAGGCGAGGTGAGAGAGACTGCGGATTAGAGAGCGGCTATCTCTCTCGCCCAGGGCCATCTGAAATCCAGGAGGCAGTCAGCACGAGTCGCTGAGCTCTGAAGCTCTAAGGCCACTCCGCCCACAACCTCTATATGGCAGTCCTCAGCCAGGATCAATTGAATCTACAAGCCAGCGCAGCCTCCCACCACCCCACCCCTCCTCTTCTTCACTGCTAAGACCTCACTGGGTCAAAGGTTAGAGTATCTTCCCCACCTGCCAAGCGCGCCTGCACCGATGGCTCGAGGGCAGAGCGCATTGTGTTCCCACTGGGGATATGGCAACCTTTGAACTCTGCAGCGAGAGAAGGTGAAGGGATGAGAGCGGGGTAGGTATGGTAACGGCATGAGTGACAGCTTCCCGTGGTCTCTCCACAGACACACAAAGACCCAGTCACATCCAAGCTGTAAAAACACAAAAACCACGTATACAGCCGGTCTAGATGGCGGAGATATACAAGGGCACTGACACGCAAGTGCACACTCGTCTCCTCTGCGTGACAGATGACCTCACGCCCCGTGTCGTGGGGCTCTGCTGGGAGTAATAGAGTCCTGAATGACACGTTATGATCGAGAGAGAGAGGGGAGCAGCGCATCAAGCACACACACTCGAAGATCTAGCCCATCATATGTGCGTGGTTGCCTTTACCACTGTCTCGCCCTCCCGCCGGCTGGCTGAAAGAAAAAAGGCAACAGGGGGCGATTGAATGTCGATTTCCACTTAGGAGAGAAAACAAGCTGAAAAAAGTCAGAGATCAGAAGCTGAAAGTATGTAAAAGCACTTCTGTTCTTTCACCGCAAGGATGGTTTTTTTTGTTCTTCCTCACATCTCAAATCAGATGTTTTGACATTGAACCGATGTTGAACGAGACATAAAAGACAGCAGGCTGTTATCACCTGTTCTAACACGATGTTTCTTCCTTCTTTCCTTTTTTTTTCTTTGCCAGATCATACAGTATTTTTAAAATGTTGTGTCCATTGGAGTAGAACTTCCTTTACATCCATATGATTCTTGCAGGGTTTGGACTACGTGTTTTACCTCCAAGCACGCATACATGTATGAGCAGTCATCTCTTCCCACAGAACCCTAATTAAGGAAAATATTCAGGTCTCATTGCGCACTTTTGGTTTCTTCACAGAGTGAAATGGCTTCAGCTGAAACTCAAAGTGAAGCAGAAACAACAGAGACTGGCTTCAAACTCTCAGCAATCAAAAGCCAAAAATCGAAAATAGGGAAAAGAGAAAAAAACGTGGTTCTTAAAATAAATGAGAATTGGCAACCTTCACTACATCTCGTGCTGTTAGGCTCATGTTTTTTCAGGTGCCAGGTGTTTCAGGTGAGATGATGAACGACCGGTTTGACTGTACACATCTGTGACTCTGTGTCCCATAAGAAACTGCACACCTATTTATAGCACAACAACTTTGGAAAGTTATCACAGTAGCAAATATTTTATCTTTCACACGCGAGCTCCAGCAAGTGTCAGCAGAATGGGATTTGGATATTGTCCACATCAGTCCTGTTGTACTAACAGGAGACACCCTGCTTTAAATGCATTCGTACTGCGAGGGGCAGAACACGTGATTACACATGATGTCTGTACACGGTGAATTCATCAGCCTGTCACAGGTACAACCAGACTTTTCAAACAAGTTTATTTATATATATATTATATTTACAACATCAAATGTGAAATCATCAAAAACCATCCAAATGATTTAACCATTTAAAGCATGAAATGGAGCATTTATTGAACCTTCCGAAAACCTTTTTGTAAATCAAATAAATATTAATTTGCATTTGTGAGTTTTAATTTGTATCACACTTGTTATATCTGGCTCTTTTTTTTTTGCAATTTACTGCCTCAAAATCTATTCTACCATTTATTTTGGTTTTTCGTGAAGAAAAAAGTCACTTTCATGGTGTAGAAGTCTCAGAAGCTTACAAAAACATATTTGATATGTGAATCAAATACAATACACTGGGCGTTAAAGAGTTCAAACAAAAAAAAATGTGGGTAAGAAAATACAAACTGATAGCAGTAAATAATAAGCGTAAAAGAGATGTAAAGGAGAAAACGAATCCATAACTTAAAGCTAGTCTGAATAAAAACAAGTATGTAGTCAGTGTTTTACTGAGGTAAATGACCTAATCTGGCGAGGGAGATGAGGGCCGGGATAGCTCAGTGAGGGCAGGGACAGCTTCCCCATGATCGGAAGGTCGGGGGGGTTTGACTCCACTGAATGGCTACCCTGAGGTACCCCTGAGCAAGGTACCGTCTCTACACACTGCTCCCCAGGTGCTGCATTGGTGGCTGCCCACTGCTTCACAGGGTGAATGGGTTAAATGCAGAGGAGTCATTTCCCTACGGGGACTAACACATACACATTATTATCTAGAGTTTTGGGGGTGTCACTGGAGGCCAATCGAAAATTCAGAATGTCTAGAAGGTGGTGATCAACAGATGTAAGTATGCGTCATAGGACATAGGACTGTAAAAATTCTGTTCAGTCACGTGGAGCGAGCCTATGTAAGCGCTTATAAGTGAGCAATGATACTTTAGAATTTATCCTGTACTTCACAGGAAGGACAGTGGAACAATTCAGGAATTAGAAAGCTAAATATGATTACGCCTTCATGCACCTGTCAGGTGTGTAGCAGCATTTTAAACAAACTGAAGTTGTGCTGTTAGCGTTTTGCTTAGTCCAAAACATAACGAGTTAAAGTAATCCAATTTAATGTCCTATCTGACTGATTTAGACATCAGTGTTTTCACACAGGCCTTCATTGGGTAATGTCTAGAAAAGTTCAAGGCTGTGATACATGTATGGAAAACAGCGTGTGATTGCACTGCACTATGGTTGAAGCTGTGCCCGGTTTAATAGTATATTTTTTACAAGGCTAAATCAGCTTCGATTGCAACAGTCCAACCTTATTTCTCTTTAAACTAGGATGTCTGCTGATGCCAAATACAGGTCCCTTATCACTGCTCTTTTCTCCAAACGTAAAATCGATGCACCTCATTGCATGAAACGGAAATTATTTTTTATCTTTAAACTAAAGCCACGTGTGGATGTAGAAATAAATTATACTTTCAGGCTTGAATAAATGTAACAGCTACTAGAAGGAGTGATGTTTTATAATGAAACTGGGAAGAAGTGTCATTTGTTGTGGACTGGTTTCATCTTGAGCTGCTAATATCAATCCAAGGTACTTATTCTGTGCATTTAATTAGGCGTCCTTCCCCCTAGCAGCTGCATTTAGGTTTATTGGCAATGTTCTGACCCTACAACAAACCTCGATATATCCCTCCGTTAGAGCTCAGCAAGAAAATTCTGTCCATACAGTAAGGGGAAATCCACAAAAAGGACCATCCATTTGAAGGATACCAGGATACCCATTTGATTTAGTAATCTCAGAATCCATGGCCTAATCTCTTTGGCTGAGCTGCATCTATGATGGAAGTGAATTGCAGTGATGTAGCGATCAGAAACCATATCCTTCAACAAAACCAAAACAGTGGTAGCCAAAATGCTAACACCGAAGCTTAAAAATACGGTGTCCAAAACCAATCTGCAACGTCACAATAGCTTTATACTGTCTATGAAGTTGCTAGCTTAGTGTTAATGATAAATTGGTGTTACACTTTCTCTTCCACACAAGGTAACTTCTGGCTTAGATAAAAACAAACAAGCAAAAACAAAAATATAGTGCTACCCAGAGTGCTAACATCGATAGTTTAAAATTCAAAGTCCAAAACCAATGAGAATCGTCATGATAGTTACGTGTATCTTTTATACTGTTAGTGAGAATGGCAGCCAGTAGTTCCAGTTAATTCTGGAACTACTGCAGTCTGGGCTTCCTGTTCCTGAAGCATGTCATGATTTTGATTTCTTTAAAGCTTATGTAAAACTAAACTGTATTCAGCTGATAGACAGTTGTTTTACGTGTGCATTATTTTGCTCTCCACATGGACCCTTCAACTGCATTCAAAGCCTGCATGATTGCACATTATTAAGCGGACTTCAAACAGAAAGGGATAATTAGAAGATACCTTCCCACCCTCCCACCACCCTCATTTAGATATGCGCTTAATTAAGAAGATGGATGGAAGGATGGATGGATAAATGAAACATGTGAGCAAACATTCAGTCGGTGATAACTTTATGAATCTACTTACGGCCATGGGATTAGAGATGAAAACATCTAACCTTTAAGAATAAAAAAGTATGAACGATTAGATGGTCAGATGGAAGAGGCGGGGGAGGAGAGAGAATGAAAAAAATCCTTGCATGGGGGGAAAAGGTGGGGGCGGCTGACACTTTGATGGATCGATTGAGATTGCCCAATACACGGTGTTGCCTACAGCCTAGATTAGCGAGAGGTCCGGGTCAGCACAATCTCTCCGTGTTAGATAACTTTCCTGCCTGGCAGCTGCAGCTTGATACCGCACCTCAGCAGCACAATATTTTACTTGATATCTCTGAAAGTCACATCTTCAGATTTGCAAACCGCCGCCTATGTGTGCACGATAGAGAGAGCAAGAAAGAGCGAGAGACAGACAGACTGTGGGGGCCCAGTATCCATGGCAACCCCAGCCAGGTGCTCAGGTTCATATGCAATTCAGGTAATTCAACTTACAATGAAAAGCATGCATATAAGGTCACTGGTATTCAAATGCGCTGCATGTCTCCCTCCCCCCTGTATTCATATTCAGCTTCTCCGTGGATGGCGGCCCTCTGCACGCCCCGTATGAGCTGACCTCTCCCACAATGCCCCGGTTGAGTGGCAGGTATGATATTTCCACACGGTTTGATTGAGTACTGCATTTAACAACAGTGTTGACAGACTGTATCAGGTATGGTATTAATTCAGTCAATATTATAGCACCACGCAGAGGAGACATGCCAGGGCTCAGAGGTGTGCTTGTTACACGCACCGCCTCAGGCCGTGGTATGGTGGGAGTGGGGATGGGAGGGTCATGATTTTTCATTCAACTGCACGATTAAAAAAAAAAATCACATGCAGGTATATATGCACTGAAACAGAGAAAGAGGTGAAAACAGGCAGGAAAAAAACTGGGCAAAGAGGGAGCGACGTAAGGGCTCTCTGTCGATGGGGGTTTTGGAGACTTGTGTTAAGCCAGGGGCTTTGACAGCTCGGTTTAAGCAAGGAGAGGAAAGGGCTGCGGGTTGAAGTCAGGTCTCTACTTCATATTCTGAAGATTAATCTCCCATCCTCCTCCTCCTACACCAGTTTGGACGTCTGTGGCATCATTTTACTCTGCTGTTTGTGGGTGTTTCAGCAGTGATTTACAGTCAGGGTCGTTGCTGTGGCGAAGCTCTACTTTCGCAACCAAATATTCTGCATTTGAAGCTCACCAGCGTTAACAGCCAGATTCAGATTTTGGTACAATCACCAGGCATGCCGCAGATGAGAAAATGTGATGGCTATGTGACAAAGAAGTGAGCTGTGCAGTGAATAATTGTGCTTGTGCCTGCTTTCAAATTTAATATGGAAAAATTCATGTTTATTCATACAGAGATGAAAGCAAAGAAGGTTAATTGAGTCATAGAAATGTAATCAGTGGGATTAATAAAGGATTGATTCAAATTGTGGATTTGTGGTATTTAAGGCAAAAATACCACACATTTTCTGGTTCTAGCTTCTCATATCTCATTATGTATCCTCTTGAGCTTCATCTTTCACAAAAAGAAAAATTGACCATCTTTCAGATTTGGATTTATGTGTCTTTAAAACGTAGTTTCATGTTCTGTCTGCATTTTTCAATAACAAATGGGGCCTGTTATGTTCATTTCAAGTTTTGCATTTTTCTTGGATTCTTCTGCAACAATCATTCATTCATGGGTGGCTGTAGCTAAGAAGGTAGAGCAGGTAGTCTACCAATCAGAAGGTTGTTAGATGGCCCGTGACCTTATATTGCATTTTTTTCATTGTAGGTTGAATTACCTGAATTGCACGTGAAAATGAGCACATGGCTGGGGTTGCCATGGATACTGGGCCCCCCACAGTTAACTCATTGTTATGTTCAAGAAACCAGTTTGAGATGATTTGAGCTTTGTGACATGGTGTGTTATCCTGCTCGAACATGAGTACACTGTAGTCATAAAGGGATGGACATGGTCAGCAACAATACTCAGGTAGGTTGTGGAGTTTAAACAATGCTCAGTTGGTATTAAGGGGCCCAAAGTGTGCAAGAAACCCCTTTCACTGTCTTAACTCTTTTTGACATAAATGAAGCAAGATGCTTCAAAGATTCTTTAAGAGTTCGAGCTTAATGTAACTAGAGCCAGTGATCCAGATCTTAGTTACTCTCTGGTCCTCGTGTGGTTTCATGAATCTCCATAGACAACAGAAACACCACCAAACAAATAGCATCTCCATTGTGCTGCTATTCAGAATGGATTAGCTGTACACTGAACAATATGCAGCATGTTTAGGCTCACTGTGTGCAGCCCCAGTGGCCTAATGGATAAGGCACTGGCCTCCTAAGCCAGGGATTGTGGGTTCGAGTCCCATCTGGGGTGATTTCCAGCAGAGTGGCGCAGCGGAAGCGTGCTGGGCCCATAACCCAGAGGTCGATGGATCGAAACCATCCTCTGCTAAGGTTTTTAGACAGCCAGAGTACCTACACTCACTAGCCATATCATATCTAGTACCTGGTTGGACTCTCCCTTAACTCTTCTTGCCATGTATTGAACAAGATGCTGGAAAAATTCCTGAGAGATTTTTGTTCCACCACATCCCAAAGGTGCTTTATTGGATTGATATCCGGTGACTGTGGAGGCCATTTGAGTACAGAGAATTCATTAACATGTTCAAGAAACTAGTTTGAGATGATCTGAGCTCTGTGACATGGTGTGTTATGGAAGCAGCCATCAGAAGATTATCACTGTGGTGATACACTGTGTGATGGACATGGTCAGCAACAATACTCAGGTGATGACGCTCAGTTGATGCTAAGGAGCCCAGTGTGCCAAGAAAATATCGCCCACACTATTAAATCACCACCATGCAAGATGGATTCGTGCTTTCATGTTCTTTACACCAAATTCTGACCCTACCATCTGAATGTTGAGTCTCTTCAAAGCAGGGGGTGTTTTTCCTGTCCACTCTGATTCTGGTGAACCCATGTAAATTTTAGCCTCGGTTTATTGTTCTTAGTTTACAGGTGTGACACTCCTCTAGTCTGTTCCTTTCAACGTCTGACATGTTTTGTTGTGCTCGTCTGCATCACCCAGAGAACTGCTGCTCACTGGATATTTCCTCCTATTTGATCCATTCTCTAAGAATCCTAGAGATGGTTGTGTGGAAAATTCCCAGTAAATCAGCAGTTTCTGAAATGCTCCAACAAAGTCACTTAAATCTCCTTTCTTCTATATTCTGATGCTCAGTTTGCAACTTAGCAGGTTGAGTTGCTGATGTGCGATTGGCTGATTAGATATTTGCAGGAGCAAGCAGTCCAATTTGTCCATGCCTAATAGACATTTAATGGCATCCACCATTGTAACGACAAGGATACAGATATGAAGGGAAATAAAGTAAAGAGTAACAGATTCCCTGCTAAATAATTAGTCAAGCAAATAATCACCATCATTAAATAATTCAGTTTTTCTCCCTGTCTGTAGCAACATTCAGTAATGTGACTACTACATGTGTCAGAAAGAATGATGCAAACAAGCAAACTGCGATAAAAAAAAATCCTGGAAATATTCAAACTGTCGTGCACATGCTTGATTTCATGTTCTCTCGGTGCGCTGTGTGTGTGTGTGTCATCTGTTTCTGCAAATGCAAAACAATCACAGGCATATAAAGAGACTCATTTTCTCAGAAACACTACACACAATCCTAAAGATGCACAGCTTGCAAAGCCAAGTGCACATTCATTGATAACTAATGAAGCCTACCTGCTGATGCAGGCTAATTACGGTTTGCTAAGGCTATCCTATGGTGGTGGTCATTATCAAGGGAAATCAATGTCCAATCAAGTCCTTAACGGGGACTCTGGATCAGATAAAAAAGGCCGCTTTGTGACAAATATTTATTACATTTGCTATGAGAGGTTTTAATAATGAATAGGCGACTGCTGGTTCACTACTGGTGCTTGGAAGGTTTTCGCTGGCAGCTTCTATTCGGGCTGATTTTATGGCAAAGGACAGGAGATTGGTTTGGTCAGCAGTGCATATGTTTGCACCAGTGGCTTAGTCAATCACTCAATAGGTGAAGATGTGTATGTTTGACATCTGTGTGTGTGTGTGTGTGCTTGTGCGTATTTAAAGGCCTCCGAAATGACCTCGCACATAGAGATTATAGCCATAAATTGGTCTGAAGTCTCATTTTCCCCACAGGATTTTGACCACCTGCCACAGCTTTGAACCCGTTTCACAACAGCGCCCGTCCCTGTGCGCAAAGTGACAGAGTTAATGAGTACATTTTATGGCAGGAGTCAACGACCAAGGAGAAGCAAATGTGATGCGAATGAGAGCGGTTGTAAATAAGTATAATAAGTAAAGCAGGGACGACAAAGCAGAGTTTTCTCATTAAAATCACACTGCTGTTTGGTGGTACGAAGCTGAAACCACTGTTAGCGCTAATCAAATTCACAGATAACTAATCATATTGAGCTACAATAAAAGGGAAACGTGGCCAAACATAAGATTACGGGAGCAGCGTCGATGCTGAAGGTGGAGTTGGAAAGAAATTAAGAAGGATTTTGCTGCCACCGTGTGCACCGCAAGAGAAATGCAGTCAGTAAACTGTAAATTTATCCATGTTTTATAAATTAAAACTAACATCGAATTTTATAATCAAATGAATAGAAAATAAAACTAATTTAAAAGTAAAGAGACATTTAATTTAATAAAAAGAAGAACTACAAATAAACTTCCACACCGTAGGTGTCAAACTTCCACCGAACACATGCGTCATTGTGCTGCTCCCTTTAGGGTGCATTGTAAAGTCCTTTTTTGCTCTAACTGAGCATGCCTCACTACCCATTCACATACATACTTTAAAATCACATCCAAGTGCTTTCTATCTAACACACATACTCAGATGAATGCACCTGGAGCATTCAACAGCATTCATAGAGAGACAGAAGATTTGTCCAGTATCAAGAAATCCTACCAACGGGTGGACAAAGCTGGTTTGAAAGAGAGCGCAGAGGCACTGATCATGGCAGCACAGGAACAAGCTCTCGGCACAACATCCATAGAGGCTGGGGTCAACCACACCAGGCAAGACCCCAGGTTCATGCTGTGCAAAGATGCCCCTGAGACAATCCAGCACATGACAGCAGTGTTCAAGATGCTAGCAGGCAGCGCAAACCAAATGACTGCCCTTGTATACAAGTCAAAGTGGGATTAATATTATTCACATATATGTTGTCCTACGTTTTCTATTTTATGCATTTTAATCAATTTAATAATCTCTCCAACCTTTTTCTATCAAGCCAGTCGCAAATTCATGAACGGAAAACACTGCGCATGCTCGGACAAGTTCAGACAGTCGTTTTCCTCGTCAATCTCCGTGGCTTCCTCCCCCCTCCCGTGTCCTTCGGCAGTTTCCGTAAACTTCCGCCCCTCACCGTGTCCACTCGAGTCCTTCCGGAGAAGCTGATTTTTCGTTGTCGTCGTCTCCCTCGTCCTCCTCTCCGTGTTGTTGTTCTCGGTGACGCGACGGAGGTGTAGCCTGACGCGGTCTCTTACGTGTCGGTCTGAATAAAAGTGGAGCTCCGTAGACCCGGGAGTGACGAAGCGAGTCCGTGTTGGTAAGAGGATACGCATCCGATGTTTGCTAAACAGATAGACGGCTGCCCAGAGAGGTTATTTGCGCCAAAATATCCGCACAGAGCCAACAAAGAGATCATGGCGGCGGTGTTGCAGAGGCTCACAAAATGAGTCAGTCTCTGCAAGGCTCGCAACACAGCAGACATAGGTATTAATGTGGGAGTGGGCTTGGATCTTTTTTTTTAATCAAACTTGTCTAGAAATAAGTCACAGAAGCAGCTAGCCGCTTAAAGTTACACCCACGTCATGTAAAACCAGTGTTTAATATTAATTTAAAAAAAACCCAATATCAGTTAATTAACTAGTTAGTGAAAGTGATGTCTCCTAGTTGCTCCAAAAAAAAAAGAAGCATACAATGCAGACATTTCCCTCCATAAAAACCCACAGCTAGCAACCTAATGGAAATTGCTAGTGCAGACTTGTTTGGACTACAAGTTTATCCTTTCAGAAAAGCCTTAAACAGCGACAGGATTTGAAATTAAAGAGTTGAAATTGAGACACGATAAATGTGAAGTTTGTGTTGCACTCCCGTTAGCATGTTAGCATGCTCATAGAAGCTCATTCTGCCTGAGAACTAGCACGCTAACTCTTAACTTGGTAACACTAGCCTTAGCGTTAGCCTCCGGCGTTATCTGCAAGCGTGAGCCTGGATAAACAAGTAGCGGCTCATTTCAGTTCGAGTTAATGTTGTTGAGCCATAAGTATAACGTCCCCTCCTGCGTCATTTTTTTAAATAATTTCAGCCAACAAGGAAACCGTTGAAAATGAGCTATATGCTAGCATGTTAAGCTAAGCCACACCCTCCTTTAAGACCGAGCAAGTTTTTGAATGAGTCTGGTGTTCCCAGCATGCTGTTGCATTCACAAATAAGCCGTTTCTCACTTTTGTTTTCCCTCCATCAGCCAGATTTTAAATGACCATGGAAGCGGCTGCAGACACACAGCAAAGTGGTGAAACGGCTGTTTCGGAGTCTGAGGCCCAGCAGATCACCTTGGCACAGGTAGTGCTTTTTATTCTCATGCAAAGAGTGCAGAACTAGTGCAAGGAGTATGAATTTCAGTTTTAATGCTCGACCATTTTCAGTTTGTGTGAAAATGATACGGTTCATAGTTTTGTGCTGTGAGATGTTGGCTTCATATATCAAATACTACAGGTGAGATTCAGCAAAGACACCATGATATATTGTAGCAGTTTCTGCAGTTATGCTGAGCATTGCAATAACAAATACTGTGATTTATCCTTTTTCAACTGGAAATTATGCCCTCAAAGTTGAAACTTTGTAAATATCTGTATTATCCAGTAAGATAAAGTTATCAGTCTGTTATCTGTCTGTAAGTGAATGCGGTCTGTCTTTCTGATAATACAGCAGTTAACTGAGATAAATTGGCACATGTGTGTTGCTGTCTACAAAGTCAGAAATTCTGAAATGCTGATTAAATGTAAGTTTGCTCGGCTAGCGTTATCTCAGGATCATGCATGAGATGAGCCTGCGGTAGCTCGTAGTGTTCTCCAACTATTTTAATTAATTTAATAAAATGTTGATATTTGGTGTCCCTGTATTGATGTATTGTCACCATGCAAACTGTCACAATACTAGGTTGTATCTGCTGTACCAAATTACGTATCCTTATTCATGATTCAAGAAAGTGAAAATTTAAAGCTTCTCTCTTTAGTGGTCCTTGAGATATTAATGTTCAAACATGACCTCAGATTTCAGGGTGTGAAAAAACAAACCTGAAGTGGGTCAACGGACCATTTTTAAAAGATGTATATATCTTGGAAAGTATTTGATATCTTACATATCTAAACTTAGCACTATGAATTGTTTATGTAGATCTAAGATGGTCGAGCACAAGGGCCCATGTGGATTTGAGATGGGATTAAGATTGAGGTTACCCAAAAGTAAAATAATACCAGTTGTTGTGGGCTGTTTGTAACTATGCACATGGGCAATGTGTGGTTACACGTTGTTTTTTTTTTATATTTTCAGGCATCCATAGCAGCAGCCCAGGTGTCCTCCAGTAGTCCCACAGTCACTCTTGTCCAGTTACCCAATGGTCAAACAGTCCAAGTGCACGGTGTGATCCAAGCCGCTCAGCCTTCGGTCATTCAGTCCCCACAGGTACAGACGGTACAGGTAAGAGGAGAGGGGAAACTTCATCTTACAAGTAATGACTGCAGTAGGGGATATGAGCTGAACATGGTTGGCTTTGAATTTTGTAAATGAATTAAAATTGAATTTGAGATGATTTCCTTACAGATTTCGACTGTCGCTGAGAGCGAGGACTCTCAGGAATCTGTCGACAGCGTGACAGATTCTCAGAAGAGGAGAGAGATTCTGTCCAGGCGGCCTTCCTACAGGTCTGTGTGACACGCTGAGAAACTGCAGATGCAAACAGCATCTCCTTAAATTGTACTGCTTCCATTTTGTGTCTGTACGACGTGTTCAAAGCTTAGAAGACAATGACTGACACTCTTTCACTTTTATCAGCTATGAAAAGACTATTTGCAGATATGAAAGGAGGAGAAAATAAAAGGTTGCTAAGATTTTTCTGTGAATGTTCCTCCTACAGAAAGATCTTGAATGACTTATCATCAGATGCTCCGGCAGTGCCTCGAATTGAGGAAGAGAAATCAGAAGATGACTCAGCCCCTGCTATCACCACGGTCACCATGCCCACTCCCATATATCAGACCAGCAGTGGCCAGTACAGTAAGTACTTTGAGACACAGATAGCTGGTGTTTTTTCTTAAAAATAAGTCGGTGTTATCGTAATCGAGCATTCTACTTCTGCTGTCGTGCAGTGAGACTATCTAAATTTGCTAAATCAAATGACTTGATAAACAGATTAAGCAGACAGGGAACCTATTATGCTTTTTCTACATGCTGTTACAGTGGTGGATGCTCATGTTAAACAAGTAATCCCTATGAGTGAGGTTTTTTTTCCCCCCTACTGTTAGATCCTATGATGTCATAGAGATGGAATATCCCTAAATGCACAACTCTTGCTGCACGTGTCAAAGCCCCATCACCTGCTTTTCAAACCTGTTTTTCAGGGATGGCCAATCAGCAAAAAGGCCACATTTGATGCTTTGATTCAGACCCTGTTTAATGTTTCCAACATTAAAGAACAGTGTTAAGATTATCCTTGACCTGTACAGACTTAATGCAGTTTAGAAAACCTGTGGATATTATGAATGAATGATGTTAAGTCCAGTATTTTCCTTCTTTTCCTCCTACAAAAACAATATTTGTGATATGACAGTTTGTGTGGAGCCACATATCCAGTAATGTTTACAGTATTGGATGTAGGAGAACAACACAGAAAGCAATTGGTTAAAAATCCTAATGCACAATTTTATCCTTCTGCAGTTGCCATTACCCAAGGTGGAGCCATTCAGCTGGCCAATAATGGCACGGATGGAGTGCAGGGCCTGCAGACGCTCACCATGGCCAACACTGCTGCAGCCCAGCCTGGCGCCACCATCCTGCAGTATGCTCAGACCAGCGACGGGCAGCAGATCCTCGTGCCCAGTAACCAGGTGGTCGTGCAAGGTGGGAAAATGGTTTCCACAGTGTTTAGAAGTGAAGTTACACTAAAACTGTATGTATGTGTATGCATGTGTAATGTATATATAGATACGTGTGTGTGATTTACATTGCTGTGCTCGAGAGCCACCATCTACCGGAACCAAATTCCTTGTATTTGTCTGCACATATACTTGGCCAATAAACACGATTCTGATTCTGAAACTACACGATTTGTAAAGCTTTGCTGAATAAAGCACTGACTGTTTGTCTATCTTTGTTCACCAGCTGCTTCTGGTGATGTCCAGGCCTATCAAATCCGCACAGCCCCCACTAGCACCATCACTCCTGGGGTGGTCATGGCAACTCCACCCACAATCAGCGGATCAGGAGCCACTGAGGAAGTTACACGCAAACGGGAGGTCCGACTGATGAAAAACAGGTATGGCGAGGTTAATTAGCAACTCGTACTGAATTGCTTCTGTAGGTGTGAAGCTGATGTGCTGTACCTTCATGTACCCACATCCTCTTGTCTCACAGGGAGGCAGCCCGCGAGTGCCGTAGGAAGAAGAAGGAGTACGTGAAGTGTCTGGAGAACCGCGTGGCCGTGCTGGAAAACCAGAACAAAACCCTCATTGAGGAACTGAAAGCCCTCAAAGACTTGTACTGCCACAAATCAGAGTAGAATACACCTGCCGGTGGTTTGACAGGTGATCCCCAGCACTTGTGTACAGAGACTCAGCACAGAGCCATGCATCTGGATGCCCCCTCCTCTTTTCTACTCTTCTGCTTTCTTTTTAAAAACTGCTGAAAAATATGTGAACGTGACTCACCAGGTATGAAAAAACAAAAAAAGCCCCATCCCACTTTGGTAAATTGAAACTTTGTCCCATTTGAGCAATTTGAAATCAACCATCAGTTTTCCCCCATTAAAAGGATGAGGCGGTGCTCACAGTGAACGTGGAGGAGACTGCAACTTAAACAGGGTCTGCGTGGCAAGGTGACAGAGCAGGGAAACTAGCTGTTCTCGCCAAGGACACCACCGAAGGGAAGCATTCCAGTCACTGGTGCCCGGACTACCTGGGCAACATCACCAGCAATGGGGGAACTGACCGCAAGCACCACCGATAATGATGATGATGGAACTTTTTCTTTTTTTCTTTGGGAGAGTGTAACTTCACGTAAAACATTTCTATCTGTAACTCTCGAATTAACATCTGTTACTTATTAATGCTTCAAACTTATAGGTGGCCTGTGTCTTGGACGTTTTTATCTTTTAAGATGTGTGTTTTGGTTTGTTCTGAATTAGATTATGCTTCTACAATGCCATGTTTCTTTTTTTCTTTGTTTTACCCAAGTATATTTTTGCTTTTATACAACGTGAACAAAAAGCTAACCATTTAGTTGTAAAATGGTTTTTTTCATGTTAACTGCAGCACAGTGAGGAGATGGTAGAAGTTGGGCAGCAGTGAAGTGGGTGGGGGGAGGGTCTTCTAACAGAGCCCTAGAAATGTTTGACTTTTTGTCTTCATTTTTTTTTAAGCTTCAGAAACATTAAGTGGAAAATTGCGTAATGGCGTCCTGTTAATTACCAGAGTTTGGTGGTAAAAACAAACAAAGGCAAAATGGGCCTTCAACAGTACAGGAAGTGGGAATAATGGATAAATAAGCTGCTGCCCGTTTATCAGAGATTATATACTGTAAGCAAAACCTTTTTTTTTTTTTTCCCCCTCCATAGACTCATGGATTATTTTTGAACAATAACCAAAAACTTAATGAGCCTTACTTGTTATGCAATGAAAGAGTTTTTAAGCAGAATTCAGAGACAAGTGGATAAAGCACTGGAATCATGGAATTAGATCATAGGGGGAAATTTGCCATACCGGGCCCCTCTGTGTGTCGAGGCCTCGGTCGCCGTCTCTTAATTCTGTTTATAGTTATGAGCTAGCATGTGCACTTTCTTTGCATTTACAATCCTTCAGCATTTCAACGCTTTCTGGGTAAATCTACCGCTCATCTGCAGTTAATCAAGTGCTGTTGCATCAATGTGTTTGATCACTTGTTTTTTTTTTTTGTAAATGGAGCATCAAAGCTCACCAGATACAACTCAACTGCACCCACTTTGTGAAATGACTATAAGATCAGGTGGTGTTGGTGCATTCTGAAAGAAAAAATATTTTTGTGATAATGGGATGCCATATTGTATTCTTTAGGTATTATGTATAGTCATGATATAGTATGCTTTTTATGTTGCTTCTCATTTTTTTTTTTTTTTGTATTCACTATTTCTAAATGTCAGCAACAACTTGTATAATAATACAGTGCATTACGTTAGAGCTATTCAGATATGACACTTTTGGCAGCTGTTAATAAATAAATGTGTTTCTGGTAATCTGATTTTAAAACATTTTATTTCATATATTAAAACAAACAAATGTTCACAAGTCTCTCCTCTGTGTCAGTTTGCAAGCCTTGTATAGGTGTATGTCTCTTTGTTTGTCGTAGTGGACTTCTTCGACGGTGAAGCGCCGCTTAAGCATGCCTAGGAAGTTTGTGTCTCGCTCATAGCGGAGCTTGCAGGCCAGTAACACCACAGTGGTGTCTGAGCTCAGGTGCTCCAGTGTTTCCAGCAGAGGCAAAAACGTGTCTTCCAGGTAAACGATATCTGCACCCAGAACCACATCAAACCCTCCGGCTGGGTATTGCTCGAGGCCCTCGCCCCAGGTCAACTCGGAGACCACCACTGATTGTTGGGAATCTGGGGGCAGGTTTGCTTTCACGTTGGCGGAGAGGAAGTCCAGCGCAGGCTCTCTGTCAGTGATGGTCACTCTGGCACCTACGGAAGGGTTAGAGTTGTGGGACTATCACAGCTTTCCTTGTTCACCTGACGCGCACTCAGAAGGCTTTTTGATAGTGCTGTGAGATACTGCAAATTTTGGTATCGGTCTGATACATAGTAAATACAGGGCCAGTATTGCTGATATCAATATGGATACTTTAAACCTATTAAGGGAGATTATGTAGCGAAGAGTAGCGTGTCATGATTTATGAGATGAATCCTGAACGAATTTTAATGACCACTAAATCAATTTCATTTTAATTTTCCACGATAATGAGTTAACACAACAAAAAAACAACTTCAGTTTTTGGATAAAGGTGGGCAGATTAACCCAAATATCGATGGTATTAATATCCTTCGATACCAGCACAATAGGATCGATACATACTGTGACGTCTCTGTGATTTAAAGCCTGTAGCAGCACATTTAAACAACTTAAGCTGACCTACAGTGTTTTAACACATGCACATTTAAATTCAAGGTCTCCAAAAAACTCCTCAAAATGTGTTATATATGTGTGTATATTTTTCATTATTTTATATTAATTTATTTAACACAGTTCTTTTGTGTACATACAGAACTTAAAGGTTTGAAACAAAGTGCTGATCCTTTTCGGCTAGTATCATTCTAATACCAATAGCAGCATTGGTACTGATACTACTGATATTTGGAGTGATCCGCCCACCTCCAGTTTTTTGGTGGTTAGTAATTATGCACTCACCCAGCAGAGCTGCTACAATGCCCACCAGACCAGTGCCAGCTCCCAATTCAATTGCTTTCTTCCCCTTTAGCTCCACTTTTCCCAGCTCCAAGTACATACACATGACCACCGCCTGGGCAATAACACATAAATGCAATAGTAATGTATATATCTAATGAAACATGGAGGAATTATTGAAGCTAAGCACTGCTGCCACTGTTGTAACGTACCGCATCCCACACAACTGCCGCCACACCGAGCTTTTTCCAGTCCTGAGCGAGTCGGAGGTCGCGGTTGGCAAACCTAAACTGTGCTGATGAATTGTGGAGTTTGGAAAGCGCGGGCAACGGGTTTTCTACATATGGAACGAGAGCCATGCTTTGAAATAAATAAAACTACACTCGTTTACACATGCGCAGTGCGTTCCTCCTTCTTCGACGCTTTCCCTCGTACCTGGCTGGCTCATTGATTCGTTTCCGCCATCTTCTGGAGTTATTATATAGCTATTATTTCATTCGTTTGTTAAAGAATGTTCTTACGGTATATGAACCAACTTTTAGCGTTGATAGTTCTTCTTCTTCTTAAATGTTATTGGCGGTTGGCAAAGTGTTGATAGTTTGCTTATTTTCTTTAATAAATACTGAAGAGCGAGAGACCTATTCGCTTTCAAGCAACTGAAGACGGCAACCCGTGTTGACGTCAACGAACAAATTTAGCCAATCACGTAACAGCTCAGCTAAAAGTGACCAATGGGAAAAGAGTAAGTCTTTGTGATGGGCGTGTCTGCAAGATTTTCTTAACGGTGTTGTCAGTGATTGTTGATCAATGGTCATGGGAATTTGCATAATTATGATTAAGGAACTGACCTCACAGCCCATTGTTCCTTCAGTGGGCTGGTTTCAGTCATTATGCAAATGTACTGTTTATAAGGGTTGGGGAAAACTGCAGTCAGCTGAGACTGAAGAAGTCACTTGGATGAGTGACGAAACGTTTCTCCCACAAAACGCTACGTCCAGATGAACAGATTCAACTTTTGGAGATTAACGGTGTTGTGTTTTAGCTAAAATCGAGGGGGGCGTGGTCTGAAAAAAACCCAGCAGGTCTGTAAAGGTAGCAACACATAGCAGCGATGTAGCTTCCGGTGTACTGCAAATAAAGGGTTTTTGATCTGCGTGAAGAGACTCTGTGCTGACAGTATAGACATAAGAAATAAAAAAGAAAAAAAAATACATATTTTCATCGAATATGAAAAGGCTGCACAGTGGTGGATATTTTCTTAGTAAGAACCTGCCACCACTGGCATCTATTGCAGCTACGGGTCCATGGCAGCTATCTATTGATAATACTGAAAATAACTGATGCACAAAAAATACTGAAACATGCCTTGGTTGAGTAAATTAGACAAAAATGAAAACCTAGTTGTTGAAAAGGTTGTTGAATTATTACATGCATGGTGTTTTTGAGCAAAGATTTGGAAATAAATCTGAAATAAAAATAAATAGATAAAACAAGAGAAACTTATGAAAACTGTATTGAAATGGGCTGTTGCTTAAATTATTTTAAGACTTATTATCTTTTATAGGTGTCTGTTAAGAAAGAGTGTTCAGCATAAACGTTTTTATTTATATGAACAACAAATCATTTGAAGTTTTCTTTTCACTAAGTTTTTTATTTTATTTTTAATTCAACAGCTTACACTTTTATTTTATTTTAAGCAGACAGCTTGAATAGGTTTAATAAATATTTTATTAGTTATTTTCTATCTGGTTTTTTTAACAGTTTCACACGTGCTTTTGATGTTACCACCAGCGGACTTTTACTTTGAAAACCCAAAGCAGGAAATTACCTCTGAACTTACCTGCTACGGTCGCTTTGACATCTAAAGCTTGTGTCCCGCTAGTGCGACGAGATGAACGCCACCTCCGGACACCTCTTTGATATCCGCTGGCCGTTCACTTTCCCCGTTTCCTCTAAAAACCCTTCCGGCTGGTGAATTCGCCCGGTGCTCTCGCTGAAAGGGCCGCAGCGGTGACACAGACTTGAGCCGGAGTGAAAATGGATTGAGTCACGCTGCTGGAGGAGCCAGCAGTGGACTGAGGTGCGGAAGCTAGCGTTAGCCGGCTAGCCATGGAGGGAGGCAGAGGAACGGCTGACTTTGTCTCGTTAGACTGTTTTCCGTAAAATGACTTGGTAGCGGTTATTCTCAGCCCAAAACCATGCAGCCCACGCACGCAGTTCATATTAAAGTGCGCCACCCGTGAGTTGCGCACACACCCTGAATATGTCAGCCGTCCTGCAAATACCGCAGATACCCACTTGGCTGTCCTTGCATAGATCCCGTTCTGCTCTGAAGCGAGATCGTTCACTTTGCAGCAAAAACACAAGGGCTGTGCTGGTCCACAACATGCACATTTTCAAATAATCCGAACACTTCCAGGTTGTGATTGAACCTGATCTCGCCAAGGCAGAGCAAAACTAGTGTTTTATGTACATTTCCTAACAACCCCTTGTAAGGTTTGGGTTAAAGTTCTTGCAGACCTTCCTGCAGCTTCAGAATTGCCAGACTAGCAGGTGGTCTCTCCCCAATTGTATGGAAAGCGGCGCTGGCTGTTGCAGGACTTTTGCAGGTCAGCGATGGGAGGTTCGGTGTCCTGCTGCATCTCTCCTGGAGAGAGCCCCAAGATTCACAGGAGAGAGCTGGAGCTGGAGGAGTGTCCCATCACTACTACCGAAGATGTGAGCGAGGACACTGGGACGTATCTGCAGCACATCAGCGACAGGGAGCTTCCAGATGGTGTGTGAAGATTAGTTTGCTATTTTTGGAGATGTGATTGCATGCGGTGATGTTGCCCTGTCCTGGTGCCGGTTTACTGCAAGTGGTAAATGTATTTGTATAGCGCTTTACTAGTCTCTAAGGACCCCAAAGCGCTTTACACAACCAGTCATCCACCCATTCACACACACATTCACACACTTCAGTGTGATTCAGTTTAAATGTTTTACATGCTTTAAGAGCCGTTTAGCATTAAATCAGCAACAGGGTGGCAGCTCCTAGACAAACACTGTAGTCTTATATGAAGACTTTTAACACTTTCCTTCTACAGAGCTGGCCCAAGAGGCCAACCCATCCGACCACCCCAGAGCAAGTACTCTATTCCTCAACAAGTCTCAGACAGATGGTCAGTATTTCTCTAATGCTTTAATATTTTACCCCATTCTCTTCTGAAACTCCTACATCTCTTTGATTTTGTTTTTTATCCAATTTCAGTCCGCGAGAAAAGGAAAAGCAACTACATGAATCACGTAAGTTACGGCTCTGTGTGTTCTTCATGGGTCTTTTTGTTGCTGAAATGACTCACAATCATACATCTCATTTCTCTGGGGTTGAATGTGTTTCTAAAACCCGTTTTTCCCTCCATTCTGTCTCTAAACATTGTCACGCTTTCGATGCCAGATGTCCCCGGGACTCCTTTCTAAAAAGTACAGCTCGTGTTCAACCATATTCCTCGATGACAGCACAGTCAGCCAGCCCAATCTCAAGAGCACCATTAAATGGTAAGTGAGCGACCTCACCTCAGTCCTGCTGCAAGCGCAAGTACAAAAGAAGTTGGGACGCTGTGTAAAATGTGAATAAAAAACAGAGTTCAATGGTTTGCAAATTCCACAAACACAGATTTGATTCACTTTAAAACATTCTAAACTTATCAGATGTTTATTTTGAATTTGATGGCAGCATCACGGCCACGTTTAACGCTGTGTAGCATCCCCTCTTCTTTTAATAAAAGTGTGGAAACTAAAGAGAGCAGCTGCTGGACATTTGAGAGAGGAATGATGTCCTGATATAAGATTCTAGCTGCTGCTTTCAGCTGGTGAAAAGTTCAGCATCTGGACTTCTCTACCAGGAAGTCATGCTCTTGTAATACATGCAGTATGTGGTTTAGCACTGTCTTACTGAAATATGCAAAAACTTCCTTGAAGAAGCTCTCTGGACGGCAGCATATCTTGCTCTAAAGCCATATTATGCGTTTCAGCATTGATGGTGCTTTTCCAGATGTCCAAGCTACCAATTCAATAGGCACTGATGCGCCCCTCGTACCATCTTAGAGGCAAGCTGGATGGTTCTGCTCCTCTTTAGTGAGATTTGACCCCAGCAGTGTTTCTGGATCATGTTCACATATGACGTCTTCTTTGGATGATAGAGCTTAACCCCCTTTGTGGATGGCATGGTGAACTTTTAACAGTGATTTGTGGATTTTTTCCTGAGCTCATACAGTAATTTCCATAACAGAGATATTCCTGTTTTTAATTCAGTGCCACCTGAAGATCACGGGCACTGATTTTTAGCCTTGTCCTTTGTGCACAGATATTTCTTCAGATTCTGTGAATTGTTTAGTATCACTATGTACTGAATATTATTAGATATTCAAAGTCTCCTCATATGCACATTATTCTAAATTTGTTCCCCAATTTGTACATAGGTTTTTGGGTTTTTTTGGAGATTACTAAACCTTGGCCCATCTTTACTTCTGAGAAACTCCGCCCCCTTTAAGATCCTCTTCTTATACACAATTATGTTACTGACATGTTGTCAGTCTACTGTTTAATTATTTGCCAAATGTTTCTGTTTGTTTTTCCTGAAATGCAGGTAACTTTTAAAGTCGCCAAATAGCTGCAGTTGTAAAGATCTAAATATCTATTTGTAAAGTAGAAGTAAAAATAATTATTTTTAAAAATAAAAAGCTGTAAAAGGGAAAATCCAGCTCTAGTGTTTTATTCTTTGTTGATTTCTGTCTCTTGCAGTGTTGCACTGGCCATATACTACCACATAAAAAACAGGTAGGAAATGTCAGAAGTATTGTCTCTTGGTAGTGCAACGTTTTCTTCATTGTTGTAACCAGTACTTCGATATTTACAAACATTTACAAAGATATTTACAAACATTAGTCATCAAGTTTGTAAGAAAGACTGCTTTTAGTACTTAGGCTAATTTTTAATTACTTCATCTAAGTCCTATAGGAAATGCTACTTGCCTTGTCTTATTGCTAAATACATCATGCATGAATGACAGACGTATGCAGAAGGTGGATATCATCTTAAGTGCCAGATGGGTACAGCTTTTAAAGATCATCACTGGTAATGAGAGCCAGAGATTTAGCTCTGATTAACAAACAAACCAGAAGGTGGCTTGCATCAGGTCAGAATTGCAAAAGAAATTATAAAAAAAAAGAGATTGTGATTGCTTTTTTAAAATTAACAGTTTTTTCCATCTCATGTCTGCCCATAATACGTTGAACATTGAGTTCTCTGTTTGGATCATCTCAGTTTGAAATGAAATGTATTTGCATTTCAAATGTAGTAACTGTCAAAACACGACTTTAGGGAAAGTAGGAGCTACTTTCCCTAAAGTCGTGTTCTTGGAAGTGATCCAAGGATGCAACTTTGGCCATAAAACTCCAAACCGTACTTGACCCAAATTAGGCAGAGTCACAGCACTTGGTGGTGGCAACTCAAAGAATAGATACAGTGTGGTGAAGAAGTATTTGCCCCTCTCTGATTTCTTAGTTTTTTGCATATTTGTCAAACTTACAGGTTACAGATCATCAAGCTAATTTGAATATTAGACCAACATAGCCTGAGTAAATACAAAATACAGTTTTTAAATGACTTTGTTTATTAAGGCAAAAAAAGTTATCCAAGCCTACTTCATCCTCATAGAATAGAATAGAATAGAATAGAATGCCTTTATTGTCACTATACAGTTGTACAATGAGATCATCCACTCATCCTGTGTGGGGAAAAAAGTAATTGGCCCCACTTGATCCACAGAACATGGATTGGATCCACAGTGAGAGCCATTATCCAAAAATGAAGAAAAATTGGAACAGTGGCGAACCCTCCCAGGAGTGACCGGCCTATCCAAATTACTCCAAGAGCGCAGCGACAGTTTCACTTTTGGGTCGCAAAAACCACCAAAACAACATCTAAAGAACTGCAGGACTCACTTGTCTCAGCTTAGGTCAGAGTTCATGATTCAACAATAAGACAGAGACTGGGAAAAAATGAAGAGTGGAAGAGTTCAAGGAGAAAACCACTGCTGACCAAAAGGATCACAAAGGCTCGTCTCACATTTACCAAAAACATCTGGATGATCCCCAAGAAAATATTCTGTGGACTGACGAGACAAAAGCTGAGCCTTGTGGAAGGTTTGAGTCCCGTTACATCTGACATAAAACTAACAGCATTTCATAAAAAGATCATCACAACAACAGTCAAACATGGTGGTGGTAGTGTGATGGGGCTGCTTTGCTGCTTCAGGACGACTTGCTGTAACTGATGGAACCATGAATTCTGCTCTCTACCAGAAAATCCTGAAGGCGGATGTCCAACCATCAGTTCATGGCCTGAAGCTCAAGAGCACTTGGGTTATACAGCAGGACAATGATCAGAAACACACCAGCATGTCCACCTCTGAAACAAAAGAAAGTTTTTCAGCGACTTAATCGAAATGCAGATTTAAATCAGATGGCATTACTTTGGCGTGACCTTAAACAGGCCGTTCATGCTAGAAGACCCTTCAGTGTGACTGAATTAAAACAACTGTACGAAGAAGAGTGGAGCAAAATTCCTCCACAGTTCTCAGAAACACTCGATTCCCATTCTTTTGGCAACGGTGACACAACCACTTGCTAGGTTTAGGGGTCAATTCCTTTTTAACATAGGACCAGGTAGGTTTGTATTAACTTTTTTCATTTAAAAACTAGATGTTAAATGTACTTATTATCTTTAACATTAAAATTTGTTTGATTATCTGAAACATTTAAGTGTGACGAATACACAACAAAAAAACTAAGAAATCAGGAAGGGGGCAAATACTTTTTCACAGCAGGTGGCCAGTGTTGATGGTCAGGTGGAAAATCAGATCAGTTTTTTGGACATCAGTGAGTCAGGTACTTAATAATATAGGAAACAAAATGTTTGTTAATTTGCACATCAGTGGTTATAATATACAAAGTATTTGTAGGACTCAACCAAAGATAAATAATTGTTGTGATATCTAACACCATGAAACGCCAGTGAATAAGCGATGGTAGTTTCAAACCATGAGAAGTTACATATTACGTATATTTAACAGTGGCTTGTTGCATCTACAGAGATTCAAACCGCTCACTGGATATATTCGACGAGAAGAAGCACCCTCTGTCGGTGAGTTGAGGTGGTTGATTACGCCAAGCAGTGATATTTACTATGTTAGTGGACCACTGATGATGACCTTCTGCCCAACAGCGAGAAAAGGTTCCAGATGACTACTCTGTGGTTGACCCAGAACACAAACTCATCTACCGCTTCATAAGAACGCTCTTCAGCTCTGCTCAGCTCACCGCCGAGTGCGCCATCGTCACTCTGGTAAGTTCAAACATCTACTACACTGCAGAAAGTGTTGAATGATGTAAAGAAATATTGAGAACCTATCACTCTTTCTGCTTGTGTGAATGGATGGGTGTCTGCTGCTTTAGGTGTATCTGGAAAGGCTGTTAACGTATGCTGAGATGGACATTTGTCCTTGTAACTGGAAGCGCATTGTTCTTGGTGCCATCTTACTGGCCTCCAAGGTCTGGGATGATCAGGCTGTGTGGAATGTCGATTACTGCCAGATCCTCAAAGATATCACCGTGGAGGACATGTAAGTATTACAGCAGTTTTTGTATAGCACTGCCAGATCTACAAAATGACCTCCAGCAGGCCACTCGTGTCAGTGTCTCTGACCAGACCATCATAAATAGACTTAATGAGGGTGGCCTGAGGGCCTGACATCCTCTAGTGGGCCCTGTGATCTCTGCCCGGCATTGTGAAGCCCGATTAGCATTTGCCATAGAGTACCAGAATTAGCAGGTCCACTACTGGCGCCCTGTGCTTTTCACAGATGAGAGCAGGTTCCCCCTGAGCACGCGTGATAGATGTGAAAGGGTCTGGAGAAGCTGTGGAGAAAATTCTGCTGCCTGTAACATTGTTCAGCATGACTGGTTTGGTAGTGGGTCAGTGACAGTCTGTGGAGGCATATCCATGGAGGAACGCACAGACCTCTACAGGCTAGGCAACAACACCCTGACTACTGTTAGGTATCATTGGACCCATTGTCAGACCCTACGCTGATGCAGTGGGTACTGGGTTCCTCTTGGTGCACAACAGTGCCTCATGTGGCAAGAGTATGCAAGCAGTTCCTGGAGGTTAAAGGAATTGATACCATTGCCTGGCCCGCATGTTCACTTGACTCACTGTTTCACTTTCACTTTGAATTTAGCCCTCTGTAGGTTGATTATTTTCATTTCCATCAAAGTGGCATTGTGATTTTTTTTTTTCTGAATACCAGTGCATAAGAGTATACATACGTGTTTTTTTTCCCCCCATTGAGATTGATGCATTTTCAAAGTGTTCCTTTAATTTTTTAAGCAGTGTAGTTTCTAGTTCACACAGTGCAAACACACGGAAAGTGGGGACCACCTCTATGAGTTATAGGAAAGCCCTCAAAAGGTTCTTGCAGCCTGGAAAGGACCTTTTGTTTTTTTAATAAATGATTGTGAACCTTTCCGAACTGTTTTGCAGGAATGAGATGGAGCGTCACTTTTTGGAGCTGCTCCAGTTCAACATTAATGTCCCAGCCAGCGTCTACGCCAAGTACTACTTTGACCTGCGCTCACTGGCTGATGACAACAACCTCAGTTTCCCTCTGGAGCCACTCAGTACTAAGCGGGCCCAAAAACTAGAGGTGAGTAATTTTCCAGGGCTGATTTTATTTTGCAGTTTGGAAATGTATATATTCCAACTGCTTAACTGATAATGTAAATGTTGGTAGAACTTGTTATGCTGTGGCTGCTCTGCTTGTTCTGTCGTAACAGTTTGATGGTTCTTCTGATTATTATTATTTTTTATTGTTATTATCTTTCTCTTTTTTGTAGGCTATCTCCAGGCTATGTGAGGACAAGTATAAGGACTTGAGTAAATCGGCCATGAGAAGGTCTGTCAGTGCAGACAACCTAGTTGGCATCAAGACTGCACAGGCCGTCCTGTCTTAAGTCTGTGACAGCTATCTATCATTGGAGCAGACTGCAAGATCTACAGGATATGATGCCACACATGCTGAGAGACATTTCCAAAGTAGATTGCATTAATATCAGCAGCTGATAAGTTTCATTACAAAAGCTTATGTGCTCATTTTGGAGAGGAACAAACGATTTACCGTACAGTATCACTACAATATAATGAAATCAGTCTTTATGTGTTCATTACAAGGAACTTTGGCTAACTGCCTTTAAAGCATGGTGATATGGTGAAAATATGTTGTATTTTAAAGGTGGATGTCTACAGCTGGAAGGAATCAGCATGAAAGCACTACCAGAAGCCACACATAACCACACATAGCCACACATTTTTTTTTACATCATCCAGTCTTTTGGGGAGTAGGATCTGGCTATGGCCATCTTCTTCCACCAGGCAAACTCCCTCTCCTATATTCAAATGATGACAGACTGTTTTGGAGCTACCCTGTGGTGTAGTTCTGCACATGGACAAAGAGTAGACTTTATTTTGCTTACTATGTAGGCCCCTATAGCTGTGAAATGTACAAGATTTTATTTAATTTAAATAAATTTCACTCGCTGTTTCAAATTCATGCTGTTTAAGTGGGAAAGTATATCATGGTGGTTTTTTGTTTGTGGAAGATGTGAGCTCTCTCAAGTTGATCATTTCAGTGCACCTCTAGCACAGAGGTGGTGACGGTGCAGAGCTTGCCCACGGCTTTGGGAACCAAACAATGCATATAAGGTATAAGTTAATAGCGTAAGATATAAGGTCTTGTGTATGATATGTGGCAGCATGTAAGGCAAAAACAGAGTTTATACAGTAATAACAACCTGAAAGTCAATATTTTGTGTGACCACCTTTATTCTTCAGCACAGTCTGAACTCTCTTAGGCAGCTTTCTTGTCATGTCTTTAAGTAGTCTTCAGGAATAGTTCTCCAGGTTTCTTGAAGGACATTCAAAGCTCTTCTTTGGATGTTTCTGCCTTTTGTTCTGTTCTCAGTCAACATGATCCCACACTGCTTCAATAATGTTGACGTCTGGGCTCTGGGGAGGCCGATCCATGACTGATCCATCCACTGTGTGTTTTTCTATCCAAGTATGACTTTACTGCATTGGCATTTTGGTTTGGGATCATTGTTGTGCTGGAAAATGAAGCTGTTGCCAATCATGTTTTCCAGATGATATTGCATGGTGGATCAATATCTGATGGTACTTTTAAATAAATTATGAATTCAGAAATTTTGACAAGATCTGCAACACCACTGGCTGACATGCAGCTCACTCCCTGACAGAGCCTCCACCGTGTTTCACAGATGGCTGTAGACACTCATTGTTGTACCTCTCCCCTGACCTCCTCAAAACATATTGATGAAGATTTGAACTAAAAATGTCAAATGTGTTTTCATCATACCATTAGACCTGTTGTCACTGATTTTCAGTCCAGTTCTTGTGTAATTTTCATACCTCAGCATTTTCTCCTTGTTTGATGAGGTTTTAGTGAACAGTAGATGGATTAACTGAAAGTCCGGAGGCATCTCTCAGGTCCTGTGTCAGGTCTTTGCTGGATTTCTTTCCTGTTTCTTAAGGACATGAATTTATGTTCAACTGCTGATAATGTTTAGTCCTGATACTTCAAATTTTCCTCATTTTTTTTTAAAGAACACACTACGCACCATGCTGGGATATAAAATACAATTTTATGTCAAACTCTGTTATCTTTGGCATTTTTCAAAGCTTCAACTAAAGAAATGGAACAAATTATGTTTTCACAGCACTGTTTTGAAGAGTTGAAGAAATGAGCATAGACTTGAGACTTATCTTGTGTTTGTAGTGCTGTGCATCATTCACCAAGATAAGGTGATGCATTTCTCTTGCCATAAAAATTTGGTATGAAGGAATAAATATGATTCATATAAAGCAATTCAGAGACCCAAGACATCTGGCTAGCACGCGGGAATCAAAGGTAAGGAGTCCTTTTGAACAAAAGCAAGAAAGAGAATCCGATGTGGACAAAAGATTGGTACTGATTAGTATCTGGCTGCTGGTTTCATGCACATACTGGCATCGTCTTTTCAGAATGCATGCATACCATCAGTAATTTCTCTACCTGAGAAAATTGTACAGGTAAGGCCTTTAAACTTTATTTTTGAAATTAATTGCTTAATGACTGTGATATGTTACATATCAAATTCTTCAATCTCCATTTGTGGTCATGTTGGAAATATCTTACATTTGAACTGATGAGGGCAGAATCATTTAGGTCAGTCACATGACTTTGCCATCACCACGAAGCTCCTGGGTTGGACACCACAGAACCGAATGTCCCCACAAATTTCTGTTGTCTTGTTTATTCACTGTCTCTGAGTTCCCAAGTGGGATATTTAATTAAAATATTTTAAGTTTTAGAACAACAAAACTTGAAAATGTCTAAAGCTTATGTTAATTGCAGACTTTATGTTAGGCATCTAATGGAAAATTCATAAAGTCCTTTGACTTTGAGAGAACAGAACAGGAAATTCAAAAATAACTATGCTGGCACCCTATGGGTTTTTTAGGGCTGCTTCTCTAAATACCAGCTGTCTTTGCTTCTGAAAGTGAGACTAGGATAGCAGTGAGAGAGAAGGATCTCTTCTCCGATCTGTTCACAATCACGCTTCATCTATAGTCATCCCATCCCTGAAGTGCACCTGTTTCATAAGTTACAAAATTCAAGGAGAAAAGTGATTGTTATTTTTATTATGTAACAATAGTAATAACTCATTCCTTTTGATGCAGTTGCCAGGTAACATCAGTGTCTATATGAATCGCAAGATACACATGTAGTTTTTCTTTTGAATGGACGTTTAGTATACACAACATGGTATAAGAAACATCTAAGTTTGAAGGCATAAAAGTCAACAAGAGAATCCTTGATACCGATAATTAATTGATTAATATCAAGTGATTCTAGATATTTGACCATAAAATATTAGTACTTATATTAAAAAAAATAATATGAGTCAAACCTGATACTGAGAGTCTTTTCTAAGCAGATTTTTATGCTAAGAAAATGAAGTGAATGGGTATTGTCTCCTAGTAACCTCTGTCAATTTTTCCTTTTCTTTGGTAGTTCAACACAGAATAGAATAGCCTTTTATTGTGAATGAACATGTACAACGAACATGCAGCTGTAAGTAAACTGCGTTTTAGCTCTTCAAACAGCTCTGTCTTTAATCCATCCAATATACTAGATGGCTGGCATCAGTATGGCGGTATGTGCAGCTGTTCTTCCTGAAACTTTTCTTCTTCTAAAAAAACCTTTTTCTTGTGCTTTTTGTAAGTTTGCTCTTCTCAGTTGAAGTAAATTGATTCCTCTTGGTTCTAACATCAAGGTATAAACAGCTGCTGTGGCAATCACAGTATATATTCTACTACAAAACTTATCAGTTTGTGGTCTGGGGATCAGATGGCCACCCCTCCCTGAGCCTGGTTCTGCTGGAGGTTTCTTCCTATTAAAACAGAGTTTCTCCTTCCCACTGTCACCAAGCACTTGATCAAAGGAGGTTGTTTGATTGTTGGGGTTTCTCTTGCCTTACGACATAAAGCGCCTTGAGGTGACTGTTGTTGTGATTTGGTGCTATTTAAATAAAACTGAACTGAAGTTGAACTGCATAACATAGTTTTGTATCCTGTGTTGCGTTTTCCTTATTCCAGATGACCCTGGTGTTGATGGCTGAAGAACGCTACGTATTCATTTGCATTGGCATCCGGCCTCAGGATCATCACCGACTGCAGTGTTCACATTACCATAGGACTCATTTGGATGGTCAGTGTGGCAGTGAGTTTTCACTGATGTTGATGCCAAGCAATTTAAAGCATGACTTCCAGCAGCAAACCACCAGACTCCTGTGCAATGCTGTCACTATAAAGGAACATATCACATGCCGCTTTCTGAATCTCATACTGTCTTAATTAAAAAAAAATAAATAAAAAAAAATTGGCCATCTGCTATAACTATGGGTGCATGAATCATGCAACTCCATGAGACTCTATTTTTATTGTTTTTGCTGCAGTTGTCATCAAAGATATTTTTTGTCATTTTTACAATGGTAGTGAAGAGAACAGCATCCTCCTGTAGGATGATCAGTCCCATAGTGGCACCAGTGCTTTAAAATAGAAGGGTCCTGCATCAGTATAGCTTTTCTTTCCATCTGGAACAAGGAGATGGAACAGATTAGGCAGATACTCTTTCACCATGAATCCTACTCTGCAGTGATGGCAGAGGTGGAATGCTGACGAGATTCGAAAGGAAACATGTCAAGTTGACCAGAAGAGAGAACTGGAGATGGATAACATGGCGACTACATCTACACAACTAAACCGCTGACAGTCATTAGATGTGTGAATTTCTTTCCTTGATTAATGCTGTATATAAGGAGAATGATATTATGACTGAATGGCAGTAATGGATATTCTTGGTTAATGGGACATAATAAATGAATGAAATTACAAAGCCAGTAGATTGTTTTTTCCCACAGAATCAAATACTTCTGTTTTGTGAAAGCTACTGATATCTATGGAAGCTCGTTTCCAGCACAGAAAAAAGGAGAAACAATTGCCATCACCAAGTCAAAGTTTCCAGTTAGTATCTTGAAATTTTTACTTACACAGAAGTATGTATTTGTCCTTGTTTATTATTTCATCCACTTTGTTAAATGTACCAGTACTACTCGCAGCAAAACAGACCAAAAGCACGATGCTACCAAAGCCTTGCCTTTACTCCTCCAAATATACCTCTTGTATTTGTTGCCAACTTGTCTTATCTGAGCATAAGACCTTTCTCCAGAAAAGTCCTATCCATGTGGGCAGCTGCAAATTTCAGCTGGGCTTGATGATGTCAGTTTTGGAGCAGAAGCTTCTTTCTTGGTCGGCACCCTCTCAGCCCATGATGATGGAGAACTGGCTTCATTGTGGACAATGACATTGATGTTCCAGCAGCTTCAAAATGAAGGCTTGAGCCTCTGCGGTTTCTGAGTTGTTCCTGAACATCCTAACCAGTTTCCTCTAATCTTGTGTGTTGACACATCAGAATAACTTGTAATTAGGTACAGTTGTTTAGAAATGGCTCCAAGAGACCTTCCCAACTTGTGTAAATCTGCACTCCTCCTTTTTAGATTTTCATGGAGTTCCTTGGACTGGAGTATTGATCAGTCCGATGGCTACTGTGAAACAAATCCTTTTTATGCTGCAATGAGAAACTACCAGTTGTAGTCCATCATGATCATTAACGAGAAGTTAATAGCCCTTGGTCCTTTCAAGTGAAAATACAGTGTAGAACCTTAAGCAGCACTTATTAAAAGATTCAGGTTTCTATATGTATATATTTGAATCTATATGCACACATTTGTCCATGATGGGTGTATGTACATTTCTTATCACAGCTATACATACATAAATTAAATGTCTTAAATTACATACAAAATATGATTATATGGGTGACAGTGCCAGCTGAATTTGATTAGTCCAGCCCTCTTGTCCAGACTGAAATGCCTGCATGGAATGAACAAGTAGTACCCATTTTTGACCTCTAAGGGGCAGTGCAGCAGTGTGTAAGACAGCCGAGCTGACTGCAGGTGTGAGAGTGGTCCATGTGTTAATGCGACATCCTCCTGACTCTGAGTTTTGGTGCAGCTTGCTTGTATCATCGCCAGACCAGAGGATAGCGACTCAACCAGGCCTCTTTTGTCCAAGGAGCAAAAAATTTGCTGATGCCTTTTTTTTAAGCGTTTCTAATGATGCATTTTTGAAGTAGCATTAGTGACCAATAGGCAGGGTGCATGGTTAGATGTTTCCATTAGTATAAGACACATCTTACTCAAAGGTAAATCTTCTACCGGATTTTATTTAGGTGATTCTATTGAAGTCTATTGTTACATCTGCACACGCTGATGAGATTTTTCTTGTATTTTGTTGACTGAATAAGCGCAGGCTTCTATATGACAACATTTAACCTTTTCACAACCTGAGTACCATCCTCGGTGCATCCTGTAAAGCTCATATCAGGGTGGGTACAAGAAAACTGTCATAATCTGAGATGAACAGTGTGTGTGCATTTACACCGATGACTGTGTGTGTGTGTGTGTGTGTGTGGACGTCCTGTAGGGATCATAGTGCCAGTGCAGCTTCATTAATCTCCCAGCATCGTGGGACTTGTCTGAACTCTAAAAGAGGGCTAGAGAGAACACGTCGCAGCCCCAGGGAGTCACTCCGTTTACCCTCCACACACTCAGGTCACTCTTCATATCACACACTCTTCAGCTGTACAATGTCAAAGCAGTGCTGCTGCTGATCTGCACAGAATGTTTGCGACGAGGGTATTGCTGGTGCATTTCTGTGTTTTTCTGTGCGTGGAGTGATAGTGTTGCTGTGATGGTTTCCTCAAGCAGCAAAAGGCAAAACTGTGGCACAACTGGATCATAAATGTTTATTTCCCTTGAATAATGGATATGAAACTAGGTATAATGATTATGAAATATACTCCTATAAATATTGCTATAAATATCTCAAGATTTGCACATCAGTTAACATAGAGCAAATCAGAGTTAGACCAACATATTATCAGGATGTTTACCTATTGATGAAAATTTAATGTCTTTCAATGTTTCCTGCTCAAGTAGGAATTCATATGCTTTCCTTCCTTTCTTAAAGCACTGCAGATTAATGCCAAGTGTATTGACCACAAATCCTTTTCCCAACAGCACAGTGGAAGCCACTTTCCCATGCGGAAGATAGATGAGGAAATAGATGGCACTGTTAATTAAGCTGGTCTGGAAGGATGTAACTCACACGGCTTCCATGCTGCTCTGATCCACCTGCCAGTCCCTGAAAAGGTGCCTCTGCAATTTGCACATGGCATGTTGGTGTTTATGATAACAGCTTCTTCGTGAATGGTAATTAATTACACCACTGTCGCATTTCAGATAGGACCTTTATACAGACAACATAGTTTATATTTGTCTGTATGGCTCTATTCTTTTCATTTGCATTGGTGGAAAGCAGAGAGGACACTGAATTCAGGGAGAGCATGCAAAGGAGCTGGATTGCAAAGCAGCTTGTAACACTGGGCTGGCTAAAGCAGCTGAAATAGCCTGCTTTGTCTGAGATTTGCAGGAAACTTTCTCTGGCCTTGAATTCATCTAAGAGCACCAACACTGTCTTTGTCAGTTAAGTACATCATGTGTAATCTGCTAATTATTGTTTCATCCCTTTATTTATATTTTTTGAATTATTCCATTTCAACAATCTTAACTTTTGTTTTGGAGATTATGTATTGGAATTTCAGGAGTGGGACCACGCCTCCAAACACGCTCCGGTTGTCATCTATATAGGTTCCCCCAGTTCTGCAAGCTGTTCATTCTCGTTTACATGCCCCACCCTCCCTCCCTCCTTGTTCTCAATTCTTTAACTTCTTCACTCCTATTTAGTACACAGGGATCTGCCAGGCCCGGGAGCCGTCGCCAATCCCCTTCAAGGCCTTCCCCAAACTGCAGCTCAATTCATGTCCAAGCATTCACCTTTACCTACTAAAACGCTGTCAAACCTAAAATGAGGACGTGGGCCCAGCTAGTGAAATATATTAATGCATGTGTGTTGGGTTTGAGGAGAGGGGCACAGTTGTAGGGGTAGCACATTTTTTGGCGACTGTCAGCTGGGATAACCAGCTACAATGTTGGGTTTATGTAGGTCTACCGTAGCTTTTGTTTGATTCTCTTAGTTTCTTGTGTTTGATTTTTTTCAACAAAGATTGTCAGTTGTATGGAACCAAAAGTTACACAAAAGTATTGTGGATTATAGTTTAAATAACAATGTTTAAATTGAATTTCATGTGAATTTGTTTCATGTTTGGTTTTCTGCATTATTTTGCTTGAGTTTCTGATCCAAACCCATTACATGGCAAGTTCCTTCTCATGGCAACGCTTCCATTTCAACTTTGGCGGCCCGCTGTTGGTGCTGCTGAGCTGGCGCAGGAATGGTATTAGACTGCTGCTGGTTTGTCTCTCCTTTAATGAGCTTGGTGAATGATTCAAATCTTGTTTTGCACCCCTGGCCTCTGGCATCCAAAAAACAAATACCAGGAAAGCCTGTCTGTCGCTGTTAAACCAGACATTAGACAGATGCCAAAAGACAGCTGCATCCAAAGTAGAGTCAAATGCATTTTGATATTTAGGAGTGGAAAAATTATGGCTCTTTTCATGTTAACCCACGAAACCATGCTGCAGGCTTTTACTATAAGAAAGATGGTAAAGACAACTAAAACAAAACGACAAAAAAACTCTTCCTCTCTTTAAAAACACTAAAGTTTGTACAATTCTAACAAACTTGAAAGTCAGTATTTGGTATGACCACCTTTATTCTTAAACACAGTGTGACCTCTTAGACAAGGTTTCTCATCATTTCTTTAAGTAGTCTTCAGGAACAGGTCTCCAGGCTTCTTGAAGGACATTTAGTGCTCTTCTTTGGATGTTGGCTACATTTGTAAACACAGCACTGGTATGTGTTTTTATGCTTAAATGACTCATAGGTCAGTATTATGTGGTTTAATAATCATAGAAAATGAGTGAAACAACAAAACAAAACAAAAAAACAGCTAATTTCCAAAGAGGACTTTGAAAGCCTGGAGAGCTAACGCTCAAGGTCACTTAAAAAATACAAGAACATTTATACTTTAACAAATTCACTAACAAGCATTACTCTAACAACACATTTATTTACCGTCTTCACAGCTAAAGGTTGCTATTTTCAGAGTACCTAAGTTCCCAATCCATCCATCCACCCATTCTCTTCCGCTTATCCTTATCAAGGTCGCAGGAGGGTCGGGGCCTATCCCGACTGTAATAGGGCGAGAGGCAAGGTACAGCTTTTGGTATCATGTTTAAAAACTTTAACTTCATGTTTTTTTAACAGTCATCATTCAATAAGTCAAATGACTATATTGAAATGTTTTGGTCTAATAGCAGAAGAGTGAAGCATGGATATATGAGAGACATTGTAAAAAAAGCCAATTACCAACCATTTAATTCTCTTTTTTTAATCTGCAGTAAGCTGGCTATTGCCAAGGTCATGTTCATGTTTTAGTCCTTGATGTTTTGACATTACTTCAATAGGCAGCGCAAGGCAAAAAATACAGACAAGGTAGTTTAAAAATGTTTTACAACACATAGGGATTAAATACCAATTTGCTTACATAAAACCATTTCATTTGAAGATGAATTTCTGCTGACAGTTACAACGGTCCTATCATAATTATAATTAATGTTAAATCATAGAGTATGATCTAGCCTTTAGAAACATTTTGTTCTTTGATTATAAGGTCAAATACCGGTTGTGTTCGTCTATGATCCAAGGACGGATAGCTGACATCCAAGCACCTTCTGGTGCTTCTTTCCTGTTCAAGAGAGGTCCAACTGAACTAAAGGTGTGAAGAGAGACTTAGAAAGAGAGAAGTGCTGGTAGGTTTTGGATTCAGTGGTCCCCTGGTGATAAGCAGGGCTTGTGTTTTAATGTTCCTCTGCGCACTGTTATCAGCAGACGCATCAGAGTGATGATAGCATGCTGAGTACAAACAAAACTGTTTAATGGGCTAGAGGCTGAGCTGCTGTGCTTTGCTGGATCAGAGCACAGGGAGGTGCAGGTGAAATGGGAGTGTTTGTTTAACAATGATGGCAAACTGTAAGAAATCCTTTATATATCTGTAATAATCTTTTTGTTGTGTTCTTAATAAATTTGAGTTTATTTACCGTTCAAAGTACTATTGAGCATGTAAAGCAAAGCTACTTTTGGAATCTCCCTTATTCTTAAGTGTTTGCCGCAGCAGGTAGCCCAAGTATTTTAAGTTAGCAGATTTGCATGCCAGACGACATGACGTTCCTGACACCACCCCAAAGGGAGTTGTGTGTCCTTTTTCTTTCACTTCTTAGGCAAATGTGTAAACCACTACACTATGGAGTTACCTAGTATTGAGCATGTGAAAGTATCTGCCATGAAACATTGTGTGGCGAACATAGACGAGAGCCAGATGCAAGACTTGCTGCTAGCTAGTAACTATTAGCTATTAGCTAGTAACTGACAGTAACAAAAAAAGGCAGGGCAGGAGTTAAACAGCCTGAAATCTTAGACTCAAGAAAAACAGACAGCATAAGGAGTCAGGGCATGACAGAGGACACAACAAAGAAAAGAAGCAAACTGGGGGTTTAAATACACAGGGGGAGCTGAGCGCTGAAAGGATACACCTGGGGAACACAGCTGAACAGAATCTAACCATCAGGAAGCAAATCAAACATGACAAAGACTATCACAATAAAACAGGAAACATAACCATTGAGACAAAGACTAAGACACACGAACTTGGGAACTAATAAAATTAAAGTCATTTATAACTAAACAAGACACATAATATAATAACAAGGGAACAATAGGGAACTAACACAGGGAAAATAAAATTACAGAAACTCAAAGCACTGGGTTAAAGACCCAGGACCATGACAGCAGCTATATGTGCATGGGATCGATTTAAACTCTCAAAGAAACTTGTTGTGCACAGTTATTTTAATACCGGCTTGGAAATGAGACATTTATAATATAAAGTAAAGAGTTCAAAAGGGGTTTGTAGAACTGTAACATTTACAATTTGGCCATTCTGTTTTAATCTTGTCTTCGTAATAAAAACACGTAACACTATTCTAAAAATAAAATGTTTTCTTTCTAAATATATATTTAACAAGGCCGAATGATGAACATGTAAACAATGTCAATAGCATCATGCAGATGTTTATCATATACCATTATCGTTACTACAACAATGGCTGCTATGTCCCTAGCGATTGACTTCTACTATCAATTGATAGAGGCATAGCCTTAGCCACTGACGGTAGAGGTCTATTAGTGGCTTGTGGAAACCCCTAGTGCTGTCTACCAAACATTATCAAAGCTGAAATGGATCTTTTGTTGACCTTTGTGATCAAGTGACTGTACAATAGCCTGATTCTTCAGCTAAGAGACAGTAATAAAGCTAATGGAGCAAAGAAAGAGTAGTGAGAATAGGGGGAGGAGACCAGGGATGCATATTTTTCTAGTCCAGCCTGCTGTCTGTGACATAAAGGCTGCACCTATATGATATCTTGCCATCCATGTCAGCCTTTACCGGCGCTCTTCCATTTCTCTGTCATCCTCCTTCTCTTCGACTCTCTCTTCTTTCATGTCTGCATAATCCTCTTTTGTATGACTCGTTCATACACTCTGCTTTTTAATCGGGATAATTAGGCTTAGGCTTCTCCCTTGCCATTCCTTTCCTACAGAAGACAGTGGAATGTGTGTGCTAAATTATTCTCTTATTACTGAAGGATAATCATCTAAAAATATTTAATAGCAGTGAAGGTTGAAGACGAGGCAGTAAGGAAGGGGTTTATGGTCCATGATGTCTTAGTTTGTCCAGAACAAAATCCATTTTAGTGACAGCAGTGCACTCGACAGCAGGAAATGAGACGAGGTTACGAGGCTGCGTCACAGGGTTCTGCTCAGATTTGCATGAATTCTGCCTTTTCTCGTCCCATTTTCTCTCCTGTTCCTAACAAGATATTGATCAAGTGTAGCAAAGGTCAGAATTTTCAGAAGCAAAAGCTTAAAAGAAAATATGTAAGGCAATGGAATAAAAAAATGAGCACTCTTTAAGAGCTTAAGGGCACGTCTTTTTACTTTTAATCAGCTTAAACAGCAAATAGATAGTTTTAACTCCATTTTTTCAAATTCAGCTGATTTTAGAGCAACATTTACTGGTTCATGGCTGTTGTAGTGAAAAAAATCGTTCAATGAAATGTGTCCTCTTGCTTTTTTCCTTCTCTTCTCCTCAATCAAAGCCTAACATAATCCCGTTCCATTTTCTCGATTCACTTGTTTCAAGAAAATAAAAATAAATCTAAACACTCCGTGAAAGGACTTTTTTTTTTTCAGTGCATTATTGCTGAACACTTATGCTGCTCAGCAGCCGCAGTAACAGTTAACAGGATTAGGCATGGCTTACATAAACATCTCCCATAGCAACAGTGCACTGGCGCCAGGCGAAAGCAGGGGGAAGAGCCGTCACCGGAAAACATCATCGCCATTCTGGTCAGCTGAGCGTCAGCTGGCTTTTTAAGCCAGGCGTTTACAGCAATGTGTTTCCTGTGTCTGCAAAATGTTTAAATAATCCTTTAAAATCATCAGATTTGGACACTGAAAGGTGACTGATTTATCATGGTTATTAAAAAATAATGCATATACATCTTACATCTCTGATTTGCTAGAAAACTCAATGGCACTCAATGGATGCTCCTTCTATGTTCATGTAGCCCAGCGTAGTCTCTGTGTGCTTGTGTACTTGAGTGTTTTGTGGCCTGCCAATGTTGTGACAGTTGGCAGCGATGCCTGAAGTTGTGTCCCATTGAATATAGTGGGCCTTTGGAATGGTTCATTTCCCATAATTCCCTCGGGAGAGACACATTTCTCACTGTCTCTCATGGCTTTGACTCTGAAGGATAGTGGAGGTCTCTCTCTTGCTTGCTGTTGTCCATGAAGAGTCTGTAGTAATATATATTAAACATCTTCTGTCAATGAGAGAGGTCAGATGTGTCAGTGCTGTTATGGGGCTCAAGTGGAATTTTGTATGGACTTTGCTATCCTGCCTGCATAATTTTGTACCAGAAGTATGTACATCCAGTACAGCAATTTGATTGGCTGTTCAGATAGTGTGTAGCGGCTTGCATTAGACATATTTAGAGTTTCCAGTGCCTAAACATACAAAAGGATGTGACCACATTTGGCATTCACATGCCCACAGTTTTGGGGTTATAGGAAGATTAATTAGCTGTCTGAAAAAAGGCCCAAAGCCCACTGAATAATAAACACTTTGTCACCCAAGAATGATGCAGTTCAGGTCACCTTGCTTTGTACTAAGATGTGACACCACATCAAATGTTTAAAATGGCAAAACATAGTGACACAGAAACCATCCTTGAACAAAAACACAACAAAAATCCACACCACTGGTGGGTTAAACTCCCTCTTATGTTCACGTCTCCTTCTTGTGGCTGTGTGATTAATGATGTGACAGTGTTCTAGCACCGCACAGTCTATCAGGGAGGAGCTCAGGTGTTGGAACCCAAGAGATTACCATTTTGTGCTTAAAGCAGAACCTATGTTTCGTCAGGGGTAGCATATTCACCCGTTCACCTGCACACACCTCTGTTGTAAAAGTATGTGGTAAAACCGATTTTTGGGCCACTCTCGATTGTGCCGTTGTTGTTTCGTCAACCAGCTGCGGATAATTACGAAGCTCTGACATACAACGGCACTGTCTGTGCTGATTATGTTGTAGTTTTTGATCTGCAGTGTTTATTTTGTGCTTGTCCTGTTCCCAGTGAACTCTGATGTCACGTCCTTTCCTATTCTGGCCCATTGTCAACCAATTGGCATTCAGCAGACTCCGGATTTTGGAGACAGACAGACACATTTGGAGAATAATGAATGCAGTCTAAACCTCAACATTTTCCATTTTTTCCTCTGGTGTGTCAGTGACTCTGCTTCCCTGCTGTTTCAACCTCTCCACCATCCTTACATCCACGTGCTGGCTTTCATCACACTCTATTTGTGGCTAGCAATTAACCTGGAGCTTGATGCCAAACTCCAGCTGCTTTCTGCTCCTGTAAAAAAGCCAGGTATTTCCCCGCTTAGATGGTGGAGACTAAAAGCAAAGGTAGAAGAGAGCAGTTTTTGGACTTAGATATAGACACAAACATGACTCCAAAAGAAAGGGTTATGCTGCTCTGTAAATGGCAGATATAGAAAAAAGTGTCCAAAAATAACACTAACTCATTACTTCATGACTGTGACACTTTAAGTGATTTTCCACCAGCATTTTGCCTAACTATCTCATAAAATGTATGATGGTTACCCAGAAAGAAAACAAGGTAACAATGTGGAAAAAGGCCTTTCTCATTTTTATGACACCTTTGGCATTTTTTCTCCTTCACTTTGACTATTTCAGCAGCCTTTTTTCCTCATAACTCTTTCCCCCACCTTCACTTTCTGCTTGTTAATATGACCTCTTCTCTCCTCTCTAAGCTTTTTTCTCTCTGTTTCTGTCTGCTTTGTTTTGTCCTTTCCTGTTTGTCCCTTTGCTTTCTTTCCTCTGACTCTCAGCTGAGATAAGGAGATTTAGAAAGGCTCCAGTGTCTGACGGGTGGGAAATGTTTTGCCTTTGCTTATTTTGTTTTTAATCCATTTGCACCTTTTTGATTAGGAAACAGTCTGATTTCAGTGCCACTGTGTAAATTTAAGTCTTGGCCATGTTCAGTATGTCTTCTTTCTCTCATTTACTTTGAACTTTCTTTTTTATCCCTTCTCAAGGCCACAATGTACTTGCTGTTGAAAGAAATTCCAGTTCTGCATCTGTTGTAACAGGAAGGATAGCAAGAAGCAAGAGAGACTTGTTACTTGAAACTCTCTTTTGTGTTGTGGACAAGCTTGTTTTGTAATTAAAACCTTCAATAAACCTGGGGTAAACTTTAGAGGTATATTTTTTTGTCATATTTCATAGGTTATTTTATTTTTTATTGTATGACTTTGTCACTCACTTTGTTTCTAATAATGTAACATCGTTGTTTTCTATTTCTGCTTTCATTAGCACCTTGAACCCAGCCAAAAACATCCAATTCTTCCTTTGAAGTTTTAAAAAATTGAACTATTTCTTCAGCTAATGTTTGCCATGCCGTGGGTCATAAACTATGGTATCACACAGTATCTGTCAGTATTTATAGAGAAGAAAAACTCTTGCTGTTGATCCATTCATCACCTGCACCGGGGACTTCCCAGACTGAAAGCTATCAGAATGGTGGAGACGGTGCTAGATCTACCTGAGATGATGCCAGATCTACCTGAGACAGCTGGAGCACACATGAAAAGGAGAGCTGTTATTACCACATTGCAAGAAAGTTTCAAATTTCTTTGGATTTAAAAAAAAAAAAGAAAAGAAAGAAAGTTGTGGGATTGAGTGGTTTTCATTGCCAGCAATAAGCTAAACATGTTCTAATGGGTGTTGGTGTCTGCTGGGGCTCCCCTTAGTCGTCATTTATGGGCAGAAATTCTAGCAACAATTTCTAGGGGTAAAGGGTGGAGGGTGTTGGATTCAGTGGTTTTGGTCTGATGTCTGTTTTTTGCAGATTGTGGTGTGGTTTTGTTGGCTTCACTAAGCCATGACCTTCAGGCTGCAGTGGGTCAGTTTATAGCTAAGTGTGAAAGGGCTGGGATGAGAATGAGCACCTCCAAGTCTGAGGCTGCGGTTCTTAGCCAGAAAAGATTGAAATGCCCACTTCAGGTTGGGAATGACTTATTTCCCCAAGTCTAGAAGTTTAAGCATCTTGGTGTTTGTTCACAAATGAGGATAGAGTAGACTGGGACACTGACAGATGGATTGGTGCGGTACTGCCAATGATACAGATGTTAAACTGGTTTGGTGTGGTGAAGAGAGAGCTAAGTGTTTGAGTGAATCTGTCAATTTACTGGCTGACCTATAGTCTCCCCTGTATCCACAAGGTCTAGGCAGCAGCTGAAAGAATAAGACCACAGATAGAAGGGGTAGAGATAAGCTTCCTCTGAAGGGTGTTTGTGCTCTGCCTCGGTCACTTGGGAGGAGCTCAGAATAGAGCCACTACTCCTCCACATCAAAATGAGTCATTTGAGGTGGTTTGGACATCTAAGCAGGTGTTTCAGGCAGGCACGTCTCTGGGCTTGCTGGTCGCGTGTTGATTTCAGTTATTTTGAATTTGGCCTAAAATGACCCCAATAGGTTCCATCCTTTTACTCATGGACAAATATCATCCATTGAATCACTGTTTTTGAAATGGCTTAAAATTTAAAACAACAAATTACATTAGAGCTTCAGGATATGAAGGAACTATTGGCATAAATATGAAGGACCGCAATGTGGTATCTTTAAGCATGAAAAACAACACACTCAGAAACAGCTGGTAGTTTGGGATAAAGTTGCTACTGCGCCAATTTGGGTGAACCCATTTGAGTTGTAGCATCAGCCGCCTGTTCTTAGCTGACATGAGTGGCAGCTGGTGTAGTCCTTCTGCTTCGAGGTTTAACGTGCTGTATATTCAGAGATGCTCTTCTGGTTGCAACAAGTGGCTATGGGAGTTACTGTTGTCTTGCTATCAGCACAAAGTAGTCTGGCCATTCTCTTTTGACCTCTGACATTTACTAGGCCTTTTTTCCCCAGAGTACTGTCGCTCATGGGATATTTTCTCTTTTTCAAACCATCCACTATAAACTCTCGAGATGATTGTGTGGAAAAATCCCAAAAGATCAGCGGTTTGTGAAATATTCAAATCAGCCCATTTGAGACCAACAACCATGGCGTGTTCAAAGTGACTCACTTTTGTTCCCCATGCTGTTGAGTAAACATAAAGTTAGTGTAAGGAATATACTTGTGCGAGAAACACTAATGAGAGCCGCCATTTAAGGCCTTATTATTATTTTTTTCCCAGTGTGTTTTGGCCAGCCTCATGCAATCTAAAATGCATGTCCTATGATTATCCAGAACACAGTGGTTCTCTACTCGGTGTTCTCTCCCTCTGGTTTCATGGCTATTTTCTCTAATCTTTATCATCCGCACAGCAAATTGCCCCTATCCTGATGTCACATTGCTGAGTCTTTTTTTTTCATGGATGAACTGGATTGCGCTGAACTGTCACTTTGCCTTACAGAGTCTCTGCAGTCCCTTCAAATTCAAGGCTGTGATTGGTGATAAATGCGTATAATTAGACTGAGTAAAGGCCCATAGTCTTCCTATCGATTTCTTTCCTCATTTAGGGAATTAAAGGGTCTGCAAATTCCTAAGCACAGCAGACAGGACGAGGGGATTAAACGCAGATCCCATCTTTCAGGGAGAAAAACCAGCCTTCCTGCCTACAGTTACTTGCAGAAATTCTAATGTTGGATGTTAGATTTTACAATAAAGGAAAACCCAGACCCTTTTTTTTCTTTTTTGTTCTGGTTCAGTGTGTTCTTTGTCCCGTCTGACTCTGAATAAATCAATCACAGCTGAGATGTGACTCTCTGACATTGTTGTTTCTGTCCTATTTATTATTACTGCCACATCTGAAGGGGGAGAATATCAGCTGAACACTGTGTTCACCTTGAGATGTCTCCCCTGGCACTGGCGTGTTTGTCGACCACGAGGGGGTCTTTAACCTACATTGGTAGCTACATTAGCGGGGCTAAAAGCACACCACAGACCCTACTGGAGGACAGCCAAGTCAGCAGCGGGATGTGAGCTATGAGTTGGATGTTTGGACATAAGGGGGGGTGGTGGTGGATAGCCTCCCTCAGGCTTGTTCCAAGATTGCTCCAAATGAAAATAGCCACAATACAGGTGCCTGCTGTTGTGTTCCAGGCACTCATAAAACGATGAGCTAAAGTAGGTCTTAGAGTAAGTTAGGCGTTCTAAAGGGGAGATTTTTTTAGCCATATTGTCAGATTTTTACAGTTAAATAACCACAAGCAGTTTTGTTTTTCCCCATTTTAATGTGGTAATTTCATTCTTAGAGGGCATGATTGGGGAGTGGAAGTGATGAGAAAATAATATGTAAACAGCTCTAGCTGTGATAAAACTCAAATCAAACGTCCTGTTAGTGTAATACCACATTGTAAGGTCCATTCTAAATGTTCAAACCTAGGCCCCCTTTTTCTTTCCAAGGATGGTAAGTGGAGATGTGAAGTAGGTAGTCTCTAGACTTTAAAGAGGTACAAACCACAAATACTCAAGAGTACCTCAACAGTATCTTAGAGAGCACTGCTGCAAAGGTTCAAGAAGTGACCTTATTTTCCATGGTTCCCACTTCCTTTCTTTGCTTTTTGACAGTTTCCAAAAAAGCCTAATAAGAATCAACCTGTTCTTCTGCCCTTAAGCCTTGTCAGGGTAAAAGCTGCACATTGCGGATGATTTAAAGGTATGGAGTGGAGAGCTGGGGTCGATTCTAATTTGGACTCGGACTGCAGCTGATTGCGACGATAAAGGTGCTGTTGAGTTGCATTAAGCTACTGTCGTCTGGCTGATACCTGATTACAGCTTATCAGGGACGTTTGCATCACTGATTACCTCTTGCCTTCAATGGCCAAACCCAAATCTGCTGTCCTTGTCCCAACTGTAAGACAGTAAAACTAAAATAAAGCCTAGTGATGGTAGAGCAGATGACTTGAGAATGTGATGCAGCAATGAAAAGGAAAATACAATAGAAGAAAAACAGAACACTTGTCAGCATTAACAGATAGGGGACTGCATACTTAGGGTAAAAGTTAAGAGAGCAGTTTTCTCATTCAACTTTCATCAAAAGTCAATGCTGCACATTTATTTATTGTGTAATAGGGAACAAATGACATCGGTAATACTGAGCATACACTTATCCTTATATCTTCAGCATATTTGTCGCACTTAAATGTTTCAGATCTTCAACATTATATATGAGTATTATTATTAGACAAAGATAACTTGAGTAAATACAGAATACTCAATACAAAAATGAGTCGTCAACTCATGGTAGGTTGACAACTCTTGGGAAGTTTACCACTTTTTTCTCCATGTGTGGAGTCCCAAAGACTCAGAAATGTCTTTGTAACCCTTTCCAGGCTGATAAATGTCAATGACTTTGTTTCTCACCTGTTTCTTTAGATTGTGACATGATTTTTGAGATCATTTAGCCTACTTCACTTAACAGACAGGCTCTATTTACGTGATTTCTTGATTCAACAGGTCTGGCACTAATCAGGCCTGGGTGTGGCTAATGAAATTGAACTCGGCTTTTCAAAATATGTAGCTAATCACAGTTGATTTTTTTCCATTTAAAATAATAAATCATCATTTAAAAAACTGCATGTTGCATTACTTTAGTTATATTAGATACTGTATCGCTGTCTAATATTTCATTTGGCCCATGATTTAAACAAATATGCAATATACTAAGAAATCACGAAGGGGCAAAGACCTTTTCTCCAGTGCAGCACACAATCAGTTTCTTTAGCCAGCCTATAGTTGCTGTGCATCAGCAAGCTGCTTTACAACCCACCTCAATCCCATCTTTAGGTGGGGAGGCCACAGGACTCAGAGTGGCACACTGCCAAATATAAATTACAGCAAATGGAAATAACAATCATCTGTTGACCATAATGGCCCCGATTAATGGTTATCATGCAAATGTACTGTTGATAAGGTTGGTAAAAAGCCTGCAGTCAGCTGAGATTGAAGAAGTCACTTGGATGAGTGATGAAATGTTTCTCCCACTGAAAACGCTACTTTCAGATGAACAGAATCAACTTTTAGGGATTTCCTTGCCTGGATAATTGAGCATGCATCAAGATATATTGGTCCTGACTTAACTGGGTTCATTGAACCTGTCTGAACATTTGGGCTCCTTCTGTTATCCTGTCCCAGATATAATTTATTTCAAGAACTGCTAAAACTTCCTGGAATTGCCTTTTAATGTTTGCACCACTAATCAGTTCTGTAAATAAAACTAAATGCAAGTAAAAATTGATTATGTTGTTGGAGATGTGCTTTGGGAGTGCAGATATACTTCTCTGTCAATAGTTCCATCATCACCTCTCCCATTGTTCCTCCTCCCTTTGGTCATAGGAAAGGTTGGAAGTGCATGTGTGCACCAGGAGAGGAGGGTAGACGCTTCTAGATAACTGAGTTTCCCTTGGCAGCAGGCCCCGGAAGTGTCACCGCTCATAGACCTCCACTCTAAGCGAATCCAAGGGCTTCCCTGTCCCTGCACATAATTTGCTCCTGCTAAAGATGAACCTGTCACCTGGAGGTTTTTCCAAGCAGAAGCTTGGACTCCAAACCCTGGGAATGCAATACTACAGGATATTTATCCTTGCTTTCTCCTATCATTATGATAAGATGCAATTATTCCTCAGACAGCTGATTAGAGAATAAAAATGTCACAGATTTAGTATGATCCAGTGTGCCAGAGAATTACTGATCAAACTACCTTCATTTAATAGACTGAATCATTGATCACAGGCCATAGGGGTCACCCCTGCCTCCACAGGGCTTTCACTTGGATTAGATGTGATGAAGAGGAACATTTCTGAAACAACGAGGTGTCGCGATCATTATGTATTACTCTGCATGATGTATGGCATCGTGCACCCCAGGGTCGAGACTGGTATGCCTACAGTGGAAGGACATTAGAGACTGTTACTCCATATCGTGAGATTTAATTACTTTTTTAACACCACAAATGTACCGAACCAGGGAGGAGAAAGGGGGAAATGGGAGAGAAATAAAACACATGAGAGAGACTGGAGACGAGGCAAAAGTGAAAAGAGGTAATTTAAGGACGAGTGGTAGAGAAAAGGAAGGCAGATGAGTCTGCGTGTTAGTGAATGATGAGGTGTGTGATGGGACCTAATCTGCTGTCTGCTCAGTACAGTGCCCACTCTGTGCACTGAATGTGAATGGGATGCTGGTGCAGAAAACTAAACCCTGCACCTCCCACTCTCTCCTGTTCCTCTTGCAGCTCATATAGCAGGCTGTCCGGTCATTCTTCACAACTGTGCCCGATTTGCCTCCACTGTGGTCTTTATGACATCGAGCAAGCCAGCAAATTCTGGCCGTGAGCTGGTTTTGCTAATTATATTGATTGCGTACTTTCATTAGAAACAGAAGTTTTTCACAACTGCTGAATCATGTTTTCAATCCTTGTAATGTGAAATTGTCTTTGATCAGTCCAAATGATTTCAAAATCATGTAAAATAATCAGGTACATGCATAAAGTAAATGAAAATATCTTCTAATCAGCTTCTCCATGATTCTCGTGTTTGACATTGTGAAAAATATCCTCTTGCAGAGAAAGTTTATACCAGTCTCATGTTTAAATACTGAAGCTTGCTAGCTTAGCTTTGCACTATATTTGGCTTGGCTTTGTCCACAGGTAGCCTAATACTAGTGTTAAATGGTCAACTAGCCTCTAGGTCATGCACTTTTTCCACATAAGCCCTGTTATAAAGCTATTTATTTAACCCCTTTTATTGGGTTAAATGAGATACAACATGTCACCTTTGCAAGGGGCTTGGATTTTGTGACATTTGGATGGTAGCAGGCTAGCTGCCCCTATCCGCCCCTTCGCAGAAGTTAGCACCAAGTGCTAACTGCTGCTGATGGTATAAATCCTGGGAAAGTACTTTCAAAAGATGCTGAAATAATCCTTTAAAAACTCTTGGGAGAGCATGAGTTAATTAACTTTCTAATCTCCAATTAGGCTTATAGCCAAACAAACGTTTATGTTTTGCAAAATCATCAAAAACAGATTCAAACATGTCTAACTTTAGCAGAGAAGAGCGTCACATGAGTCGGACTAAGCAGAATTCTCTCAACATTTTTTCAAACTGGGGTCAAATTTTTGAAGCCTCTTTGAAACATCATGCAAGTTACTAACCAATCTGTGTTACAGAAAGCTTATCCTCTTTCTCTTCTTCTTCTTTTGGCTTCTACCTTTATGGGTTCACATAGCAGATTATCTACCTCTATCTACCTCCATCGCCCTCTATCTCTAGCATCCTCTTCTATCACACCAACCCTCTGCATGTCCTCCTTCATTACATCCATGAATCCTCTCTTTGGTCTTTCTCTTTTCCGCCTCCATGGAAGTCCCAACATCCTTTGAACCTTGCCTATGTATCCACTATCCCTCCTCTGCACATGTCCAAACCATGTCAACCCAAGCTGTCCCGTGATGTACTCATACACTAATCCTGGTCATTCCCAATGAAAATCTGAGCATCTTCAGCTCTGCCACCTCCAGCTTGGCCTCATGTCTTTTTGTCAGAACCAAAGCGTAACCTCTAATTACATTCACTCAGATTTTATTTGCATGTTGTAATGAAAAATTGACCCAACCTTGCTCCGAGCAAATAAAAAAAGAAACAGAAGATATGGGTTATCAGGCAAATCTTTAAAACCGAAGATAAATGTGTTATAACATCACATCTACAGTCATTAAAGGTTGTTGTTATTGTATAATGAACACACAGCAGTGTTTAAATGCCGACTTAAATCAAATAAATGTAGAAACGGTAAGAAAAAAAATCTATAAATAAACATCAATTTTCATACATACAATGCATCATTCAGGTACTTACATGATTTTATATACATTGCTACCAGAAGTTGTGTGAATGTCAAATAAAGTGGTGTTCTGGCTTTTTAAAAATTCTCCAGCAAGTCCAAATTATTGTCCACAGAACAAGCATTACAAAGCAGGCTAGATGAGAGAACTGGCCTGGCTCCTGCTCCTGTTGTATTTACTGTTTACCCCTCACCTACTCAGCCCCTTAAAACACCAATGTGACGACAACGGAAATTCTCACTGGGACCCTACTAAACAATAGCTGACGTTGCGCCGGCTTGGCCCTTGTTTTATACTGACATCTTAGTGCTGACAGACTCATGCCTTGCTGTCTGCCACACCACTTACCTCATCAAAGGCATCAAGTGATGCTAAGAACTAGAGACCTAATACCTGCAGCTAGCTGAGAAAGCCCACACTCTCTGGCAGTTTAGGACTGTCGCAGAGACTAAGACCTGCTGCTAAATGTCCACTAGACTCTAAACGGGTGAATCCAGTTCTTCTCATGTTTGACTTTGGACAGACTGGATGCTATAGTCTAAGTATGGATGAGGATCCATATCTTGATGAAACCTTTCCATAAACTTTGCCTAGGACAGAGTGAATGCCAATATCTATATGGTGTATACAAGTATTTTATACAAATCCCACAGTCATATATATTTTTATATTTGGTAGTTCAGTTGAGCACCAAAATGAGGCTCACCATGGGCACATTCGTTGACCTTTAGTGTGCGCATGCTAGGTTTGATTGGTTTGTGCACGTTCTCATTTGTTAAATCATGTATTTTAATGGTCCGCGCAATTTTTATTTATTCCTGGTGCAGCTGAGCAGCCGCTGATTATCGATCACTGAAATAATCGGCAAGAAAAATACTAAAAGTCTAGAAAATAGTGGAGCAGACAAAGTGACAACAATGTGGGGATAAGAAGACGAAGTTTGTGTGAGCTTCAGCATGTCATGAGACACTTTATGAAGCAACATATTGGATATTAAATCTTCTACATCTATAATTCATCATTAATGTTACAATGTATATTCATGTTATCTTAATATATTCTTCATTTTACATATTTACACTGTTTAATCAGTATTGTTCTGGTAAATTTACCACTATATTAATCTCAACTTAATTTTTTGCTAGGGTTTGCTAGTTTCATAAAAAGAAAGAATGTTAGTTTGATCCCCAGTCAAAGTATTCTACTGACCCCGAGTTTCCCCGTTACATTCATCTGAACGTAAGCATGTCTGAATAGTAGACCAGACACTTAAATATAGAAAACACTACTTCCGTGAATGTGTGTGTGATTGGGCAAATGAGGTTTGTAGTAAAAAGCACTCTGAGTGCTCACTTATAGTAGAAAAGTACTATATAAGCAGCAGTCCATTAACGACATAAATCCTGTCCTATAAATGTGCATTAAGTGTTACTGTGAAAATTATAATTTGAAACAGTGCGTAGACTTATTTGGAGGGTAAAACTGCTCACATTTTTAAAAAGTAAGACTAAAGTATATTATTAAAAAAACTAAAAGAAAAAAATATATAATTGCGCATAAGTTACATAACGTGTATAGTTAATGAAAAGTCTTAGTTACTGATCCTGCTCCACAATACAGCAGGAAGTCACAGGGCGAGATGTTTTTTGGCAGCCGGCACTTTTTCACAGGGTTTCCAGTCAAACGGATAGACATTGTGACAGGCCAGTCAATAGAAGTCAGCAGTGATTATGCAAGTTGCTTATGCCTAATGAGAAAGGTCAGCATTGCCAAGAGAGTGGGACACATGCCCAGTCCCACACTGAGATGTACGGCACACAGTGTTGTAGAATATCGCGATGCACAAATGCACATTCCTCCTCCAGCTCCTCCATATTCCTCATGAATCTGTCCTGCAGGAAACTGAAATGTTCTCTTTCAACACACCGAAATAATTCCAGCCCATACATATTTAAAATTTTATTCCAAACTTAAACAAAAGCCTAATATTTGGTTTCATTGCTAAGTGATTTCATATCTCTGTAAAAATCTTCTAGGTGTGTTGCTGCCCTTGCAAAATAAAACAGTTCAGCTTAGAAGCGGAAGGTCCACAGGACATCATCAATAATCTTGACGTAAAGGAGAAATACACTGGTTGCTTTGCATTTCTTGGTCCATTTGCTTTTGGCTGAAACATTTTTCTTATACCTGCAAACTGGTGGCCAGTCATATGTGCAATGTTACACTGAGGTTTCCCATCCATGCATCAGTCCATATCCATATATATGTCAGAGTGTGGAGTCAGTCAGTCAGACATTCAGGGATTCTTCCTTTAGAGATGCCATTTCTACTAGTGTCATGCCTTTACAGCAAAAGAAAGTGCTAGTACCTTTTGGAGAATCCATCTATCCATCTATTCATTTTCTTATGCTTATCCAAATCAGAGTAGGGTAATCAGGATAGGCTGGAGCCTATGCCAGTTCTCAAAGCGTTATGGGTCACCAATCTGTTGGAGGGCTAACACATACTGACAGATAACCATTCACACTCATATTCACACCTACAACAAATTTAGAATCACCAATTAACCTAAAATACATGTCTTTGGACTGTGGGAGGACGGTGGAGTAGTGGCAGAAAGCCTATGCATAAAGGGGAAGAAATGCATCCTGGACTCACCCGTTTGAACAATAGTTAATAGAATTTTCTGACAATTATTTTGTCTTGCTCTGAGGTGTCACCTTTAGTACCAGGAAACTCAACATAAACCTTAAATGGGTGATTCAAAACATGGAAAACAGAAACCAGTAGGGGAAGGCATGGTTACGATGCCAATTTTTCTATATACAGTGGGCCGTAAGAATATTACATCCCCGCAGGATTGCATTTCTTTATCCCATTTTTCCATCTTCAACAGTAACAGCTCACTCACACTACAGTAAGAGTAGGATGGCAACTTTCTTTGAATATTTGCTGCTTTAGACCAATTGGAAGTAATTGTGCTAATGAACTGTCCACCCAGCATTTGAGGGTGCAGCAACCTCAACCTGTCTCAAAACAATCAGACAGATTTGCATTTAATTGCCTTCTAATTTATAAACTCAGACATATTGCAAACACTCTGCAATCAGTTTGAGTCTAAGTCTGCACTGACTTATCTGCAATGTTCTGGAAGGTTGCCTACTACTTGAATTCTGGTTATATTCCTATATAAAAGGCAAGGTTGCTCAGCATCTATGTTATTTTCCAATTAAATTACCATCCTGCATCAACTACGTCAGTGTTGGAGCACAAATCTGTGAGTTTCTGGCTGGAATCTGAATGTAAATAGTCAGTTGAGTTTCTGTTTATGTCGACATATGCAGTTTGCAGACCCAAACGCAAACGTCACTGGTAGAATTCTTAAACCAATAAATTTATCTTTATCGAGGTGAAGCAAATAATCCAAAATGAAGCAATTACTAAATATACTCCAAATCCACTGCATACACACACAATGAATGGGTAACAGATAACACAGGATGACTCAACAAGGAACTAAGGCAAACTGAGGATTTAAATACACACATAAGGTAATCAGGGGAGAGGGGAAACACAGGGGTAACAAGACACAGCAGAAACTACTATATCTAAAGGGAAGTGTGTAACAGAGACACGGACCTAACAAGGGGAAAGAACACTTGGGAGACCAGATGAAAGTAAAATACAAGGAATCAGATATATAGTATTCTAAAATCAGGTCACAAATGTAACAAGAACAAATTAAAGACAGAGTCAGGCAGTTAAACAGAAACAAGAAGCCATAAGAAAGAGTTGTGAGTAGCTCAGGAGGTGGAGTGGTTCATCTACCAACTGGAAGGTTGGTAGGATGATTCCTTGGGTTTCTCTAGTTTCTGGTGGTAGCAGGAAGTCCTTTGGGTGCTTAGTGAGAGTAGAAAAGGATATACCCCTTACAACCACGAAATGCTGACTAAATTACAGAATGAAAGAAATCTCAACTGCAGACTAAGATGTCTCAACAGAAAACTCAAAACAACCCAACCAGACCCACAGACCAGGACAGTTTAATATGAACTTCTTGAATTTGTGATTATATGAATTTGTGCTTTTTGCCACTTTCTCATGGATGAATCCTACATTATAGCATGTAATTGCAGACTTGACTCCATTCAATTTTAAACTGATAGCAGACTGACACTGTCTTATTGCCATGCACCAAAGTTACTTTGAAGACAGCGACTGACTGCTAGTGGGGGCAGACCTGGTCTGCATCTTCGAAGCATCCATTTCAAAGGCAACGAGATAGTGAGTTCATTGCACGAGGTCACAGTGATTTTGGTCCTGCTGCAGTGTGCAAACACTGTTTTCCATGGTGTTAGTGTAACATCTGGGAAATATTGCCTTGCTCAAAAGCATTACTTCCTTTGACAGGATATTAGTACATTTTATTAACTGTCATGTAGCTTTCTTTATTCAGTAATGCTGAGCATAAAGCTTTACACTTTTAGATGCACTTCATAGCGAGACCCGACTCAAGATCGATTTCAATCAGTCAACTTTTATACTTATCTTTTATCGCCGTCACATTTGGATATCGCCAAGCAACTATTATTGTTATTTCACCCCCCCCCAGCAAACATCCAAACATCTATACCCCACCCCACCACCCCTCAGTTTCAGCTAGCTTTGGTTGACAGAACAGCATCCTCTCTACACTTTATCTCCCTCGCTCATTGCTTTGATGTGTTGTGATTGCGTTGGTGTGGCAGTGGTGTGCTGGGTGGGAGGGGTCGGGGATTGGATGGGTTGTGGGGTTTGGGGGGGGGGGTGGGGGTGGGGGGGTGGCAGCGTTCTGCAGTGAGAATGTGCTCCCACTGAAGCGTAGAGAGACTGCAGCAGAGTGAACGAGCCTGTGCACCACCTGCAGTCGTCTGTGTATGTGTGTGTGTGTGTGTGTGTGTGTACATATGAGAAAAGGGGGAGAGAAAGGGAAATAATCACCCAAGACACAATGATTCAACACCCTACTCCTCTCCTGTTCACTCATCCTCCATCCTTTCTTCCTCCTCTCCTCCCTCCTTAGCTCCCTTCGACCCAGTTCTGCGCACACACATGCACACACACACAAAACAATCATCACCCTGTGCCTGCTTTGTATCAGCCTTGCACCATGACGGCTGCCGCGTGTCCCTTCGTTTGTGTGTGTGTTTGTATATGCTGCGCACTCTCTGCTTTCCCTTTTTTTTAATGTCATTCTCCTCCTTCCCCCGATGCCTCCCGTCCATCCATTTTGACTCCTCTGTTCACTCTCACGGTCCTTCCTGTCACTCCTCCACCTCTCGTAGCTATCACTAGTTGATGCGCACTTTCGTTCATACAAGCGCACATCACCGTCTTCTCCGTCTGCTCGCTGACTCTGGCGTCACCCCTGGAATATAAACACTGAATGAACACACTCAACAGAAAGCCTCTGTCTTATCGTTTTTTTCCCTTTCTCTTCCCAGTCGTTTTTCCCTTTCTTCCTCCGCTCCTCACCTCCACCTCCTCCTCCTCCTCTTCCTCTTCACTCTTTTGCTCCCCTCCTCCCGCTCTGACTGAGTAAGTGCTGCAGCATCGATGTATGTGTGAGAGAGCAGCACAGAGCGAGAGAGGTGGACAAGTGTGTGTAAGCGGAGTGTGAGTGCGAACCACCGGGGGATCCTGAGCCTGGAGGGGAGCCTTGTAATGAGAGAGGGGGGCTCTTCTGCCCGTGGATGTATGCACCATCAGGACAGTGTTATTTGCAGGCGAGCGTATGTGTGCGCGTGTGAGAGACAAGTGAGTGTGGGCATGCCAGCAGCAGCGGCAGTGCGCGTGTATGTGTAACAGTGTCGTCGATCAGCGTCGGGCTCTTCGCGTTTTGCAGCCGGTGGTGCTCATCACACTTTGAGGACTGACTCATCTAGACCCGGCTTTGGAAAGCAAGAGAACGGAGGAGGAGTGAGAGTGGAGGTGATGGTGGGAAAGACGGATGGATGGGAAGACAGGGACTCAGTTTTAGGCTTTTGAATGCTGTGGATCCCTCTAGACCATCTGAGGGTCTAGTCATTTGTGGGACGCCAGTAGCCCCAGTTATCTACCCCGTCACCTCCGCCACCACCGCCACTTCCCTTTCAAATTGGAATTGCAGACACACAGCCAGACAGGTTTCCCGAAAACTGCCAAAGACCACCACAGAAAGAAAAAGAAATAAATCCCCCCCCCCACCCCTAAACTACATCTGACTTGAAGGAACATTTTCACTTCGCACCTGCTCAACGGACTAGGACGAGAAGGTTTCGTGACTCTTTGTGATCTTTTTCCTCCTTGATATCATTCTTCTTTTTTTTTGTGGGAGGTGGGCATAGTTGGGGGTTACAAGATCCTATTCCAGACCTTGGAGGGGTGGGGGGTGGGGGGCTAGAGCAATAAGAGGCTGGCAGACAAGACGGGACAGACGCAGGCATGGCTCGCCTCAACTGGTGCCTGGCTGCCGTCATCAGCTGGGGCAAGTTTCTCTTCGCCTGCTTCTTTCCTCTGCGGGGGGCCAAACGAAACAAGGTAAGGCTTCACACAGTGAGAGAGAGAGAGAGCGAGAGAGAGAAGGATGCTGGGAATGGGAGACTGAGAAGGGACTCAGTAGACTTAGAGGACAAATTCTGCACATGTAGTATTTTGTGGCTCGCTTCGACCTTTCTTCTGCAAAGATTGGCAACAAGAGTGTGTCTGAAATCCTCACGCTGCATGAAATATTCACAAGAACAGGCCTTCCTAAGAATCGCCACGCTCAGCTGTAGCATGCACACAGCTGGCTTTGGCTAAACCATCAAATGACGTAGCTGTGAAAATGAGCTTTTGATGACCGATCCTGGACCGCGGGCCCTGGAAGACCGGTTGGTGTGCCTCTCTCTAAGTGCTGTTTCAAGGTCAGTGTTACATCTTCAAGAGATCTCCAGGCAGGTGCTCCAGATAATAATGGTGGCGACAGAGATGGAATCACGGGCATCAGGTTGGGAATTTGCCTCTAGAACCAAGCACTTGGACCTCAGGGTTGATACGGGTCACCTTGCTTTCATAGCAGCAGAATGGTAATGCACCATTATTCAGTGGGGTGAAAGAGCTTCTGATACACCCCCCACCCCCAATTCATCTAATGCTATTGCATGCCATCCTGGAAAGGAGGTTGTAAGCTTTCATCCATACGACATATTCCGATGCTTATGTGGAAGTTGGTGAATGAGATTGGCCAAATGCACACTCAGTTTTATAAGCTGTAACTTCCTTTAGGACATAATCAATCATGTGTAACAACTCTCACATGTTTAAATAGCACTGTTTCCTCATGTCCACAGCCACACACATGTGAAGACACCATACAAAATGCTTGTGGTGATCTTTTTTTTAAGGTCATTTTCTTTACCTGATAGTTTTTTAAACTGCATAGCAGTTGTCCTAAGGCTAGAAACAGCGTAACACTCTGCAGCCTCAGCAGTAAAATTATATGTCTCCTAGCCAGAATGTTCCCATAAGGAGAAGACACCTTTTGGAATTTTAACATGCCCTCGCATCCTTCATTTCAGTCATCGTCTTTGGCTGAACGTGCACCGTGAAAGCCTTCGATCACAGACACACATCTCAGTCAGAGGGTTTTGCAGCTCGAGCGCTGCAGTGCTGCGCTCCTGTGAGAACCATTAGGGCAGCAGCGGCATTGCAAAGTCTGGTGACGGTGGGGTTTTTTGGTCCTGGTGACACCGTAGCTTGCTGCAGCCTCCCATCTCTTCAAGCCCCAACACGTTCCCACCAGCGCCAATACCAGCAACAACCCCCCACCCCCACAGCCCACTGCCGCAGCTCCTTATCTCTACACCCGCGCTTACTCCCCCCCCACCAACACCACCACCGTCGCACTCTCTTGTATGTGTGTGTAAATGTGTGTGAAGCTTGCTAGAGCTTCTACAATGAATCTCCAATACATGAGGTTATTCAGACGCCGCTTTTGCTCAGTCCTGGCAGCGCCGGCTGTGTCTTCATTGTAGAGTAAAAAACTGAATGTCTTTCAGTCTCAGATCCACTCCATAAATACAATCTATAAATCGGTGAATGAAGATTTTTCTTTTTGAATGGCCCTAGCTTTTATGGATATTGCAGTTCTTGTATCCCTACTGCAACAGGGGATAAATGCTTGTCATCAGGGATATGACTATGCATGCACTTTACATAATTAAACTATGTCATTCAAATCGTTTCAAGTAAATGAGCAATTAAGCAGAACCGTCTTCTGGACTCTGTAGCAGCGTCCTCTGTATAGACTCTTATTTCGAGAAACTTCTATCATTAATTGAAAAAGATGGGGAAGGTAGTTTTCACTTATTTTAAGAAAACAGGCTCCACAGCAACCAAATAAAGAAAAAAATTAAGATATTGGGCTTTTTTGCATCCCTCATTGGTGAGCAGGTGTGACACAAGGAAGATGTAAGGACGCTTTAAAGTCTCTGGGGTGGATTTGAATCCTTCCTGCTGCAGCAGGTATTTTGGGTGCATAAGCTACAGTGTGAGCATGTACTACCTCTTCCTGCCCACCAACTAAGGACCATTATCTTAAAAAATAAGATTACATAATTAATGGATAAAAAATTACATAAATAACGTAGAACAAATCAGTGGCGAGAGATATGAATTTAAGTCAGATACGACATGAAGGAGGAGTTGGGTTGCAGAGTGGCTGGCAGAATCACAGCAACCGTGAGCAGGTGAAGCAGTGTGCTCTATGCCCCACTGGCAATAAGACAGCCAGTTGGGCATGTAGGAGGCTATAACCTAGGCTCACCTTGACATCTTGACAGGGCGTAATTTGTTCAACATGTTTTACCTGGGAACACCTCCACCTTATCTGAACCTGCAGGCCATCTTGGACTTTTCTGGGCTGTGTTTGCATGTTCTCCTTCTTCCAGCTTGTGTTTCACACAGGTAATTTAGTCCAAGTGTGCTAAATTGGCTGTAGATATGGATTCGGATTAGTCTTTCTTTTTTTTGGTGACCTGTTCATCCAGTGTGAACTGGGCTAGGATCCAACCCCCTGCATCCCTGGTTGGATAAGCGGGTGGAAATCTTATCACCAGTCTCTTAGTTATGTGTCCATTAGAGCTACAATTTAACACCTTAAGCAACTTTTTTTTTACAAAAGGCTTCTGTGATAGAGGTTTGTATTATCCCAGTGTTGTCTCATCTTCTGCAGTCAGCATTCACATTCAGTGAGTTGTTACTTCTGCTGCTGCCGCTCTGTCGCTCCAGCTGCAGCACTAGAGCTGGTCATGTGACTGACTGGGAGGTGAAAGTGGAAAGGTAAGGCTCTGTGCGCCTTCCCCCCGAGGACTGATGTGAGGTTTTCAGTTTCCATGGTAACCCGGCTCACACGGTCGCCGTGGATTGGGGCTGGGTTACTACAGGAGATGCAGCTGGGGATACTGCGGGTTTGTGCGTGTGTGACTGTGAACGTACAATGAAAGAAAGAGTCGGGAGAGTGAGGGAAGCTGTGCTGGTCGTATGTGTTACTATGTTTTGTGTTAAGCAGCTTCCTCTCATTCACACATATTTCCCTTTCTTTCTTTTTTCATTTTAATTGACTAAACCATGTCTCACTTTTCCAATACCCCGTCCTCTTTTCCTCTCTTCCTCCTTTTATTTTCTTTCTTTATGTCCTTCTCCAGTCTCCCATCTCCTTCCTCCTATTTCATCTAGCTAGTTTTCTTTTTGCTGCCTCTTCCTTTCCTTCCGTATTCTCAGATTCACCTTGCGTTTCCCATCCTTTCGTTTCCTTCCTGTTGATTCTTCTGTCATCTCCTTTTGTCCTCTTCTTCTCTGTCTTTTATTCTCGCTCCTGTTTACGCTCGTGTCCACTCGTATTTATCTCCTCCACCTTCTCCCCCTCCTGTCCTGTATATTTTGTTTACTTCCCTTCGAATATGTTTAACTCAAGTCAGCCTGAGTCGTAAATTCACATCAGTCAGTCAGCTCTCTGGGCTCTGCCTCAGTAGGATATGCACAAAAACCTAATTTATTGCTTGTTGCATTTATCACATGCTCCTAACTTCCACAGCAAACAAACAAAAACTAAATGTTGGCCAGGCTTGGCGAACAGCACACAGGTACCGCACCCAGGGAATTGCAGGCTTTTGCCCTGAATGGCTCTCTGTATTCTGGGGCGTTCAACGTGATGGATGCTTTGTTATTCTAGCATTAAAGCTTTAATGTGATGGATTCTCCAGCGACAGAAGAAGAGACTCAAGAGGCAATGTGGAATTCATATCTTTGACTTTTTTCTCTCTCTGTCTTTTCTCCTTTCCCCTTTGAATTTTTTGTCATCTGTTTGTTCACATTAGTGGAGCTAGTGATCAAATGTCACCATATCAGTGAAAATACACAAAAATCGGAGTTCCTTCAACCTTTAAAAAGGTACAGTGGTGCACTAATGCCTTTAGTGTAGTCTTTTAAAGGGGATTTTACTGTCCCATGGCCTAAATTTGCTTTTCCATGGGTGCAATTCAGTGGGAACCAAAGTGTGTGTGCGCGCGCTTGTGTGCTGCCTGCCCGTCTGCCTGTTTGAAAGAGCTCCGGCATGTTGCAGTGGGAATAAGGGAATAAGAACCTGACCTAACTGTGCAAAAATGTTGTACTGAGAAAATCCAGCACTCCCAGTAGCGGAGCCAAAATCAATGTGCTTCGCAGGTAGTAAAGTATCACTTAAATGGCTACTCTGGCTCCATCAGAGGAGAAAGGAACAACATGAGATGCATGCGTGAGCCCCAAAATTTAAGAAATGCTTTCTGGTGCTCTTCTAAGTGTGTCTCAAGGTTGGTTGAAGGCCACTAGAGGCTGCTAGCAACCCAGTTTAGACCAGTCGGGTGGAGGGAAATGGAAGTTGTCTTGTATCAAACACAGACACTGAAATCAATTTTTAAAAAAGGAGTTCAGGACAGCCATAGAACACCCTGCAGCATTTCCCCCATGTGTCCTGTTTGCTGACATTATGTTAATAAAATACTTGCAAAGGCAGACCCACACATAAACCCCCCCACACACGGATTATGTGTCAGGTTAGCCTATGGATTGAGGTAACTGTTACAGTGTAAGTGATGGAGAGCAGCAGGGATCAATAGAGGGTGTTTTCTCAAAATGAATTGGCTCTTAGCCCTTTATGGATCTGACTGTGGAGTGATGTAATGCATCTCCACTGCTGATTTAATGTGGATCCAGTGCTGCGGTTTGCATACACATACATGTACTAACCCCCTTGTCATGTGCTGTGCAATGTTTACATACATGCAGATAGAAATGTGTGGCATAAGTGGGGGCGGGAAGATGGAAAGCCTGCACAATTTGTTAGATATGTAGTATTTCAATAACCAAAGTACTTCCACCAAAATTTGCTATTCAAATTTTGTGTTTACGGTGGGCAGCCAATCCGAGTAAAGTTGTGCTCAAAGGCGGGGTAAATGAAGCAACAAAAATGAGTTTCAGATAGAGAATTAATTGAGGGACCAAGGCCTAGCATGTTCGAAAGGTTTTCATAGGATGTACACTTCCATGGTAAGAAAATGGAGCTAATTCCCTATAACAAGCAAATTGTCACAACAACAATGACGATATCCTGCAACGTGATTTTGTATGAGCAAATATGTGTCCGAAACTGTGCACGGATACTTGGGGCTAAATGCCAAGGTCAGAGTCATGTAAAGCACGGAATCACTGGACCCTAGAGCAGTGGAGACGTGTTCTCTGGAGTGACGAATCAGACTTCTCTATCTACAGGAGTCTGGGTTTGGCAGTTGCCAGGACAACGGTAGTTGTCGGACAAACTCTTAATGCTTTAGCATGCCAAGATATTTTGGACAATTTCATGTTTCTAACTTTGTGGAAACAGTTTGGGGATTGTCCCTTCCTGTTCCAATGTGACTGCACACCAGTGCACAAAGCAAGGTCCACAAAGACACGGAGGAGTGAGTTTGGTGTGGAAGAACTTGACTGGCCTGAGCAAAGCCCTGACCTCAACACGACAGAACATCTTTGGGATGAATTAGAGCGGAGACTGTGGGCCAGGCCTTCTCGTCCAACATCAGTGTTTGACCACACAAAAGCACTTCTGGAAAAATGGACAGAAATTGCCATAAACACTCCTAAACCTGTGGAAAGCCTTCCCAGAGGGGTTGAACCTGTTATAGCTGCAAAGGGTGATCTGACTTCATGGGATGTCACTCAAGTTTATATGTGTGTGAAGGCAAACTAGTGAATACTTTTGGTATGCTACACCAGGTCAACTAGACTGGCAATTTTAGGACCTTATTACAAGGATATATTAAATAATATATATTTAAGAAAAACCACTGCATTGAGAAGTCTCTTTTAAATATGGCACTATTAAACACTTTTATTGGAATACATGTTAAAAATAGGCTTTTGCCAGACAAGAAGGGTCTTAAGGGGAAGCGAATTTCTGGTGTCATACTAGTTTGGGCATCTCTCCCTTAGCTGCATTAATTATGACCATTTGTGTTTTTTTCAATGTTTCTTTCACATAACTGAACCCAGCTTTGTGGGGAAAACTGCTAGCCTAGCACTTTTGGGACATTGGAACGAGGCTTAATACTAATTTTGCCACATGTTAACTATTGTGAGCATATGTGCACCTCGGCTCCTGAAGGACGTACGCATGAGGTTGCATGTGCAGCGACAGAAGCGAGTACCTGCTATGTTTTTTTTTCTGTGTAAGCAGTTTGCCTGGCCTCCCTCAGCTGTGTCATGACAGCCGGCGAGTCCTGCAGTTATTTTGGAGTAGAGAGCGAGAGGATCTGGAAACAGGAAAGGGGGTTGCCGATGAAAAATTGAAGTGACATTAGCGCAGACATGAGCGAGCATGCTTGCAGAAGAAGAGAGGTGGAGGGGGAAGAGAGGTGAGGTATGCCATGTAAGGAAGCTGAGGGAGGGTGGAGGGTGGTCAATGAATAGAGCGTATATGTGTGTGGAGAGGAGGGAAAGGAGGGGTTAACAAGGATCATTTGAGGAGAAGGGAGTTTTGGAAGGGAGAGGGAAAAAAATAAAGACTCACCTCCCCCTTTGCTCCACGGAATAAAGTTACCACACTTCAAGAAGGCAGGAGTGAGTGAGTGAGAAGGAGCAGGGATAGAAGCAAGAGAGGGAGGGAGCTCACATGAGAGAGACAGACTTAAGGCCATCAGAGTGAGAAAAACGAGAGCAGGGTTTGCTTCCCCGCCCTCGGTGCACCTCGCACTTCTGGCATGGATTTATGCGGCGTGTGTGGAACTGCCGGGAATTTCTGGGAATACTGTGGATTTCAGCTGTGAGGCTGGGGAGCCCCCTCGAGTGGCATCTTTTTTGCAGGATGCCCTCCGTGTCTCTGCCGATGCCCTCTGCTCTGGCAGGGAGGGCCAGGACCTGGGTTTGCCTCTCCTGCATGTTTTGGGTAAGAGATTGGAGAAGGGCATGCGTGCAGGTCTCAGGCATCAATCTTTCTGTAAGCAACAAAAGAGATGTGATATTTGGCAGAGATGTTTCCAAACTTCAAGTTTTACTTATCTTTTTTTTTTTTTACATGCTCTGTGACCTTTCTAGATGGTGTCATGTGGGTGGTTGTGTTTACATGTGGTGGGTGAAGGTGTGGACAGTTCAGCTCAGCTGCTTCCTCTGTTTTACGTGTTTAACGTAGCTGGAAGTTGGAAGGTGACTGCTCCAAAATTTAAAGGTCTAATGGCCCTTTAATCCACCCTGAATGTTAGATCCCTCCTCTAGCGTCTTTTATATTTTTTGGTTACCAAAGGTCAAGCTCATCCCACTGGATAGCTGCACGGCAGTCAAACCTACAGCAGTCCGCTTTATGCTGTGATGCATTCAGGGATAATCTAGTTGACTGCTCAGTGGCGACTTACATCGCCATGTTCTTGCGCCGAGTCCACGCGGCCTCGGCATTAGAGCTATTTCTGGGTTCTCCTGTATAATTTAATCTGGTGCTGCTCACTTCTTCTCCTATCACGGACTGACTGAGTGTGTCAGGAACCAGGGGCAGAAACCAAAATACCAACAAAACAGAAAAGAAATTAAGCAAATGTTGGGCAGGCCAATCCCTGATGTGGGGAAACATTGGAAACAAGAATTTCTCTCTTGCATAGTTGCATAAAATCAGATTAGATTCAAACATGTCTTCCTAAACATGTGAAATGTGGCGTTTTTGAAACGACAGCTTTTGCATGTTGACATATTGACACATCAGATGCTTTCGCTTTTTACAAACCTAGCTTCAGCACCACTTTTATTGGAGAAGGAGATGAATTTCTTGCCTTTTTTGGGGGGGGGGTTGTGTAATGTATACACACTGCTCAATGATTGCACCCAAGTGTTAAATGAGGCATCTGCCCTACTTTTCTGTAGCTTGCAGCAGAGCAGAGAGCCATTTAGATGCAAGGGGAAAGAGGCAGAGTGGAGGAAAAGCTCCCACGCACTCAAAGTGAGGCATTGAGTTGTCCAGATGCAAAGCTTCCAATTCCAATATTATCACATCCACAAAAGGAGACGAAGGCTGAAAAGGGAAGGAGAAGGAAACGGAGATGAATGTCGTGAGGCGTGACGTTAGCAGAGGGAGGAAAGAGGAGTAACGAGCAGAGGCTGAGTGACGTGCAAGAAGCAGGTTCTAAGAAAGCTCCTCAAATACACGCTATTAATAATTTATCAGCCCCACGCACACAGGGAGAATATTAGATTTGACATCTTGACAGAAACAGCCACAAATGCGGGCTAGTTCCTATAGGACTGGCCAAACTCTTCTGTGAGCTCATTACTGCTCTACAATATGGAATAAGGAACCCTGCTAAGAATAACAACAACTGTTATTTGACAGAGCGGCCGGCGGTATATTTTTTAACAAATTTGCAGAAGAATTTCCTGCCCGTGTTTATCCGAGTGCAACCAGGGTACCCCGGGGTTTATGGTCCAGCTACTTTGTAGTTATGCACGTTGGACTGTAGACCGCCACTCTCTGCTTCATCCTTATTGGTTGTCTTTGCTAACACTTACAGTGTCTTTACTAAACAACATCGTGGTATTGCTTTTTCATAGTGTAGTCACTTTGGAGCCAAAGATCAGTGGTTCCAAACTTTTTCATACAATACACCCAATCAGAAAGACTAAAAAAACCTTCCTTAATAACATCTTACTTACTTTTACCTGGAGCTGAACAACTTTCAACTTATTATTTATGAATTATACTCACTTATCAACTATTAGCTTACCTTTTCATCCACTCACCCACTACTTGTAACTACTGTAACATTTAACAGCTATGTATTTCATTACACCTAGCGGCCCATTTGAGCCACTATGTTTGTTCTTGCTAAACTGGAAGTAGCTACGGTGCTGTCATCCATTGCTTTGTTAAGTCCTGTTTTGAAGATGACCATTTTGACTGTAGCCATCTTGGTGTGTTGATAAAGGACGTAATGAGAGGGATGAAGCTGACAGTAGAACCACCTCCTTGGTGAAAGACAAAATGACCAAAAAATGACATGATGAATAATTCAGTAGCACTCTAAGGAAGGAAAGTAATTAGAGAGATCAAGTTTATTAAGGACTTTTTTGTCATAGATTTCCATAGAGGTTTTTCATGTGAAGTCATTGAAGACTAATAATGGTCCCTGTTTCTGGTTTGTGTCACATTTTTCACAGTTTCACTACTATTCGAAAAGTACCTGGCAAGTATTTGCAGACAAGCCAGTGTCTATCATGCAAACTATGGACAACCACAGCCATCTGCTAGCCACCAAAGAAATCACATAGAGATATTTGCCAACCAGTCACGGAATACACATTTTTCCAAAGCAATGGGTGGTTGTCAGGGAGTAACAAAGTGGTCTGTAGGCCTGTGGGCCTTATTCACTTTACCCTGCATCATTGCCACCGTGACTGTCACACTAGTGGTGGACAGGTTGAAGGTGGCTAGCGGTCATGCAATTAGCTGTAACTATTAACTCCCCAAAGTTTTTGGGACTGATAATGTCTCTCTGTCTGTACCTGATTGTATTTTTTTGCACAGTGATGCAAACATTAGCCACCTCTACGTGTTTTTCCACTGGACATTCAAGTGTAAGTTTTGCGGTCCTCTAGTGGGCCGTACAAAAATACTGAGGGTTGTAAAAAAAGGCTTTAAAATATTTACAATACAAGGACAGTATCAGAAAGAAGATATTAGTTATATATTGTGTATTGTGTTTTTTCTTTCTCATATTTTCATTTCTTTCTTTCGTTTTTTTTGTTGATGGCTACTAAAACTTGTGATTGCATATTTTACAGAGTACTTTGTAATGCATCACATAGCAAACCTGCCATGATTTAAGCACTGCTCAATTTCATTCTGTTTTGTAGTCCAGTACATGGCAGCTGATACACTATAAGGAAAGATGTATGGTAGATCCATCATGCCTCCAGTTGTCTAACAGAGTCCTTTATTGACTGAACAGAATCCCCAGTGAGCTCTGAAAATCAATCCGGCTTTGATTGGACCGTTACTGCCTGCCACGCCTCTGTGTGTGTCACCTCTGTATTGTGTGTGTGTGTATGTGTGTGGCCTGGTTGTAATAACAGTGTGTCTACTATCCCTGCTTAGTAATTAACATGTGTTGAGTGAGGAGATTCTTGAGAGATTAATCTCTTTCAGCGTCTGTATGTGTGGTATCTAATTCCCCACAGCATAATGTTTAGCTCTTTTATATATAAAAGTCCAGAAAAAAACAGGTCAAGCTTGAATAAGGTTTTTAGTCAGACAGCAATCTAATAGTTTAAGATTTTTCAAAAAGAGCAACAATGCATTGTATCTATTGTACAATAAAGACTGTTTCATTGATTATATGAGAATGAAAACTATTACAGTAAACGTGAAATACTGAAATAAACCATCCAAAAACCATCCTCCTAACAATCCGCTTAATTAAGCATAAGTTTGAATGCAGCCATCTGGGCTGGGGCAGCATAAGCCAGAGTTCTCCAACTGTTGATACCAAACCTGGATGGGTGGGTTGCGTCAAGAAAGGCATCCAGGGAAAAAAATCTTTCCCTAATGAATCATCAAGAGAGTCCGGGATTAAGTAAAACCATCTGGCTAACAGGATGCCAGTGAAAACTGTGCTACCTTGGCTGAAGACATTTGACCTTGAAGAGTACTGAGGGAGAAATATGGGGAATGTCAACAGGAGCTTCAGTTTGTCTTTGTGGATCTAGAGAAAACATATGATAGGGTGGCAAAAGAGGAACTGTGGTACTGCATGAGGAAGTTGGGACTGTCAGAGAAGTATGTGAGGGTGGTGAAGGACATGTATGAGGACAGTGAGAAAGTGGTGAGCTCTGTGGTAGGAGCGACAGATAGATTAATGGGGTTACATCAGGGATCGGCTCTGAGCCCTTATTGTTTGCAGTGATGTTGGACGGGTTGACCGATGAGGTCAGGCAGGAGTCTCGTTGGACTATAATGTTTGCAGACGACACTGTGATCTGTAGCGAGAGTAGGAAACAGGTGGAAGAGAGCCTGGAAAGGTGGAGGTTTGCTCTGCAGAGAAGAAGAATGAAAGACAGTACAATATGTGGAAATGAGAGGGAGGCAGGTCTAACAAGGAGCAGAGGTAGTTAAGGTAGATGAGTTTAAATACCTGTGATCAACCATTCAATGAAACAGACAGAGAGTTGAAGAAGAGCGTGAAGCAGAGACAGGGTGGACTTGCCCTCCTTCAGGAACCAAGACATGCAAAGGGTTGGTGTGAGAAAGGAAGCTCCAAGGGTTTGGATGAGATGGAGGCAGATGATCTACTCCTAAAGAGAGCAGCTAAAAGATGAAGAATTAAGTCCTATTTAAAGGGCATTTCTGTGACTTCATCACCTGCTGTATTATTTGAAGTCATTTCCAAACTCCGTTGCTTAAGATCAATGAAAAAGTTCCACATGGTTGTGATATTTGCTGTTTTGATGTCGATACCCACCTCCAAATGACATGAAACTGCACTCAGACCTAGTTTTGGTTTAACAGCCTCCAAAGGGACCTCATGTCCTGTTCAGCTGCCACACGGACTGACTGTCCTCAGCCAGAAATCCCTCCAACCAACTCTCATCGGAGCTTTCTCCATGCTCTCGTTTTCTAACCAGTGCATTTGCGCTTGTGTGCGCCTGTGTATGTATATATGCATCGAGGCGTGCGATACTGTATCTTCAAGACTCAGACTGTCCTCAGAGAGTGTAGCTGTCACTCTGGCTAAACAATTCTCTGTGTATCTGTGACCAGGTGATTTATATCCAATGTGACAGGTTGCCTTCCTCCAGGCCCTTGGGCTATCACCAGCTAGCCCTTGACCCAGCTTCAGCACACTTCCCCTGGGTACTGTGCACTACTCTGCCCCTGCTTCTCATCCCCGAGTCTGAATGTCTGCCTGTAAAGTTTAATGGATTCTGGTTGGGATGTTGCAGATCAGTATGTGGATCATTCAAACATCAAAAAATGTTTAGGGTTATAGGTGGCCATTTGGGAATAAAGATGTAGAAATAGATGAATTAATAAAAATACTGTATGACAAAAAAAGACAGCAAATCAAGCGTCTTCCATTTAGCATTTTCATGATGAGTCAGTAGTGAAAACCAGCAAATCCAAGGAATTTAATATTTCATAATTCTCAAAAAGAATATCCTAATTATTTTTTTTAAATAACTGGTTAAAGTGGTCTATATAACTTTAGCTAATCATTCCTGCACCGACTGTGAACATCTGGATGGATACCAGTGTTTATCCTACAAAACTATACTAAAACTTTCTTCCTTTGTGAGGGAAACAAAGAAATCTTTAATCTAAATCTAATCTAAGAAAAAAAGTGACCCACTTAGCTGGTCATCTTTGAACATTTAGCCATTGCAGAACTGATGTAACACAGCTACCATATCCACATGGTTAAATGCTGTTTCACTTGCTAAACAATTGAAAAGGGAAGGGAGGGTGGGCCGCGTAAACGAGAACAAACAGCTTGTAGAACTGGGGGATAATATATAGATAAGAACCGGAAGGAGTGTGTTTGGAGGCGTGGTCCCGCCTCTGAAAGTCAGGTACTTTATCTCCAATTCACTTGCTAATATTCAACATCCAAAAGCAATATTTGATTAACATATATTGATTCTGTAGATGTTAACAATAAATCAATAAAAAGTAATAATAAAGATCCAAATTCCCCATCACCCCACATTCCAACATTCTCAAAATATATCAAGTAATATCCCCAACACCATTACACCACCAACAAGAATCTGAACTGCTGATCTAAGGGATTTATCCATGCTTTCATGTTGCTAACACCAAATTCTGACACTACCAGCTGATGGTTGCAGAAATAATTGAGATTAATTAGACCAGGCGATGATTTCTCAATGTTCTGTTGTCCAATTTTGGTGAGCCAATAACTCAGATTCCTGTTCTTGGCTGACAGGAGTGGCACCCAGTGTGGTCTTCTGCTGCCTATCTGCTTCAAGGACTATTGTGTTGTGCATTCAGGGATGCTCTTCTGCATACCTATATGAGTGGATGTTTGGATAACTGTTACCTTCCTATCAACTCGAAGCAGTCTGTGCATTCTCTCTTTTTTGAGTTGCTACTGTAGACATTGGCGTTTACGGGCAGTTGAACAGGTATACCTGATGAAGTTGCTGATGGGTATACACGACAAACAAAATCAGCAAACACTGACATTTGCTGAGATGAAAATAATATATGTATTTTTTTGATATAACTGAAACAATCAATAGCTTAAACTACTAAAGCTACTGCTAGTTGACTAATAAATTAATCAGACATTAATAGCATCTATAAAACTTGAAGTACTAGAAGTAGCAGAAAGCTGCAAATTGAAGGTCTATGAAAGAGAGCATCTTCAACAACCTGCACAAAGTTGTGATGCGCATTTCCACATTTACATTTCAAAGCTGCATCCTTGTTGTGTTCTTGTCCTGTACTCGCTGTGATTACGTGTTTGTTTGTTTTTTAATCCCCAGAGATGGACTCAAAGAGAGGAGAGCTCATTAGCAAACATGGATTCTAAGTTCATTAGCAGCTGACTAATGATTATAAGCAGCTGAGACTTCATGATCACAGCCCAATGATCTTTGTGTCTCTCAGTCTGCACCTTGTATTGATTGTATCGCGAGCTCGTGGAAACAGTACGCGCCCACAGGTTCACACACAGATATACATGTTTCTAGGCTGCACACACATAAATAGTGAGGAGAACAGAGACACACACCCACACACACACAAGTGTTTCTCAACTTGCTGATGCTTGATGGTGGGATCTACTACAATCTGGCAACTGGCCCACAGTGTCAGTCAGTCCACTGGGGTTGTCGGCTTCAGCAGTATAAATAAAATATCTTGAACTCCTGTCTTATGTGTGTTCTTTTACATTGATTCATATGCCCACAGTGTATAGAGGTAGACAGCAAAGGATATATCTTGTTCTTAAAGTGTTGTTTGAGTAAACTATGTCTGTAGATTGTAACAGTCTCTGATTATGGGCACTTCTGTCCTGGCAATCACTAATGTAGCCATAATCACAGTGGAGAAGGCCCCTTGGGGGTTATAACCAGAATAATGACTATCCTGATAAGACATTTCACGCTCCCTTCTGTTATTTACTATAAAAGGAAATGTTCATAAATGTTGGGGCATGGCACAACATCGCATCAAACTGACAAGGATAATTTTGGGAAACCTTCGTGTTGTGCTGCTTAAAGCTGGTGAAAGAAGCAGAGCAAAGCTACTTGAGGACTGATGATAGCCAAAGTGCTAATTTCAGCTGTTTGATATGCCATCTGTGTGTCTGAGATCGCAGTTTCAGAGAGAGTTCGAGAGTGGAGGCTGGCAGCGGCAGCAGAGTTTACAGTGAGGTGATACAGAGTTTAAATGTGAACAAAGTCTGATGCTGACAGAAATATTCAAAAGGATTCATGGCTCGCCAAAGTTGGACAATAGGAAATTGGAAAAATCTTGCCTGGTTTGAGGAGGTTCGATTTCTGATTGACATCAGACATCAGATAGTAGGGTCTGAATTCGGAACAAACAACATGAAATCATGTTCCCATTCTGGCTTGTGTCAGCGGCTCAGCCTGGTGGTGTAATGGTGTGAGAGATATTTTCTTGGCACATTTTGGGCTCCTTAGTTCCAACTGAGCATTGTTTATGACCTTTGTGACCAGTGTACTTCTGATGGGTGCTTCCAGCAGAATGACACACCATGTCTCAAAACTCAAATCATCTCAAACTGGTTACTTGAACTTGAAGATGTGTTCACTGTTCTCAAATGCCCTCCTCAATCACCAGATCTCAGTGCAACAGAACACCTATGGGACATGGAGGAACAGGAGATTCACATCATGGATGTACAACTGCGAAATCCACAGCAACTGTATGATGCTGTCATGTGAATATGGAGCAAAATCTCTGAGGAGTGTTTCCATCCCCTTGTCAAATCTAAGCTATGATGAATTACACTAATAATTACACAAAAGGTGGTGTTTAGCTGAGTCTTAGGAAACAGGAATTTGACTCATACTATGGCCTAAAACTCAGAATATCTCAGCTGGTACTCTGATGATGGTGACAACTGTTTCTTCTCCCTCTTAGGAGAGTGTCACTTTTATGAAACTGCTATGATAAATTGCTGCAGGGCTCTTTAAACAAAAAACAGTGAACAACTAGTCTTTGAGATAAAATGTAGAGTCAGCGGTTTGTTCACACAGTCTCAAAAACAGCAATGTGGAAAAATTTCTGAAATGAGGACCGCAAAAGTGCAAAAGTGCAAGTGGTTTGCATCTGTATGATTGGAAAAAACTGATTAGTTAACATTACATAAAGATCTTAGGTTGGGTTAAAATACACAATTTTAATGTTAGAAAGCTGCAAGTACCACCCGTTCTACACACGACTACACCTGACTGTATTTTACATGCAAAAACTCAAGTCATACTTTAGTATTTGACTTGTGTATTGTACATAAGTACTTAAGTCACATGTTACATGCAGCAGAGTATGTAAAATATCAAAGCATCAGATAAACAAACATAAGACTTTGATTGCTGTGAAAATGATCACAAAGAGCGTATAGAAGTGTTTTGTGCTCTTCATACAGATTCTGGTAAAGACATCAGCTTCAGTAAAGAGTTATTGAACAATCCATTGCACCGCCATAGCTTTCATGTGTTTAGGAAAACTTTTTTTCTACAATAAGTAATTGCTCAAAGCATGTAAATGCTGTCACAGACTCTTATATACAAGCATTACAAATGTCATCCTGGTTCTGTAGTTTCTTTTTATGTTTCTCCCTCTTGTTTGCTCCCGCTCTATGCCTCACAAAGGCGCCCATTGTTCCTGACCGAATTTCAGTTTGGTTGAAATTGAAAGCAGGTGTGGCTCTGCTTTTTCATCTTGTGGGGGGTGCTGGGCTTTTCTATTTCTGTGGGCCTGTTCCTCATGCTCGTTTGATTGAATCATTGACTGGTTGGTAACCCCCCCCCACAGTTGGTTTTTTTTTTTACATAATGACTCATTTGCTCCATCTGTCCGACTCATCTATCAGCCAGGTAGTCACTCATTCAGAAAATCATGTCTCATTTCTGTCTCACATGGCATTACTGATAAGCGTTCTGCACATTTTGCTAAATATGATGCAGAAAGCCCCTAACCTTCGGCTAAAAATGTCTTCAGCTACTAACTTTAATTTCCAAATGATTGTATTTATTTCACTATTGTCTCTTGGAGATGTTTATTGCACACTGGGGGACACTCACTGAAAAATTAATGAGCTCCAGGATTTGTGTCAAATTACATCATTATCCAGGATAATACTGCACATCTTTGTTCCTTCCTCCAACCATTCTTTCAATTCATGCAGAAAGACTTTCCTCTGACTGTGCTATAAGTGGAACCATATGTGGAGGTCTGCATGAATATGGGAATGAAGCTGGATGTGGGGACATTTATGTTCCTATATATGTGTGTGTGTGAGAGAGATTCCAGATTTGAACATCCGGGATTTATGGGAAAAAGGTGCCTTCTGAGCTGCCAGATGTAGCAGCTCAAAAGGCACCTTGCATAAACAGGATGTGTGGACTACAAACACGTACCCTTACACTGAGGCTTTCTTCTCTTGACAAATATTGGTATAAATATGTGTAGGCTCTCTGTAAAGGGCTTCTTGAGTTTGGTGCCATACTTTATTCAGACAGAACTGGTGACCATAGATGGGCTATAGATGGCTATATGTTTCATTTTCTTATATTATAATAAATAATAAAAAAAAAAAACCCAGAAAAACAGGTTCGATATATCTTGATGTAAGAAAGATATAGTAAGATTCAACCTAAGTACCCTACAAAAATATTACCTATGCCCCTGTTGTGTTTCAGCATACATGAGTAATTTTTTAGTAAATTGGAATATTATTAACTATGAAACTGTGCTCTATGGTGTATTTTACTAATGTAACAATGATGTAATATGCCATTTTATTAGTTTTTAAAATGTAACCTCTTGATAATGTAAATGTAGCATATTCACACTTACTCCTACACTTTTACATTAATATTATATAATGAAGGACTTTATTTCTATGCTTCTTAACAGATTTTGTTTGTAGGGAAGCTACAAGCTAGCTAAATGTATCAAGGCTAAAATATAGTTTTTAACATAAACAGCCTTAACACTTTAACTTAATATAGTATTCAAATGAACTAACCTTTAATTAAGTTTTGGTTATTTAAAAAATTGTAGTGTCAGTATGGCCCATATCGAAATATGGACAAAGCCACTGTGACATTACCAATTTGATGCATGGTCTACCTTTGTGAAGCTTTGAGTTTGGCATTTTGGCCAAACTTCATTTTTAGTAGCAAGAAGTGAGAAAAGGCTGGAATGTTAAGTCATGAGCTAATGCTAAAGTAGCCTCGTGATCCAGGGATCCAAACTGTTCAGAAGGCTCTAAATGGCGCCAACACCGCAAATTGCTAAGCAGCCTCAGATTTATGTAGCTAATGGCTGTTAACTTGTTAGCAAATGATTTATATTTTTTGCAAACGATGCAAAGCAATATTAGCAGTTTGTCTTTCTGCCAGTTACTTTCTATAGCTTTGTATTTGGCTTAGTTCATAGAAGTTTTTCTTTTTTTTTCCTGGGCAGATGCAGTCAAGCAAAAAAAAAAAAAAGTTTTCACATAACTCAAAACAGTGCTGTAAAAAAACTATGTACACCTATACTGCCTCCATGGGAATTAAGAGAATCAGAAGTAGTAATCTGCTGCTAATCAAATGTGCTTGTTTCCTGATCATCAGCAAGTGAGATAAATATCCTGATAAAATCAGAATTTCTTGCAGCTCGCAGGTCTGGAGCAATGACACAGCACAAAGGAAAGACATCAGCAATTATCTTATTATAGAGAGTCATAAGACTATTTTCAAATAATCTGCGGTCCACCATTCTGCAATGAGAAAGTGGAAAACATTCAGTAAATCTTCTAATCTGCACATCTTCCCAGGACAAATTCAAGGTGCAATCAACATGCTATATCTCAAACTCTCAAAATTAGAAAAACAACAAACAAATATGGCTTATTTGGAAGGATTTCCTCTATTTCTCTCTAAAAGGTACATTTTAGAATGACTTAGGTTTGCAAAGCTGCATCTATACAAACCACAAAACCTCTAGAACAATGTCCTTTGGACAGACGAGACCAAAGTAGAGATGTTTGGCCAAAGCTAAACAAAGCATATGAACACAAACACCTCATACCGACCATCAGCACGGTGGTGGAGGGGTGATGATTTGGTCTACAGTCACTGCGTCAACTATGACCTCCTTTATATACCAATTTAAGCCTGGCCACACTGGTTCATGCGACAAGACGATCACTTCAGCAAATATGTGACAGAATGGCTGAAAATGAAAATAGTCAAGGTGCTGCAATGTTCTCAAGTCCACAACTCAACCTAACTGAAATGCTGGACATTAAGAGAGCTCTGCATAAATGAATTCAAACCTCAATAAACTGAAGTAACAGTGCATAGAAGAGTGGGCTAAATTTCCTCCACAATGATCTGAGAGACTGATAATGTCATACAGAAAACAACAACTTCAGGTTATTGCTGCTAAAGGTGTTTCCTCACGGTACTTTAATATACTCTTCAAGTCCTGCCACGTGTGGGAATCCATGTGAATCACTGTGAATATAAAAGCAAGACGCTTTCTCGAAATACTCGAAGCAGTCATCCAAGATACAAATGATACAAATGTGTCTATCACCAACAGTCCAGCATGTGCATATATATGGATTGATATAAATGACTTTTATGCGTGTTTTCCAGGACTAGTTCGTGTTCATGTATCATTTCTGATCAGAAGGACAGAACGATGCCTTTGAGAAAGTCGTCCCCCCTCCCTTTCACTTCTCTCCTCCTCCCACATCTTTGCTCTAAGTGGGGTCGAGGTAGCGTAGTGATGCTTTTCATTAGCTAAGTGCAACTGGGGGAGAAGAGCACACAGCCTTGATTTACTGGGCCTCCTGTCTATATGCCAGGACACACATACTCAGAGAAACGCCTCCTCTCCTCTTTCAGCCTGTCCACTCTGTCCCATTATTCCCTCTATTTTTTCGCCAGATCCATCCATTTCCCTTACCTTGAGCCTCTCTTTTTCTGTCTTGGTTTCTCTGTCTCTCCACATAACTTCCTTTTCCATTTTCTCTCTCAAGCCTCTCGTGGGAGTCTCCTTCTAGCACGACACAGAGGACAGCTTTCTTTCTCTTTTACGTCGCTGTCCTCAGCTGTGCGCTAAAAATGTCAAAATGCATTTTTTTAGGGTCATCAAAATACCACTGAAAGTAACATCAGCTTTCCATAATGCTGAAAAGAAGACCTTTTACTTGGGTTTACTGTTGTATTCATTAAAAAGCATGATCAAGTCAGATTTTTTTTGTTCTTTCTTGACATCTGCAGAGGTCGGATCATCTCGTGGTTTGTAAAAGGATGTAGACAATGTAAATGCTCTGGTAAACCTTAATATTTTTATATGCTAGTGCTGTCAGGTTTCAGCAGAGATTACCAACATCCTGAATGTTAATTTCTTGGCAAAACTTTAGCTTCACAGGAAGCAAGTTGTTTCATACCATATGATACAGTCTGTCATGGAAGATTAAGAAACTGATGGCATTCATTACTGAAGCAGCTATTTGATTACATGCCTAAGTGTGAGCTTGAGATATATTTTTCATTCCTAGAAAAGAAAGAAAGAAAAAAAAAAGAAACTCAGAGGGTCATTTCATTTGTAAATGCATGATCTGTATTTTTCTCTTTACTAGCCATTTCAGCTGCTGAGGCCCTTCCCCTCTTTCTTCTTCTTCTTTAAAAAAAAAGTTGAATCCCAGATGCTACATGGCAGAAATCCAAGTGCCATTTGCACTTCTGTTGTCTCGATACTCACAGTGGGCCCGTGCGCCAGGCTATGCATTCATGTTTATACGTGTGTGTGTGTGTGTGTGTGTGTGTGTGTGTGTGTGTGTGTGTGTGTGTGTGTGTGTGTGTGTGTGTAAACTTGTGGTTGTATGTTTTTTCTCCCCCAGCTCATCCATCATTGTGTGACAGGACATGTTGACCCCAGTTGCTGTGGCAGCCAGGTAACCATGGCACCTGACTGTGACACAGCTGGTTGCGTCTGATTGGTTTAGCCGCCAGCTTTCTGCCAGGTCATCTTTAACATCGAGACTGTGGAGCTTTAAAGGCTATTTATAAACTCAGCGAGGGCCACGCTGCAAAAAATGCCAGTCTTAAGCAGGTGTTTGCTCTCATGTTTATTCTGAATGTCTTTCAGATAATTAGTGGTATCCCAGTATTTGGTCTACTTTTCATTTTCTTTATTCCAAAAACACATCAAAGGCAGGCAAAAGAGAGAAAAGTGTCCACATGGCAACCCTATTGGTTAGTAGACTCATGTGTCAAAGACTCCATTTTAGCATCTGGCCCACTGTGATGTTTTTGTTTTAGAGATGATAAAATTAAGAATACATACAATACATACATAGTAACCCTAGGGGTGAATTTCATACACACAGAAATCTGCTAAACCTACTATAAACAGATTTTGTCACATGAATTGGTATTATTTATAGGTAGGGGATGTAATATTTGGTCCTAGAAAATTTCTGGTTTTAATTTTCAACATGCATAGCCCATAGTCGGACATAGCATAGTCGATGGGTTGTTGCTAAGTAACATACAAAAAAACCATGCTTGAATGTCACTCACCAAAACTCAAAGCTCACCCTTTTTCTGTGGTCTTATTACTGCTAACCGCACAGCGAGCCACATATTTTGCATTGAAAATGTTCCAAAAGTGACCAACACCACAATCACAGCCCACTGACACAAATTAGCTAAGGCGCTATCTAACAGAGAGTGGCTACAGCTACTCATCTCTCAAAGCTTCACCCCTTATGTTGTATAGTGTAAGTTCAGTCTTAATAAAGTTAAAATGAGTAAGTTTTTATATTAAAAAATTACATTACAGTTTTAATAATAACTTAAAACTAAATTAACTTAATAGGCTTTAAGTTATAGAGACAGAAACTGGTTTTGTAGCATGCTGTAAACATATTTATTTCTGCTGTAGAGCTAGACATGTTAACACAGCAGTCTCCATTAATCAGTATATATGGATTCAATGTTTAGTCTGCCTCTGTTTCAATCTGAGCTGCTGCTGTTGAGCAGATTAACAAACAAATGGAAGAAACAAGGTCGTTCGAGAGATAGATGTTGCAGTGGTTCATAATTAATTTTTTACATGAATTATCACCATGCATGTAGCATATTGTTTGTTTGAAGTTACCTGTTCTAATATGCTGTGTGTGCTGCTGGCCAGCCAAGGTCAGCCAGGATTCCTCTTTGGAGCTTATAGCGAGAGTGTCACAGTGTGACAAAAGCCATTAAGATTTAGGGAGATATGGAAGCGAAAACGCTGAGAAACACACTTTTGAAAAAAGCTTTGAGCCAAATTGACTGCAGCACATGGAGGAGGGGAAAAAAGGCCAGGGAGCTTTGGAAAGCAACAAGAAAATGAGCTCAAAGATGATGAAGCAAAGGATTACACGACTTAGTGCAGCTTTCATCAGTGAGCCTCATCATACCTACAGTCCTTTGAAGATGTAGTAGGTCTAGTTGTAGTCGAAGTGATTAAAATTAGCAATGGTAGCAGAAAAAGCAGTGAGCTATAATAATGTGCAAAAGTCTTGAGCCTCCACTTGTTTTTATATTTTTCTGCCAAGAAGCCAGACTTTCTTTTACTTTTTTTTAAAGTGGTCTCCATCAATAGTTCTTCAGGCTTACTGAAGTTCTTTTAAAGTGTTTCTTTGGACACTGGCTTTTTTTCTTTTGCTGATTTTGAGTCTAGTCTTTGTACTACCAAACTGGACCACCTTCAGATCCCCCCTGCCACCTGCTCTTGGATTAAAGACTTCTTCACTAACCAGCCTCAATCAGTCCGACTCGCTGATTGAGGATGGTGCTTGGACAACAACATGAAGCCTGACTTCATTAAAACAAAAGAGCTCATAATGGACTTCAGGAGGCACAGACAGGTCCAGGGCTATTCTATTCTATTCTATTCTATTCTATTCTATTCTATTCTATTCTATTCTATTCTACTTCACTCTGTGGAGTGTGTCCTTAAAAATTTAAGGAAATGAAGGACAAAAAAGTGGCAGGTCTAAATCCAGCAAAGGCTTGACACAGATTTTGAGATATTCATCTGGCTCTTCAGGTAATCCATCTACTGTTCACTGAAGACTCATCAGAAATAGTCTCAACTGATAGGTGGCCATCAAGAAGTCTTCTTAAGGAAGGGGAAAAGAGAGATACTGTAAAATCATACCTGGATAGAAAAACACACAGTGGAGCACTATCAGTCATGGATTGGCCTCCCCAGAGCCCGGACCTCAACATTATTGAAGCAGTGTGGGATCATGTTGACAGAGAACAGAACAAAAGGCAGAAACATCCAAAGAAGAGCTTTGAATGTCCTTCAAGAAGCCTGGAGAACTATTCCTGAAGACTACTTAAATATTGACTTTTAAACTCATTCAAAGCTTATTAGACATTTCCTTGTATATTTGCACATTTTTCATAAATTGATCCCCATTTTCCCGATTTTACTTGCAAAATCTTAAAAAATGAAGGTTATCTCTAGTCTGTTCCACAGCACTGCATTTTAAACAGTACTTGTGGTAGAAGGTTATGCTGTAGGTAGCACTAAGAGCTATCTGTTGTCTAGTGGTTCTAAGTAAGACGTCACTTGTTCTTTGGTTTAGAGATGGACCACAATCTGTGAGTGGTAATGAGTAAATTTCATGAGCACTGTGGACATGTGCACATGCATTTCCTGTGCATTTTAAATAAGCTGCTCTGAGCTACTCTTTGTACCAGAACCTCCCCTCCTCCAAACAGCTCCTCATCATTGGTGCTCTGCAAACTAAATTAATTACTGTGTGCTACTACAGAATTACAGACTTACCTTTAGACGTCAACACAAACTGGTGCAAGTAGAAACAATTAGCTTGTTTATCTACTTAAAGAAAGACACAGAAAGCATGAAAGCTTAAAACTTCTCTATAGGAGAAGTGATCAGTGATCTATTTACAGTGAGCAACTTGCACAACATGATGTGGCAGCAATGTTGCCTGTGTTGAATAAGATAATCAGTTAAACTGTTAATCTGTTAAAAAGAAAAAACTATGTTTGCAGGTGTAGACCAGGTCACCTTAAGAAAGCTTGATTTCTCCTTTCACCAGAAATGAATATTCCAAAGCCCTCGGAATGATTTATATTCGTGGGAATGTTTGAGGAATGTCTTAATTCATTGACTCATTCATGCATCCTTTCAAGGTGATATCTGGAGGGAGGTGTATATAAAATACTGTTTTCAATAACGCAAACTCAGATTTACAGTCCAGCCGAGCCCAACCCAGACCGGGCCAGCTGCACAAATACACAAAGGAAATGGCATCATTATTATGACTCACAGAGGGGGCTGTTAGGAAAAGTGGGCTCTGGACAACAGGGAAAGAGGGAGATCTAGCAGGGTGTTTGCTTTAAGTGCAACTCCGAGTGATGATGTCACATGATGAAATGACAAAAGAAGAGATCTGGGATTTGCCTGTTGTCTTTTTGGCCCTACGAACTGGGGTAACTGCATCAAAGCAACCCACAGACCTTTGTATGATAAAATAAAACCAGATCAAACCACATAAGCAAGTCAGAAAGAAAATATAGGCCTAAAACATTCAGAAACCTAAACCAACTCGTCTATTCTGAGCACATTTTGAAGCGTTCATCGTCTGGTTTCCTTCAAAGGAAAAACTCGTGCGTTGAGTGCATTTTCCAAGCTGCAGGACAGACTAATCAGATCAACTCTGAGTAATGTGCAGCTGTTTGGAGAGAAACCCACATTTTAACACAGCGTTCGAGATGTCATTGCATGTCAGGAATAAATTACACAAGTCATGGAATTAATTTTGCAAGGGTCTTTTGGGATCCTCCAAGTTGTTATCCTGGTCATGAGCAACATGCTCGCAGCAGCTGCAACCCCATCTTCTTCTTCTTCATCATCATCAGCATGCGTATAACAATATTTTTGATTTTTCTTCTTCACTGCTTTGCACAGTTTCTAGAGCTGTTGTGTCCTCAGGCTGCTCTGAAATGAAGCCCCGGACACACACTTGCAAACAATACTGCACACACACACACAGGCAAGCATCATTCCTAGAGTTTTTTAGGTTGCTGGCTGCTGTAAGGCCTTTTTTTCACTCCATCATTAATTAGTCATTTAATTAGAGAACTTCAAAGTGAAAACATCCTATGCTGTTGGGTGGGCTGTGTCTGTCTCTGTGTGTGTGTGTCAGTGTGAGTGCACTTATTTGCGCGCAACAGTCTTTAGGGCCTTTTAAGGTAGAAAAATGACTTATTTGTTTGAGTTGCATCACTGTTTCGGACATTAACCCTCCCATTCAGTATAACAAAGACACAATGAAACAGCTCTGCTGAAACCAAAAATCATCAAAAGTTGAGGTCAAACTCTCACGTGCAGCCAAATGTATCGAATGTGTTTTGATTGGCTTTGGATCTGCTTCCATCGATTTGTAGCAACGCACTCCTGATCTTGTTTCCTCTTCTTCCCGCAGCCCGACGAGCTGGAGGGCGTCCACACTCACACCTTTAAGCTGAAGCCATTCAAGAAGGCCAAGAGTTGTGATATATGCAAGCAGGCCATCACCAAGGAAGGCCTCATCTGCAAAGGTGGGTGTCTAGCATCTTGGCTTTAAAGTTGATCTGAGCAGACGTAAGACAGTAGACCGAGTGAATTGTGACCAGGCAGGGGTTGGGTTCCCAGAATGGCTGAGGGTGAGATTCATTTATAAATGTAAACATTCCATTTTATAACAACTGCCTCTATGTTCCTTAGACTTGCTGCTTCTGCAACCTGGAAGTGGCACAAAATAGATGTATATCAGAGTTTTGACCCAATTTTACTTTGAGAAACATTATTATAAACATGGTCTTCTGCTGCTGAGTTCAGCGTGTTCTGCATCCCTTGGTTGTAACAGTGTTATTTGAGTTACTGTTGCCTCCCTGTCAGCTCGAAGCATTTTGGCCATTTTCCTCAGACCTCTAGCATCAAGAAAGCATTTTCTCTCTGAGAACTGCTGCACAGTTAAGCTAAAACTTGATTCTAGCATAATTTAAGCCATTTAGATTTACATTAAAGAAAGGTTTAAGAGAAAGTTTTATTTGTATTTGAATGTGTTTTCTCCCCAAGTCTATTTTAGATATACACTTCCATTTTGTTTACACTGTACCCTCTGTTTATGTATGCATTGGTCTACTGTTTTAGCTTTGCTTTCTCTCCCTCTTGCCTTTGAGCCCCTGCCTCCCCCTCTTCCTCAACGATCCAGTCACATGTTTTTGAGTCTAATTTTAGAAGTACTAAAGGTTTTATTGTCACTCCAAGAAAAGTCCAGGGGAAATTAACATTAGAAGACTCCCAGGCAGCCTCACATTTGCTCTGTTTCTTTTTCTCTGGTCTCCCTCTATCTGTCTTTGCACTCTTTCCCTTGCTCTCCCCATTTTTGAACTACAGTACAAACAGAGTGTCTTTAGCCGAGGCCAGATGACAAACGGGGAGAAAAGCCCAGCAGTAGGGGAATGGGCTTGTATAGGGCTTTGGCTGAGGATTTGGTGTTAAAATTAGCATGGCTGCTGCTGCTGCTGCATTAGCCTAGATAAGAGGGGGAAAGGGATGAGTGGTAGGGGAGGGGGGGCAGAGCTAGGGTGAAGAGTGAGAAATTTGGGTAGCAATGACACTGGGTGATAGATATGGGTAAAGAAGAAGAAAAGAAGGCATACGCTTTTATTTATTGTACTTTCTGTCCTGTTAAACTAGAGCCTATAGTGTACTATATGTTCACAAGCACCTGGACAATTATAGTTATCTAAGAATCCTTGTTGTCCTTTACAGTTACCAGGAAGGGTTGCTATGCAGCACATTGCTAGAGGTTATTGTAGCCAAAGGATTAGATGTGACAATAAGACAATGTGCTGTGCAATCGTCCAGATACATTGCTTTAAAATCAGCTGAAAAACTCTCAGGGAGGCCCTTTGAATGTCAAAGAATGAGACATTAGCAAACGAAAGACATAAAAAGTGCTAAACTTTGCTAAAGTGAAGCCATTTCTCTGTTTTAGAGACTTTGAGAGAGCTGTCCATGCCTTCATTTCATCTCGCCTCCACTACTGTAATAGTCTTTACTCTGGTGTTAGTCTGTCATCAGTTAGCCATTTGTTTTTAAGGCATTGCACGGGTTAGCACCCTCATACCTTTCCGATCTTTTAAATTGGTACACTCCTGCAAGATCACTGAGGTCTGCGGATCAATTGCTCCTGGCTGTCCTGAGATCGGGCCTTTGCTGTAACTGCTCCTAAACTGTGGAACAAACTGCCCCTTCAGGTCAGGACCTCCCCAACATTGGACACTTTTAAAACCCGTCTGAAAACCCAGTTTTATTCCTTGGCTTTTAAATCAGAATGAGTTTGTATTTCTTTTATTTATCTTATTTCTTTCTCAAATCTTCCAGTGTTATGATTCTTATTCTTAACATTTATCATGTCTCCCTATGTTTTTATTTCTTTTGATTATCTTAATTGCACAGCACCTTGGTCAACATTTGTTGTTTTAAATGTGCTATATAAATAAATTTGACTTTGACTTTGACTAAAAATGGAAACAAAGTTATATTAAGCAAAGTCATAAAGCAAGCCCTGCCATCCTGTGTAGCTATTTTACCCTAAATAGGACTTTGTTTTGTAAAATAAGCATCATGTTGTAATCAGTAACACTTCAAAGTAGTGATTGGAATCCTAAGCATATCTTCAAAGTGTTTGCTGCTGTCATAAATCCATAAAGAAGAAGGTTTATTTCCTCATATACCTATATACAACCTGTTTGCAAATAGAGGATTCGCCCCCTCCTGGTAGTTAAAAAGAATGCAGCTTTAAGGTTTCTGCGCAAAGGCTTAACCTTTCTGACCTGAAACTTCTGGCCATCTTTCATAAAGAGTGTTTGCTTCAAACATGCAAAAAGACAAATTTGCATTAATAAATGAATAAAATTTGATTACAGACTGTTACTACTATATTGCTTTCTTCCATTCACCTGCCAGAGATTTAAAAATGTAAATATATATCTAAATGTTTTGTTTTGCTTTGTTTTTGGGGGTGGGGGGGGGAGTGCTGGGGAGACTTGTACCACCTTAATTCAAGTGTGACCCATTAACAGTGTATAACATGCATTAAAAGTCCAATTTATCACTGTTTAATCAACATTCTGTGTTCATTTCAATCACTTTGCCTTGCATTTGCTATTGATTTTTGCATCAATGTTTCACCTTTTGCCTGAAACATTAAGGTAGTGAAATGCAAACTGATGGATGGATGTTTGCTTTATGTGACCACTTGAGGGCAGCACCACAGCATGTTGGCATCAGGGATGGCGCTGACCTTATTTCAGTTTCAGTGCATTCAGCAGTACAGCGCTGCAATTCTAAACTCTCCACACCATCTAAGCACTTTAATTGTTTTCCAATACTGCACACACATCCACAGTTGCTGCTTTCAGCTTCATTTTGTGATCTATGTGAAAGGAAACATCCATTAATCTCTTTACGTTTGTTAATGGTTTTTGCTCCTGTGGGTGTAAATCAACAACTGCACTTAATGCTGCCTCTTTTATTTCAGCGTGCCGGCTGTCCTGCCACAAGAAATGTGAAGTGAAGGTAAGACACGATCATCTCCGTCTTCTTTTGTTACTGATGAGACTGATGTCTTCATTGTGCATTCTAGTCTTTGTCACACCATATTACTGTATAGAAGTACACATATTTTTACTTATTGTACAAGCACATACAATGCACCACACATACAGCAGATAAACTGTGACCGTGGTCATTGCATTGGGAATAGCAGGAATTTAAAAGTTGCTTTTCTACACAGTTTTTTTTTCTCTTGAAGCACTATTGCAAATGTTAAGCGAAGCCCATTTATGGGTTTTTTCAGGCTGTTTAAATCAATTTTAGCACTGCATGGAAAAATGCACCGTCCAGCAAAAAAGCTTTAACCTGCCTGCCTCAGACTGCAGTGTGACGTCATCCAGAGCAGCGCACTGGCTAATAAACTTCATGCAAGTGCACATCCCCACTTAGATTTCTTGTGTAATGGTGTGGGTTATAGTGCGTACACGGTCATCTACGGAGGACCAAAACTGCTGAAATCATCAGCACAGGTTGAAAATGAATAATTGAATCCATGAAATACAAAATTACACAAAAGGCAAAATAAATAAGGGAGTAGATAAATACAAAGACAAGAAGAAATATCAATTTGCCATATTTTGTAAATTAATACTAACACTTTTGTTTAGATTATTTTGGTGCATCCGATGGTTCAGTTTTTTAATCATTTAAGATTTTGGCTGCTTGATTCAACACAGAGAATAAAAAGAATCATGATTCTGATTACTTTTGAGTAGCATGTGACATGCTCTTACACAAATAACTTTATCAGTTTAAATTTAATTTAAAACAATTTTATATGCTTAAAAAATCTTTTGATTTCGTCGCCTCATTTGTACTTGGCAGCCCTCTGTTTTTTGTGTGGTTTTGTTTCGTTTTCCCACAATTATTTTTCACTGTAAATGATCGCCCACTCAGATCAACCCCTAATTTCACTTCAATTACACCTCATCATTCAGAAACTGCTGATACTTACCAGCTATGCATGAAGCATTATTATTAGTATAGTGGCTTTATCTTGTACCATAATCAGCAATAACTATTTATTGCTAACAAAATAACTTTGACCATTTGGGGCATGGAGATTGGACCTCTCGGGGTATCCTGTACGAGGACTTTGGAATCATGGTCTTCAGCTCCTTTGGATTAGTTTTGGGGCCCTACTGGGATTGGATTTTGATAGTGCTATTGAATTGGGATCATAATTTGGGTATATTTGTTGTGTTCCTCGAGCTGTCACTGAGTATATTTTGAAGTGTCGTGAGGCGTATTGTCTTGCTTGGTGGTACATATCATCGTGACATCCACATGAATGCCAAAACCCAAGGTTTCCCAGCAGAACATTGTCTTGTAACAAGATGATCAGTTTTATTCGCTTCACTTGTCAGTGGTTTTTAATATTGTGGTGGATCAGTGACTTCAAATACATGTGCAAAAAAAAAAGAAGAAGAATTGTACAAAAGAAGAACTACTTGGGGGCAAATACGCCATGTAAGGCTTCATTTCTGCCTCTTGACTGACTTATTCCTCACAGTTCCACTCACCACATTTGATCCCAATCAGCGGTAACAAAAAAAAAAAGAAAAAAGAGGGAGAGCAAATGAAAAGGAAGGAGCGGAGGAATGAGTGAATGAGAAGCAAGGGAAAGGGTGGAGGGGAAGAGTGTAACAAGGCTGTATACTTAGTGGTTTTAGTTGTGACTGGTGGGGAGAAATGTTGAAATGTCTCTCCTCTCCTTTATTCTCCTCTCCAGTTCATAACTCCTCTCCCCGAAAAACCTCCCCTCAAGCCATTCGTCTACCCAAATATTACTATAGGAACAAAAGTTATGTGTTCCCAAAACATCCGCGGAGAAATCTGCCAAATACCTCTAAAACCGGGCAAAGTCATTTGTGGTGGCAATTTGGGGAATAATCAGGATAGCGTCATGAGTCATTCGTTCTGGTGGTGACAGACAGCCGACAGGAAATGTTTTGAGAAGAGAGTAGGTTTGCGTGTCAGAAGGGGAAGGACTGTAGATGGAGGGAAATTGTAAATCTGGATGAAAATTGGAGTTGCGTTAATGTGCAAATGCCAATATTGATTTACTTGGGAGCAACATTTGTGTTGGCTTTATCCAGGGAAATGACCCTTGAACAAAAACAAACAGGACACAAATATGCCAGCGCCATGCTCATTGTTTCAGGTTGTAAAAGTGCGGTTACGATTTGTGCAAATACGAATGTGAATTTAGGCAACTCTTTGGGCCGCCTCTTCGCTGACCTTGAGCAGTAAATTTGTCATGAAGCACAATGAGGTTTGTTGCCAACAGTTTGCAGTTCACCAGACATGAAGATAACTGCAGCGCTGCACTGATTTCATTTTATGTGTTTATTATTTTAATTCGCCACAGCTTCCCTTTTATATGCCAAACACTACCCAGGGCATTGAATGACAGTTGTTTGAATGTTTTAAGGGTTTTTCATTTGGGTTTATGAAGCATTTCTGTGTTTTTATAGTATTTTAATGGCACCTATACTGATTTTTATGAGGGTGTGATGATGGTAATTGTTTTAACATATGCTATGAGACAATATTTGCATAATCTATGTTAGTGCCTGCTGCATAGGACGAGAAGGACAAAAGTGTGGTGATTATATAATGACATACAAGTTTAACAGTCCTTGTACCTGACCATTTTTAGACAAATGTTTTTTGTTTGTAAAGGCACTTAACACTGACCTGTGAATCACTGAAGCATAAAAAGGCTCCTAACTCAAGATATGAACCAGTGGTATGTCAAAAACCTGGCATATTGTAATCAAGATATCCTTAAAAAAAATTGAGGACAAGCGGAGGGCCAAAGAAGTGTCAGGTTTAAAAATACAATTTGCAACAGATTAACAGTATTCAGAAAGTTGTGTCCTTAAGAAACAAGGAAAAATCCAGCAAAGACCTGATACAGGACCTGAGAGATTCATGTGGACCTTCAGCTGATCATCTACTGTTTAATAAAGCCTCACCGGAAATGGTCTCAGTGGAAGGGTGGCCATCACGAAGCAATTCTTAAAGGAAGGAAACTGGGAGAAAAGGCGGAGTTATGACAACTACACAAGAACTGTATTGAAAATAAGTGACAAAAGATCTGATGGAGTGATTAATCCAAGTTTTTTAAATCTGTTCAAATCATTGTGTGTTTGGAGGAGATCAAGAGAGAAATATAAGTGTCTACAGCCATCTGTAAAACATGGTGGGCTCTCTGATACGGTTTGGGCAGCATTTCAGTCAGTGGTGTTGGAGATCTTGTCAAAATTGATGAATTATGAACTCAGAAAAGTACCATCAGATTTTTGATCCACCGTACAATACCATCTGGAAAACATCGGATTGGAAACAGCTTTCTTTTTCAGCACGACAATGATCCCAAACACACTGCCAATGCAGTGCCAAATCATACCTGGATAGAAAAACACACAGTGGAAAACCATCAGTCATGGATTGGCCTCCCCAGAGCCCGGACCTTAACATTACTGAAGCAGTGTGGGATCATGTTGACAGAGAACAGAACAAAAGGCAGAAACATCCAAAGAAGAGCTTTGAATGTCCTTCAAGAAGCCTGGAGAACTATTCCTGAAGACTACTTAAAGACATGATGAGAAAGCTGCCTAAGAGAGTTCAGACTGTGCTGAAGAATAAAGTATTGACTTTCAAACTAATTACAATTGTACAAACTCTGTTTTTGCCTTTTATAATTTTTATCACAAAACATAAGGAAATACATAGTAGTGAAAATGTTTTGTCAGTGGGCTCTTCCATAACGTCCATAAACCATTTTGCAAACACCTCTGTAATCTTGTTGTCAGTGAAGCAATTAGCCTAATTCTGCTAAATGTTGAAAGTCAGTAACCACATGCAGTTCAGTCATTAACTTTTAAAGCTTATGAAAATGTCAGTATAAACATGCAAAAGACAGACATCCACTAATGTGCCTTGATGAAGGCAGCTAATAGTTTCTGGCTCCTTTTCATGTTCTGTTTTTCTTTCCGTTCTTTCTGTTTGACCGCAGTCATCTCGATGTGGATGTCTGTTATTAGAGCCCTGAGGATGCTCCACAGCACACAGAAGACAAACTCCACAGGCTTCTATCTGCCAGTATTGCACCTATGTTGATGAGGAGACTTGTTTGGACAGTGGCTGGCATTTTGCCTAAAGTCTGTCAGGACACCTAGGCTGAGTGTTGCAAACAGAGGCTCTCTGTTAGACAGAAGACTCCTGTGTTGATTCCTCATACCTCTCTCTCTCTCTTTCAAGCTGAGCTTCAGATAAACAATGTTTAAGAATTTAATATTCTTAATTTGGAGTAGTGTTTGTGACCACCTGATAAATGAGAGTATTAATAATAATGACAATAATAATATTTGTATAGCACTTTGAAAAACAGTTACAAAGTTCTTCACTGTTTATCTTTATTGTCACTGACAACAAATTAGTGCATCCAAACACTTCTTGAAAACAACAAAGTTACTTTCCAAACGCTATCACTTGTTGTTTGTTTATTTATTTTATCAATTTTTGGTTATCTGGCACTTTTTGCCGTTCTCGTGTGCTTTGCCACTTTCTGCTCTTGGGACTGCACATATCCCACTATTGTCACCGCTTATTCAGAAGTTTTAAAAAAAGCCGTTGCGAGGTCATAATTTGTGAAGTTGCAAAAAATGTGTGAAGCAAAATGTAAAAAAGTAATAATAAGAATAAATATAAATTAATACATCCCATTAGTTTTAGACAAATAGGTGGTTGACACTTGATTAGCCATTGCTGTGGACCTTTGTTTGGAGTGGGGCATAATATCAGTACAGCAATATATCCTATGTCACTTCCTTACATTAGTGATAAAGTTTCATTCATTCAATTTCATTTTAAGACATACATGCAATACTTTACTAGTAATGTAAATTACTTTATATAGAAGTAACACCTGATGTGCTTATTTGCCTTTAGGAGTATTTTTTGTCTTTGGCTGTACACATATAAGGTTATATCCCATAATCACGGGATTATAATACCACCATACTACCAATGTATTCTGAAAATATCATACTTTAAGTAACTCTGTGATTCCTGCCCCTACTTGCCAAAATAGACACAAAATTTCCAACGCCTTTATTTTTTTTATCTTTATCAAACTAGAAGTCAAAATATGTCATAAATGGTAAAATACTGTCTATCTCACGCTAGTATCAGTATTTTAATCTGTTTGTTTATTCTGGGTTTTAAGATTCACCTCGCAAAAGAAATCGAGATTCATCAGACCGGGCCAAACCTCTGTTGTGTGTCTTTGGTGAACTGTAGCCTCATTTTCCTGTTCATAGTTGGAAGGAGCAGCACATGATGTGACGTTCTGCTGCATCTGCTTCTAGAGTCAATGTGTTGTGCATTCAGAGATGCTCTTCTGTATTCCTCAATTATGACGAGTGGCCATTTAAAAGTACTGTTGCCTCACTCTCAGCTCAAAGGAGTCTGGCTCTGATCTGTGGCATCAACAAGGCAATTTTCCACAGAGAACTCATCTGATATTTTCTCTTTTTCAGATCGTTCTCTGTAAAACGTAGAGATGGTTGTGTGGGAAAATCAGTAGATCAGGAGAGTCCACAAATACTCAGTCCAGACCATCTGGCACTAACAACCATGTTGCGTTCAAAGTCATCTTTCCTCCCCATTCTGATTCACAAGGTTCACCGGGTGGTCCTGACTGTGTCTACATGCCTACACACATTGCAGCCATATGATGTGCTCATTAGATATTTGAATTACCGAGCAGTTGAACAGGTGTACCTAATAAAGTGTCTACTGTGTGGACTTAAACTATATTTATGGAAGTAGTATGTACCTATGTTTCAAGGACTTGCCAGCCTGCTAATACTGCATTTTCAAAGTTTTTAAAGGACTTTTTCAGTTGGCTTAATTCTTTTAGGATGTAAATCACTCCCTCTCAGTTCAGTCTGGCATCAGTGCAACAGAATTATGCAAACAGATCCACCCAGTAGCATATCATCTCTCCGCTTGAGTACATGCGTGTTTGTCTTGTTTTGATGACTGGACAGCACAGCATCTGTAAGCTCTCTGTTCTCGCTCACCCTCCATGGAAACAAGCCCTCATTATTCCTCATGATTTATCCCTGCCATGTCTTGGAGGAGCCTCCTCGAATGCTCTTGCAGTGGTTTGTGTTGTTCGATGGGCTGGCGGGTTGGAAGACACAGGGCGAGGTTTGGCAGGGAAAGGTGAGGGCAGAGAGGAATGATGGGAAGGGGTTGGACGAAGAAAGTACAAGAAGTTTGAATATTTCTCATATAAACAACAATGTTGGAGAGTGCTTTATAAAATTCTGTTTACCCGTTTGTGTCTTTTTTCTGTACTAAATTCATGTGGTCCTGTCTGACATATTTACTGCTGCAATTCTACCTAAGCCGCAAGACAAATTTGTTTGAAAAACCTTGAAGTACTAGGAAATCTCTGGTTTGTCAAGCAGTAAAACATTCAAAATATGCACAGAAAGATAATCTCTATAAACAGATATCTGCATGTGAACATGCACATTCTGTAGGCTAGGAACAAACTTTTTGGTATCGGAACCTTTATGGTCTGGTTATAATCTGAGTTGATTGACCAATCTTTGACATCAGTCAATGTGAAGTAAAAAAAAGAGTATTGTGTTTGCTGAAATGCCAAAAGGCAGCTGACTAGCTTTTGATTAGCATCATCTATTAGCGTTATTTAATGTAGCCGCCTTTGTAAATAGAAAATGGGATTTGAATTCTTGGCCCAGAGAGCTGCTAAGTCCACCAAAACTGCTGAAAAATAATAGAGTCTGAATCATTAATAATAATGGATTGCATTTATATAGCGCTTTTCAAAGCACCCACTATTTTTAATTCCACTATTCATTCACTCTCACACACTGGTGGAGGCAAGCTACAGTTGTAGCCACAGCTGCCCTGGGGCAGACTGACAGAAGTGAGGCTGCCATATCACGCCATCAGCCCCTCTGGCCAACACCAGTAGGCGGTAAAGTGTCTTGCCCAAGGACACAACGACCAGCCACGGTCACCCATTAGACTAGCTGATGGATTTCTAAATTGGCAGAAAGGGAATTCCATTGTGTTAGGGTTGCTAAGCATCAACCTACAGGCACAGTATAGCTATAGAGTCAACACCAAACTGGCTGTCATGTTTCTGACTTCCCCACATCTAATAAAAGTCTTGAAATAGTGCCATTAGTACTTGTAGTTTTAAGGTAAACTCTATTTCAAAAAGGCTTCGTAATTGGAGCTGCACAGTAGTGCGATGGCTAGCACTGTTCTGTTCCACCAGCCAACTGGGGCCGATCTGGTGTGGAGTCGGAAGACATGGTGATTTTAACTTGACTTTAGGTTTGAATGTAGACCGTGAATGGACTGTGTTTCTTTTTCACTCACCTTCTATCACTCACTATTTTGATAGTTGCTAATGATTAAATACAATAGTTTGCGTAGAAACAAACTCCCTGAGCCTGGTTCTGCTGGAGGTTTCTTCCTGTTAAAAGGGAGATTTTCCTTCCCACTGTCGCCAAGTGCTTGTTCATAGGGTTTTTTTCTGACTTTATATTATCGTTGGGTCTTTACCTTACAATATAAAGCACATTGAGTTGATTCTTGTGAATTGTTGCTATATGAATAAAACTGAATTGAAGTGAACTAGATAAGCAGAGGAAAGTAGATGGATGGACTATTATGTTGCCTTAAATTTAGAGAATATGGGCAAGACTACAGATGTCATAAATGTAAATGAGACTAAAAAAGAAAAAAAAATGCCCACCTAAAGTTAAGTTGTTTTGGGGGATATTATTTCATAGCAAACATTATCTCAATATTATAGGGATACTATTCTGAGGACAGTTTTCTGCTGTTAATGCAGTTACTCTACATGTATCTTTATACATGCTCAATCATCTAGGTAAAGATCCCAAAAAGTTGATTCTGTTTATCTGGATGTAGCGTTTTATCCCACTGAAAATGCTACGCTACTTTTTGGGATACTCTGCAGGTAGATACAATCTCTAACCGCCACCATCCAGCCTGTCCATGCCAGGCAACAGCAAATTTTTGTTGTTCACTTATCGCTGCTATCAGCTGAAGCTGAACAATGTGCTCTAGCAATCAGGCTTTTCCTGTAGTTGTAGATGTTCACAGATTCTGGAGCTGCAGCAAGGGTAAAACAGAATGTCGAGGAAATGAGTCATGATGGCATTCAAAGAATAAAATAATGAGGCAATTTTAAAACTAAACAAGCATATTCTGGTTCATGTATTCATCTTTTGTCGCTAGTTTCTCAGCCACATATGCCCTATTTATAATTTTTCATTTATTCTGTCTGAAATAGGGTAAGAAGAAGATACTTGGCTTCTGGTTAACAGGCCCAAGCTTTGAAAGTGCAGCCTTGTCTTAAAGCTGTTCAGGTTTGGCAGAAGATCTGGCAATCCAGTCGCTATTTTTAGGAACTCTAATCTCTCCTTTGTCATGTGAAAGAAAATCTTGGGATATAACTGCAGTGAGGAGACTTCGACAGTCCCATTTCATCTCTTCTGGCAAGAAATCCATGTCAGTCAGCCTGAGCTTACATAACATAGGCAGCATTTCAGAGCAAAACTTTAAACTGATATCAGAAAGCTCTCAGGATCTTTATCCGCAACGGAAAGATACTTTTACATAGACAAAAAACCAATGTCCTTTAAGCACAGTTTGCAAGAGTCTATGGATGTGCATTCCTACATCAGTTAAGCCTAACAAAAGCTAGTGAAGAATTTTGAGGTCAAGGGTTTTTGAGGTCTCAGCTTATAATCCTGGCATCCAAACATTTTAATCCACATCCTAACATGTGTGGATGTGTGAAAACTGGGAGAGTCCTGTAATTAGACCTCTGGCAAATGACATGGTCTATAAAATGCAACACAGAAGCTCTTTAATGTCATAAGACGCATGGTTAGAACCCCGTTTTATCACCTCCTGTAAAACTTGGCGCTATTTATGTAACTTAGAAAGTGTGTGTTTGTCTGCAGTTCAGAAATTCAGATTGACTCACGGAAACACTCTTGCTTCTCTGTAAGCTTTGGCTACATTTGCATAGAACCGTTAAAACCATTTCAGTTTAACTACTTTTGCATTAGCTAATACCTACCGTGTAACCTTTGTAGCTACACTGACTAACAGCTAGACAGTAGCCAGGCATAAAAGAGCCACAGGGTTAGCATTCTTGCTAATTTAAATATTTATTTTATCCACAAACATGGAAACATTTCCTCCAAATTAAGTCCCATTATGCTTGCACATGCAACCTGTGACACAACACAGAACCATAAAATGTAATACTTGCTCTTGAAGGGTCCATAACTCGCTGTAGTCTTCTTCTAAATAAATGCTAAGAAGTATGCACCAATGGAAAAACAGGAGAAGAGGTAGCGGGGAAAAGGAAACAAATACAAACAGGTTTTCTACAGGAAGTTTCACCTTTTCCTATTGTTTCAGCTTACTTCCTTTGCTTCTGTATTAATTGTTTGCAAAAATAATTATAGAGAGGGAACTTCTCATTCAATTTGTATATGGCCCAGCTGTGCTCCACACACAAGACTACAATAACTGTGAAGCATACAACCAAACAAAATGACACCAAGTTTGTTTCATGTTTGTTAAAACTTTAGAATACTTCAAAATTATGTCTCTGAAAGTCACAAATGATCAGCTACATGCTAAATGGTGTGGCCTTACTCCTGAGAAGTATTCCTGAAAGCCACTGCTTACAAATGCTAGTTTTCCTGGGCTTGTAAGAAGCATGTTTTTGCAATTCTTCTTATTATGTGGAGTATTTTATGTCTTTGTTTCATAGAAATACATAACTAATGAAAGAACACTATAAAAAAAGATCTCAGCTCAGATTCATAAAGAAGATAGGATGTCACCACATATTTAATCTAAACCTAATACAGAGTGATGTAACAGTTTGGCCAGAAGTTCAGTCCATTTCAGTTGCCACTGCGAACCATATCTGTTAGTTTTACTAGAACTGGCGAACAGCAGCTAACAGAAGTTGTCAGTAAGTAAAAGTAACACAAACAGTGCTTAATGACAGCTCACCTAAGCAATGCTGTGATGAATCAGAAGCAAGCTTCTCTGACTCACTGACCAGGATCAGACTACTTTCACAAAGTTTTACAGCCTCTTGCAGAGCAAATAAAAGGTGGACACTTCTCATCCAGCATTGACAGCTGAGGTAAACAGCAGATTGACAACTTTCCACAAAAAGGCGAATCCAAATCTGATTCAAGCAGTAGTAGAAACATGCTGGCCGGTGTTATGGGGTACAGTCTAAATTTAATATTTTTGGTCTCTCTTGGCTAAGTAAAGCATGTTTGTCCTATAGCATCCACTGCAGGTAGGATTAAGCGCCTGAACTGGGAGGGGTGAGGAGACAGAACTCAAACAGTGACCATGGATAAGCAGAAGAAAATGGATGGATAGATGGATGCTGAAAGCTATGAATTCTGTCTCTTTTAACAGACTCAAAACAAGCCTTATTTTGATCTTAACTGCATGGCTATATGTAGATGTTCCATTACTTCATCTTGCAAAGCTGCAATGCCACTGTGTAGACAAAAACTTTCCAAAGAAAGACATTTTAAAAGTATTCAAAAGCAACTTTGTCGTTCTTCGCACTAAATCAACCTGTCTCCAAGATTGCATTTTTCCTTGACACAAACACTCATGCACTGATGTACAAGGTGAAAAAGGATATATCAGCTATTGCACTAACGCTGGTAATAAGTGACCTCAAATTCACTTTTTCAAATTTAGCACAGAACAGCCTTTCATGGCTCCTTTTAGTAGTGTTGTTGTACAGGCTTTTTCCTTCTAAGGTTCTCCTCTTTTATCTGCTTTATCTCCCAAAAGGGAGAAAGTGGAGCAAGACCAAAAACACAGTAAGACGTGCATAGAAGCAGGGATGAGGAGTGTACAAGAATGTTGGTATGGAAAAGAGAGCATCCAGCCAAGCATGAAAGTGAGAGAGAGAGAGAGAGGTAGCAGAGGTGAGGCAGAGAGAAAGTGATGAGACACACACATGCACAAAGTTGCCAGAGCCAAGCCTCCTCATTCCTCAGCAGCCCTCACAGAAGCTACTCTGTTTCCCTGGTGCAAACGCGTCACATCAAAGAGCCATCACAGCATGTCTCCATAGCAACACCCTTCAGCAGTATAGATGCAGCGCAGTAGTTGGGAGATAGCGTTGGCAGACAAATGGTACAGACGGTTTAATAACCGGGCGCTAGCAGATGACTGATGGCCCAATTTACTATTCCTTGTCTGGAGGTCAAGAGCTAAGTTCATCCCATGAGCTTGAAACCCCAAAGGAGTCAGCCAAATATTTTTCTACAAGTATTTTAGAACAGAAGGATCTTGAGATGGCCTGTTTGTTGACCTTATGTTTCTTTGCTCTGGAGTCAGTGTGCATGTCTGCGCATTTTTATAGGCAAAAGTACAACTGTAACTTTTTTTCAAGTCAGAGTGAAAAATGTTCTGTTTGCATACTATTTGTGCATTTTCAGGCAGCATGATGGTGCAGTGGTTAGCACTGTTGCCTTTGAAACCACCGGCTGGCCAGGCGCCTTGCACTGGAGTTTGCATGTTCTCCCGGGGCTTCCGTGGGTTCTCCTCAGGTACTCTCAGCTTCCACCCACAGTCCGTGTATGGGTTAGATTAATTTGCAATTCTAAAATGCCTCTAGATGTGAAAGTGAGTGTGATCTGTCTCTCTGTGTTAGCCCTGTCCAGGTTGTATCTGCCTTTTGCCCTACAACAAATTCAGAAGTCAAAGAAAATAAAACAACCCACATAGCAAGCAGGTCTGGCCCGGATCTGGTATCAAGCCGGCACTGCTGGCTGACTTCTGGCATGATAAGACGTATGTCATCCAGGTATGGGCCAGGCCTGGCATAGATGGCACTGTCTATGTGATGGCATGCCATATCTGGCTCGATTGTGGTTTGGTTTATGTGGCCCAGGCCCATAGAAAACAGGTTCCGGCCCGGATCTGGCATCAAGCTGGCACTTCTGACTAACTGGTGTCATGGCAGGGTGTATGTCAACTAGATGTGGGCCAGGTCTGGCAATGATGGCACTATTTATGTTCCTATTTATGTTCCTATTTTCCTATTTTAGTTAGAAGACCCAAATGCCATGTTGCAATACTATACTGCTATGGTAGCCAATGTTTCAAATGCAGGTTTGACAGGTTTGTGAGTGTACACTTTATCTAAAACCTAGTAACGGTTTACTCATCTTTGCCAGTTGGTGGCTGTAGCTCAGGCAGTAGAGCAGGTCACCTACTGATCGCAAGGTTAGTGGTTCGACATGTTACTTTTGCACTGTTTTGCATGTTCTGGCACATGTTGTTATTACATGGCTTGATTAAGGTACACATTAGGCTGACATCTGGGGCCAGAGCTGAAACTGTTCTGGGCCAGCACAGGGCCAGCAGTGTGTCTAGAACTGGCCCGTGGCTGCACACCACTTTCAGATGGCCCACATACCGCAAAGAATGACGGCCCTTTGGTGGCCCAGTTTGCCAGAGGTAATCCACACATGGGCCAGCACAGGACCACCAGTGTGTCTGCAACTGGCCTTGTGCTGGCCCATGTGTGGGCCACCTCTGGCAAACCAGGTCTGGACCACCAAAGGGCCGTCATTCTTTGCGGTATGTGGGCCATGTGTAAGCACATTGTGTGGGCCAGATCTGGGCCATACCAAGTTTGCTATGTGGGAAAAGTATATTCAAATTAAACATGTAAGCTCCGTCTGTTTTACAGAGCAAAGGGTTACTACTTCAGTACTGCACACATTGACCTCAAAGTAGTCAGTTGTCATGTTTATTAGAAAATCTGGACCCAAAATATAGACTTGAAGGCAGACTTAATAAACAATAAACTAACTTTTATTTAGGCAAGGGAAAAATCCCAAACGGCAGAAACAGAAACTCCAGTGATGAATAAAGCTTTCAGGTAGACACACAGTGCAATCAGTGCAACAGAACAAGGAACTGCGAAAAACTGAGGGTTCAAATGCACACAAGGTAATTAGAGAGGACACAGCTCCTCCCTAATTGCAGAAGACACAGCTGGTGAAAACATGACACAGGTGAACAAAATCTAACTAATGAGACAAGAGGAAGCAAAATCAAACAAGGCAAACATCACAGCAGACTAGCAAAAATAAAACAGGAAGTAATGAACACTGAAACAGTGACATTGACATACAAACTTGACACAGAAGGGAATGCTAAGAAATAACAAAACCCTATACAAACTAACGCCTAAGCAAATAACTAACTGAAACTGATTTACTGAAACCAAAACCCAGGATTAAGAAAATTTTATTTAATAATAAATAAACCCATTTTTTTTTTTTAAAAGAAAGGAATCCCAAACCCCAATTGCTTTTTCAAAAAGCCAGGATCATGACATCAGTGAGATACCAAACAATGATAAAGTAATGGTTCGTATAAAGGTATGGTCATAACGAAAGCAACACAAGAAATGTTTTAATAGTATTGACATATTGGTTTTTATAGTAATATCAATTAATACTGATGAATGTGAACTGATGAGAGTTTTCTGCAGTGCAAAAAAACCCCAGGAAAGTTACTCTTTCTCTTCTTCCCGCTCTGCCTCTCAGTCTCTGTCAAGCATGTGTCAGCAGCTACAGAGAGTCTATGAGGAACAGGAGGGAGGAGGAAAGAGAGAGAGAGAGTGAGAGATAGGCTGTAGCAGTGGGTGAGCAGAGGGAGGGATACAGAGGGATACAGTTACTGTCTGCCCCCAGACGTCTTTTGCTCTCTCGTTTTGGGTACCGGAATCATAAGGAGCCCCAAGCCACTCTCTTGGCCTTATATAGCGTGTTTCAACATTTCTTGGCAGTTGAAAAGAGGAATCAAAGCCAGCAGTATAAAGAGTGTATCCTGGTCCAGTCCAAGCTGCACAGACATCCACATGTGAGCACTCATATACACAGAATCGAGTTCAGTAGCAGTTCTGGCACGCGTTTGGAGGAGGAAAGTGTCTGTATTTGGTACTCCCTCTGTTGCCCTCTCTCTCTCTCCTAGAGAGGGGGGGGTCTGAGGGCAGGGAGAATGCAAAGGTAGAAACAAGGCAGAGGGGGAGAGAAGAGAGAGCGTGAGAAAAAGTGGCACCAGTGCGCAGGTAAGAGCAGACTTTAAGATGCACAGACTGATTCATTTGCAATGTACTTGGTCTGCAATTCGAATAAATGGTGTGTTTAGCAAGTTTGTTGGGTTATAAAATTATTTCTTTTGTGGCTTAAAAGGTCTTGAGATGAAGATTGTTTCTCTAAACTCGTAAAAAAACTGCTGCAGTTGCCGGGTTATGTATCTACAAGCAAGAGGGATGTTTTTGGATGTTATTTCAGTTAAAGCTGACTTTCTCTGTATGTTTTGGATGTAGGCTACTCTCCCACACGCTCATGGGAAAGTTGGTCCCATGGGAAGTGGGACAGGCAGAGTTCATGTAAGTTGCAATCTTGGGGGGGGGGGCTCAGGAACCTTTTTATGACTGGACAAGCGGAGATTTGTAGCAGCAAAGTCAGGGAGCAACGCAGGAGGGTGAACACGTGTTTTCTCTCTCAGCATGACCTGCATCTTCTGTGGTAATGCAAGAGCAAAACAGAGCAGTTCTTAGGTAGAACCTTTGCAGAAAAGTAACAGTTCCCTTTTTTCCTTCAGTTTTCTTCTCTTTATTTATCTTTCGTTGAGTGAGGATGCAGAGTGATGGTAGTCATTCACCTCTGACCTTGAGCTAACATGGCAGTTAAACATAGGTGGTCAGGATGTTGCTGAGGCTTAAAGAGACTAACAAAAGAGATAAATGGTTAAAGTTAAACACTTTTTAGACTATAAATCATTTTTCATGAGAACTTATTGAAATCTATTTCAATACATTACATCACATTGCATGTATCGTGTTCTTGCCCTGTGATTGCACCAATAAAAGGGGAAGTTGACCCAAAAATCAGATCAAGCTTGGCGTACTATATATCCACCTAAATTATTTTGGTAGATATTAACTGAAGAGATATCTGCCTTCTCTTGAAGATAGTAAAACTTTAAAGGCACTTGCTTTGTGGAGCTCAAAGCAACTAATTAAATACAAAATAAGCAGGGATCTATTCATGACAGCTGGTAGCAAGCTACACTCTATCTATAAGAATTGTGACATAACTAGGTAGTTATATTTGGAAAAGACGTTGCTTCTGGGTGTTTTTTTAAACACTTTCACCCTTCTGTTGGCTTCGGTTCAAAATGAGCCCTTTGGCTTGTTTGCCAAGTGGGTCATACCAACCCCTAGGACATCGAAAGGCATGTACCATTTCTATAACTGATGTAACCAAAGCTGGGCCACTGGTACTAAAACAATGGAGTGAATAGATGGATAAATGGCACTACTGTCCAGAACACAAATGTGTCAATTTGATCTAAAGTTAATTGCCCCTTTAAATTGGTCATAAGTCTCAAAGGGAAATGTCTTTCTGCTTTCGTTCTCTTGCCCTAATCGTCCTAAATTTTATTAAGCATACGGTATAAGACTGAGACGTCTGGAAAGTCTGTATTCCCATTAGGTTTATCTCTGAATTCATGTTTTGACTTATCAGAGAACTGAAACTTTCATGGATATCACCGAGCTTTTTTTCCCCAACTACAAATTCCTCTCAAATTTCTGTGCAGGTACAGCCTTTATTTTCCTATGTCATGCATCAGAGTTGTTTTCTAGATCGAAGATGTTATCCACTAGGCTTCTACACAGAAAGTAAGTGTGCCTGGTAGAACCACTGTGATGCATCAGCTCTCAAGTATGTGCTGGGAAGTATTATAAAAGCAGTAGTGACCAGAGAGGATGGCATTTAACATGTAATCCCACAAGAGGACGTGGCTAAAATAGCGGCGACTCGGCATGCTCGCTTACTTCTGTCAATAAGTGAGGGGCTAGAGAGGAAAACCCAAAAGCAAGTTTAGATTAAAAGGAAATTTCACTACCAGAAAACACAAACAATCTACTTTGAGATTTACTCTGTAAGGAGAGTGCAGACAGATGCATAAACTGAGGCCTAATTTATAGCAAAGGAGTGTTCACCAATTCTTCCAGTAAGCCTATATTTCATTGCATTTTTCTGCATGTATATCATTGATTTTGGCTTGGCGTTGTTTCTTTATTCTTGCTTCACTGTGCCATTAGTGGTTAAACGGTATCCTGCAGCCACCCTTAATTAAACAGGAAGTGATAGGCGAATGGTGTCCGGAACAGGCACATTTGCACGCTCCAACACTGGTGCAATCCACTAATGATGAAAACATGATTGTTTTCGACCTCCACAGAAGCTCCGTCTTTGAAGTGTTATTGCATGTTATTAAATCTGTGCCAAATGAAATGAAACCTCTCCCACTACTGAAGCCGCGATCAAATGACCTAACCTTTATGATGTGCGATCATACCCCCTGTGCGTAAAACTCCAAGACGGGCTTTGAGAGTTGGAGGTTTTCAACCTGTGTCCAAAGTGAACCACAATTGCACATCTGATATTCATCACTGCTATGTTTAATGGGATATTTTGTCGTCTGCAGCTTGCAGTGATTGGGTTATAACCGTACAAAAGGGTGATGTAGCCAAGCCACTCACTGTGGGTTGACCATGATCAAATAGCTGCTTCCTCGGCGATCCATGGTCTTTGGCCTCTTGCTCATCCGCTCAGGCCTCAAACATAACATCAGCATCTTGGTTTCGAGGTGAAATAATGCAGTGCCTTCTCTGGTGAAGGCAATCCAGTGAGATGGATATCGTAAATAACCTCCTGCGTGTTGTGGTAAACTTTGTCTGAACCATTTAGGGTCGACGCTAACACTTACGCTTGTTGGACAAGTTTTACGCTTACTTATGGTGTGTTAGCCATGTGGTAGTGATTTTGTTCTTGTGTAAAAAGAAAAAAAATCTTTTTCTTTTGTTATTCACGAGATTTAAACAGTGGATTTGGCATGAAAAAAAATGGAAAGTTGTCGCTTGGTGGATTTCGTGTTTTCATCCTGTCACGGTCTGATCGTTTGTTCAACCATCACAGGATGGTTTTCATGGAAGCTCATGTTTGTGCGATGCTATCAGGCATTGATGGAGTACAAAACAGCTGGTGAATAGCGTCTTTTACTTTGCAAAAACAATTATTTAGACGTTCTATGTACACACCACCCTTTTCCATCCTGTTTGGATTCTCTCTGAAGCTGTTCACCCCAGACTGAAGGTTTTCAAAATGTCCTTTTCCAAATTTAGATATCCACCGAACAGCTCAGTCAAAATACCATGTTTACAGAGTGGATTTTCCATTTTAAAGGATATTGAATCATGACTTTGATGCAATGGCTCTTATAAGTGATGGAGAGCATTTTAGTGGCAAATTATTCCCATGCAGTATTCTCTTTGGCAGCAGCGATTCCTTTATTTTGCCATTATTTTACTACAGTTTGATTTAAGTCTCCTTTCAGATATTATTTAACCACAGACGACGTTCAGTGCTGCCAGCAAGCCGCTGCCAGCAACACAGTGCCACCCAGTTGAACATGGAGCATTACACACTTGCCATTATGTCAAAATGTCAAACCGGGAAAGCAGGAACATGCACTCCAGCATCACAGGACTCAGCGGATTTATTAGGCCTCCAAGTAAAACAGAAACCCAGCCGATGTATAAATCCCTCCAAAAGGCCTGTTTGAGCTCCAGTCCTTATTTGGCCCCCGTTTGGAAAGTGAAGAATTTAGTTTCTCAGGCAAACTGCCATCAATGCGGCAGTGACTCTTGTGTGGGCAGAACGAGTGCTTGAGGAATTTTGAATGTGGTCAGACCCATGGCAGGCTGATTTATTGGAGCCAATGAGATGATTTATTCACAGTGGCAAAAGCATGCTTTCTGCCATCACTTAGGATGAAGTAGATGAACCAAGATCACAGTCATTATCCCTCAATCGGAGAGGCAAAAGGGCAAAAAAAAGACAAAACACAGCAGCTCCAAGTTAAGAGAGTCAAAAAGTAAGAGTAATGAAAAATGAAAAAGGTGAAACAAAGGATGCAAAAGGTGCTGAGTAAATTAGTGGCCAGTGTTATACTGCAATCATGTTAGACACCTGTGCAGCTTCCCATTAGTTGTTACTGTGTTGAGTATTTGTCCAGGGTATCTACAAGTGATAAGAAACCTTACCTTAGACTATTTAGACCTGGAGTCTATTTGGAGGATGCATTTGCAGTGGAAAAGATCCTAGTTGATGAAATGGTAGGAAAATAAAAAGGCTGAAGAGTCAAGTTTAAGAGTGAAAATAAGAAACACTACATACTGAGCACAGTGTAATAGATGAGGTTAAACAATGTCTGTAAAATTACTCTGTGTGTAATTAAGAATGATTTAAAATCTTTTAAATCGCTGTCTTTTATAAGCAAAACATATTTTAAATGCTCCACTGTGTATGTCATTGAGCACAGATTGGTTTGTGGTGGCTAACGTTAGCAGTGGTAGCAGTTAGCATGCTTTCCTTGCGTTCCACCATGTAGTTATTTTAAGTCGCTAAGACAGAAATATCTGCTTGTATATTTTAGGTTGAGACCAAGTATAACCATGACAGTGAGCTTACGAACAACCATGATTTTTCAGTAGTACTGAAGAACTGCACTGGTTTCTGGGGCTGTCATTTGTCTTCCTTTTTACTTTGTTCTGTTACTATGGAGAAAAAGAGGAGATGCACCAACTGACAGGGCTGCAGGCTCAACTAGAAATACTTGACAAATTAACTTTTTAGATCCAAAAGTTAACTATCAGTACATTAAGAAAACATGAATAAGTAATTTAACTCACTGCTATTTTCTGGTGCTGAGTAGCAAGAGCAGCAACATTTAGTCATGTGCCTGATTACTTGTACAGATCCCTAATGTGCAGTATTTATCCTGGAGCAGTCTGCAAAGACACATCCACATGGTCCAACAAAATGGACGGCACTTGGGCATCTAAAGTTCCTGATGTTTAATGAGTTATGACGGATGTGAAAAATGTAAAAGTGGTGTAATAAGAACTACTTAGCTGCAGCTGTCTTTGGGCACATCTGCAAGCAAGTATAATCCTGCCCTTATTCTTCCTCTCTTCCTCTTCCTCTTATCAGAGGATGCTTGTTCCAGCCTGTTTGAAGTTTGTCAAACCGAATGAAAAACAGCTCATCACTTTCCTGCTCGGAGTGCTACGTGTTTACTCATTATACGATGATTCAGCTCGGTGGATTGGGTTTGAGAGTCTTTCTTTGATATTCCAGGTTCTACATTCCCATATAAATCCTCCTTGAGCAACACTTTTCTGAAATCATTACTGCATTTGCCACTCTATTGGTATGAGGCAAAAGGAGATCTAGGAAGAGAATGGCAGCACCATGAAGGTGTCAAGTCTCATCTGAGATGTTTGACTTTTGTAATTCAACAGCCCACCTTAACCTCTGTTCACCCCCCAGTAAGACGTCTTAGCTGTGGTGGGATTGCAGAGGGTCCCCCAGTGGCTCAGTTGACTCCTTGTTCTAGTTCAGTAGCTTCCCAGACACCCCTCTTGACTTGATGTGATTATAAGCTCCCTGTTTTAAGAGACTAAACCCACTTTGACTCTATCTTGCTGTTGGAGAGTTCTTTGTGGTCTGGTGCTTTGTAACTACCCAGTCGCTGGAAGGCGATTGAAGAAACTTGTGCAAAGGCCAAAGAATGCTCTTTGCTTGGACATGAGTACAACAATGGACAATGAGTTACGGTCTTTTTAAGATAATGTACATTCTGGGTGGGGTGAAAATATGATAACAACTACAGCATAGCATGAATCCCTTGAAATCGTCCAGTTGCAAGGAATTTTCCAGTGTAGGTGATGCGCTGCAGAAGATGCATCGATAAAGAGAAATGATCAGATAAACGGGCTTCATTTCTCAGGCATTACAAAAACAGCTAAATGAGCTGGATAATTTCACAGATTTTGAGATGGAGCTGCACAAACAATCACTGACAGATGAACCTCAGGTGTTAGTCTGGCTGGATGCTGAAGCGTGTGGTGGGCCTCTCTGAGATTCCTGTGCTTTAGCCGGTAAAAACCATGTGAGACCTTCCAGCTGCAGCTGCCATATATGGACGAGGTAGCTATTCTTTCACTTTCTCGCATGGTGATTTGCGGAGGATTTTCAGTCTCACTGAGCCACAGTATTTGAAGGAATTTGAGATGAGCAGCTATGAAGGTTTTGCTTGTTATTTCTTCCCTGCCAGCAGTGTACACATGTGATTCCAACAGTTTGGTGTCTGGATGTGAGCGTTTGACTCGAAGTCCAAATCCTTCTAAGCTTAGATCAGTGCTGGAAGGAGTCATCACCAGGACAGAACCTGTGAGCTGCACATAAAGGCAGACACTATTGGGCTCAGTGACGTGTAGCATCACCAGCACCAATTAATCAATAACAACATCGTCTTCAGATATTAGACGTCCAGTACAAAGCAAAAACATGTCAACTGCTGGGAAGTTCTGTTAGCTTCTAATAGAATTGGGATAGGTGTTGAGTCCTTATTTTGTTGAAGTCCACTAGAGTTACATGCAAGCTGCTTTTTCACTTTGAATCTACACTGTGTATAACAGAGATAATAAAACTGCTGCAATGATGCTGAAAAAACTGTGTAGGCGTAAGAATCACTAAAGGGCTATATACAGGCTGATGACTACACCAGTGTCAGTAAAATGCTTTACTGACATTTTAGAAAAGATACAAATTTATGCCTTTAAAATAGCTTTAGTTTTGATTTACACAATACACATGCAAAATCAATGTAAACATAGTTAACCAGGCTATGGTAGGGCTAAGCTTGGACTCGGTATAGTACCAGATAGCCGTCATCTTGGTGGTTTGAGGCAAAGCAGGTGGCGAAGCAGCAAAACAGAGCAGGCGTCATTGACAACATACATGAAAGCGATTAAGCCAGACACAACATGAATGAAGGAACGCAGTTTTGCAGCAGTTGTCAGCAGTTCACAAATGATTTGTGAGATTTGGCAACAAGAGGCTAATGTGGGCTATCATTTAGATCAGCTGATCAGCCCAGATTGTGGGCTGAGTTTAACTGTGTGGCTTTCCTGATATGCAAAGTCTTACCGTATGTAAGGCAACCTGGCAGTTAGTATAATAAAAGGCTGGTAACAGTGTCTCTACTATGTGGTATGGTCAGCTTGGTCTATAGATGACCTGCTTCGTGCTTTTTTTGGTAGCACTGACTGGTGGATTGATGCCTTCACATTGCACATTAGCATGCTTTGGGTGGGATCTTTTCTGCTGCGATGTTATCCCGCTACTGTATTCTGATATGCTTGATGATAGCATTACAAAGTCAATGAGTCCTTTGTTTTCCCAGAGCAAACTAATTATGGCCGTTTCCTTCCTGCCCCTGTCTGCTGTATGCTGATAGTGCGCTCTCATCTAAGCCCTCGTAAACATCCGTCAGCTCACAGCGCGCTGGGATACTGGCTGCTGCACGCAGTCAATTAACCATGCATGTATCTGTACACACTAAAGTAAATACAATCAGATGGACGTCATACAGCTCGCTGGAGAGGTGCCTGTTTACGCATCGTAATCAGTGATTTGTGGTGCAGAGGGTAACACAGACTGTTAGGGGACGTACTTGCCTGCCATGAATACTATGGACAAAATATTTTGAAACCCAGTTTAGCCCGGGATGCCCTAACTGCTATTTAAAGATGCTCCATGTGACACTGCAACATCAGGAAAGCAATACGGCTCTAATTTTGAGGGGATAGTATAATTAGGCTACAAGTGATACTGTTGCTTGGGAGGTCTGGCAACAGGTACTGTCCCTTGGCTCTGCATTTTTTAGTACTGGTGTAGACACATTTGTTGTAAAACCTGCTGTTGTTTACTGAAAGGAAAACATGATGTTGAGCATAAAGTGGGGAAGAATGCGGAGACAAAAAGGAGCTGAAACCTCCAGCTGCCCGTGCAGAGAAGTGGTTGGATGGCACAATAATTTTCCGCTATGAGGGCAAAAAAGGGAGCGGATCATGAAAACAAAATCTCCAGCAGTACCAGCTGAGGTCAGGTCTCATGCAGTAGTTCTAGTGCTATTTGATTATGTTAGTAATGCCTTACCAATCAGCCAATCAGAACCTTTTTTTAAGAGGGGCAATTGAGACAGGCGCAGGACTTATAATGGCTTGTTTCAGACGGAAGCTATACTAAAGTTACATATTAATATCAGGATTATTAAGCAGAAATGGCTTAATAAAAAGTGTTTATTTGTCATATATGCAAAAAGTCTTGAGCCACCTCTAATTTCTTTAATATTAGGAAAAATGGCACATATGTGTGGTCAGTATTTGGTGTGACCACCTTTATCCTTCAGCACAGTCTGAACTCTCTTACGCAGCTTTCTTGTCACGTCTTTAAGTAGTCTTCAGGAATAGTTCTCCAGGCTTCATGAAGGACATTCAAAGCTCTTCTTTGGATGTTTCTGCCTTTTGTTCTGTTCTCTGTCAACATGATCCCACACTGCTTCAATATGTCACAGGTAGGGAGAGGACTCAGGCGCAGACTGGAATTCAAAGTTCAATACGAGAGTTTATTTACACAACACCAAGTGTACGATATATACGTGGGGGGGAAATCCAGGGGTCCAGGGAGTCCAGGGGTGATTCGGGAAGGGAAAAGGTCCTCTCACACACTTGCGCTCCACCACACGAATCCACACACCAACATGCTCGTAATCCAATGCAGGAAAGAGAGCAGCAGGTCCGGGGAGACTGTTCACACAGAGAGAGACAAATCTCAAAAGGCAAACTCACTCACTCACGAAGCATCACAAAAGCTAGGAACTAACACTAACGTGTCTCATGCAATCATCCAGTGATGACAGGATCCGAGCCCCAGCCTTAAATAGCCACGGAGTAATCAGCTGTGCAATTAGAGCCAGGTGCGTGGGCCAAAGGCAGGAGCCTGAGCTCCGCCCAGGCAGAGCGACAAGGGGGTGAGAAAACCACCAAACAACAACAAATAACAAATGTAGCCTCGCGGGGCCAGCCGGGCAGACACAGGAACCATGACACAATAATGTTGAGGTCCAGGCTCTGGGGAGGCCGATCCATGACTGTGCTCCACTGTGGTATGCTTTTACTGTATTGGCAGTGTATTTGGGATCATTGTCGTCTTAAAAAAATGAAGCTGTTGCCAATCAGATGTTTTCCAGATGGTTTTGCATGGTGGAGCAAAATCTGATGGCACTTTTCTGTATTCATAATTCATGAATTTTTACAAGATCTCCAAGACTAAATGTGACTTCATCTCTACATCAGACCTGTTGTCACTGATTTTCAGTCCAGTTCTTGTGTAATTTTCCTTCCTCAGCTTTTTCTCCCTTTTTTTCCCCTTCATTAAGAACGGCTTCTTGACAGCCACCCTTCCACTGAGACCATTTCTGATGAGGCTTCAGTAAACAGTAGATGATCAGCTGAAGGTTTAGATGATCTTTCAGGTCCTGTGTTAGGTCTTTGCTGTATTTTTCCTGTTTCTTAAAGACACAACTTTCAGATACTGTTCATCTGCTGTTTGGGCCTGATGCTTCTTCTTTGGCCCTCCACTTGTCCAGTTTCCTCAAATCTGTTAAGGCTATCCCGCACACCAAATGCCAAGTTTCTGACATAACACCGGTTCATCCCTTGATTTAGGAGCCTTTTTTATATTTCAGTGATTAAAAGGTCAGTGTTAAGTGTCTTAACAAACAAAAAACATTCATCTGAAAATGGTCAGGTACAAAGATGGGACTGAAAATTATTCAAAAAGCAGCCAATGTCTTCAGAAAGAACTATTGCCTAAAAGCACTTCAAAAGTTAGTTTTTAAGCCTTCTTCTTTTGTCCTACATGTTCCTTGTTTCTGGAAAGGTTTTTTCAGAAACTGTTTTTTCACTTTTTCTTTTTTTTTAAGGAGATACTGCAAACTAAGTTTTTCATCTAATAGCTCCTTGGGAATCACCTTGTTGTTGAAAAACAATGCTATTTTATTCCTGTCAGAATATGGGATCTCTGGCATCTTTCATAGATTCAACAAAAGAAATGTGAACAAATGATGTGTTTTGAGAAAGGGTGCTCATAGCAAACTGCCTAAATGGTTCTTTGCTAACTTTTCTGTTATGCGGCTTTAGAAAATTACAAGAATGTCAGGTTCACTGGAATCAAAAGAAGGAAACAAGGGGTGGCTCAAGAGTTTTGCACATGACTGTAGCATACCGAACATTATACACTGTCTTTTGTTTTTGAAAGGCAAAACTGTTTGTCAGTCAGATACTCGTGTACAATTCTGATGCATGTAGTGCATGTAAGCTCACTTGGTAGTGTGTAACCTGGATTTCTGCCATGATGTCGAGTTGTTATTTAACACAAGCGAAACCAATTTGTACTGTGTTTTTGCCTGGATTCTCTTATACAGACTGACCAAGAAAAGGGTCATGCAAAATAAATGATACTCATACTATAATGTAATGTGTTTATCTGTGTGGGAGCTGAGTGTAATGCAGTGTTCATTAGTTTTGTGATGTTCTCTGGAAGCATTCTCTCAGTGTGAGTTGACTGTGAAATGTGATTTTTGCTTGGAATAGATATTTCCCACACAGAGGAACAGTCAAGGGTGCTTTCTTTTTTATAGGCAGTGATTATTTCTGTTCTGTTGGGAAACACTCAAGCATTCAAGAGGAAATATTCAGAGATGTCTCTCCCCCGCTGTCTCTACAAAAATAAATGCAATTCTTACAGTAGTGTTTTTTAAAACACAATTTAAAGCACTTCAGAGAACTGAGGACACTAGCTGAGTTATTTTTTCTGCTTCTCCCCTCCTTTACTTACCTATTTTTTATGTGCTCTCCTTAAAAGTCAGATATGACTTCAGCTGGTTTCTCTCTTTCTCCATTTACAGGTCACCACATCATGTCAAACAAATACCAGCTATGAGCCGGTGAGTATGACATGTGCATGCATGTGTTTCAGCAATCTGTGTGTATGTGTGTCAAACAAGACCATTAAGGCAACATTTAAAACTCATATTGACCTCTAAAATCCTTTTCATAAATTTGATGGCCCTTCCTAGAATTGTGTCAGAGCCACACACAGGCAGCTCTGTGAGGTCGTTGCTGGATGTGAGAGGGCAGAGGCTATAACTATAAAAGCTTCCTCTCATCTCATAAATGCTGTTTGTACAAGGCAAACCAACTCAAACTGTGTCCTGTAGAGGTGATAATAGCAGTTGGTCACAATCGCCATGTGACTGGCAGATCAAACCTGGCCAAAGGTAGAAAATCAATATGCAAGCACAAAGAACTATTCAGGCAATATGTCTGCCAGGAGCACTGGGACATTTCTTGGTGGCCTGATTGTTTTGTTCTGCCATGAACATGAAGATGACCTGGTATTCCACTGGAGCAAGCAGCGATAAGTTGTCAGAGTTCAGGCATGAAACTCACACACTGTCCACAGGCAGTGACAAGACACGACAGGCAATGCATGCAGTGTCTACTGTAGGGGTTTCTTTGCAGACAGACTGACCAGAAAAATGCACGGTTTGAAAAAAAAGTTGGAATAGAACGGGAAAAATAACAATAACAAGCTAAAGCTTGTAATACTATATTTTAAAATATATAATACTATATTTTGTATTTAAAATCAGGTTGATTAAATATCTTGAACATACTGGTGGATTAAACATCACAGAAACATAAAAAGTTAATTTGGTAATATCCAGTGTTGTTAATTTAGGGCAGATGTGCCATAAACCTTAGATTTAATGGTCATCTGACAAATTATTTAAGGACTGTATGTGCTGTGACTGGTGTTTCCTGGTCAGTTTTTGCAGGGTGTTTAGCTGTCTCAGTGACTTTTCTAAAAGATAAATATTATAACACGTTTGTTACCTCATAACACAAAACATATACTTGTAACACTGACAATAAAACATTTAAGTCCAAGACGAAATGTGCTTGATGCATTGTTTTCAAGATAATTGCAAAGCTGCACCTGCCCAAAATGTTTATCTCATGTTAGCGGTTTTCTTCTTCACTGCCTCTCATGACAAGGTGCCAGTTTACTGATAACTTATCGCTACCTGTGAATGAGTGGGAGTCTGCAAAATTATTGGCACACATGTCCGCCCGCATGCTTACACATGAACAAGAAGGAAATGAAACTGTGGCTCCGTCATAGTGTGGTTGTGTCACAGGGTCTTTTTTAAGAAGTTTTCTAGGCTGTCACTCCTGTTCTCTCACTATGGACTTTAAAGAAGTCCCGACGCTTTTCTTTCCAAGCTCCTTAGACTGCGATGCCCTGGATGACTGAGAACCTCCATCCATTTTCTTCCGCTTAGCCGGGGCCGGGTCGCGGGGGCAGCAGCCCAAGCAGAGAAGCCCAGACTTCTACCTCTCCCCAGCCACCTCCTCCAGCTTGTCCGGGTGAACACCAAGGCGTTCCCAGGCCAGCTGAGAGATATAATCTCTCCAGCGTGTCCTCCTCGTCGTGGGACATGCCCAGAACACCTCTCCCAGGAAGCGCCCAGGAGGCATCCTTGTCAGATGCCCGAACCACCTTAACTGGCTCCTTTCAATGTGGAGGAGCAGCGGCACTACTCTGAGCCCCTCCTGAATGGCCGAACTTCTCACCCTATCTCTAAGGGAGAGGCCAGCCACCCCTCGGAGGAAGCCCATTTCTGCCGCTTGTATCCGCGATCTCGTTCTTTCGGTCACTACTCAGAGCTCGTGACCATAGGTGAGGGTAGGGACGTAGATCGACGAGTAAATTGAGAGCTTCGGTTTTACACTCAGCTCTCTCTTCACCACAACAGACCGGTACTGCGTCCGCATCACTGAAGCCGCTGCACCAACCCATCTGTCCATCTCCCGCTCCCTTCTCCTATCACTCGTGAACAAGACCCTGAGATACTTGAACTCCTCCAATGGGGCAGGAACTCGTCCCTGACCCGGAGTGGGCACTCTACCCTTTTCCGGCTGAGGACCATGGGCTTAGATTTGGAGGTGCTGATTCTCATTCTCACCGCTTCACACTTGGCTGGGAACCGTTCCAAGGCAAGCTAGAGGCCATCACCCGATGAAGCCAACAGAACCACATCATCTGCAAAAAGCAGAGATGAGATCCTGAGACCTCCCAAGTGAAAGCCTTCCGCCACTTGGCTACGCCTAGAAATTATGTCCATAAAAATTATGAACAGAATCGGTGACAAAGGGCAGCCCTGGCGCAGCCCATTACCCACCACGAACGATTCCGACTTATTGCCAGCTATGCAGACCAAGTATCCTTGAGAGGATGAAGAGCTGATCCAGTGTTCCATGACCAGGACGAAAACCGCATTGTTCCTCCTATATCCGAGGTTGGACTAACGGACGAACTCTCCTCCCCAGCACCCTGGCATAGACTTTCCCAGGGAGGTTGAGGAGTGTGATTCTCCTATAGTTGGAACACACCCTCTGGTCCCCTTTCTTAAAGATGGGAACCACCACCCCGGTCTGCCAATCCAGGGGTACTGCCCCTGATCTCCACGCAACATTGTAGAGGCGAGTAAACCAGGACAGCCCTACAACATCCAGAGCCTTCAGGAACTCGGGGCGGACCTCATCCACCCCAGAGGCTCTGCCACCAAGGAGTTGTTTAACTGCCTCAGTGACCTCACCCCCAGAGGTTGGCGGGTCATCCCCTTCGTCCACAGACTCTGCTTCCTTCACAGAAGATGTGCCAGTGGGATTAACGAGGTCCTTGAAGTATTCCTTCCACCGCCCGACAATTTTCTCAGTCGAAGTCATCAGCACTCCACCCGCACTATACACAGTGCAGGTAGAACACCGCTTTCCCCTCCTGAGTTGCCTGACGGTTTACCAGAATCTCTTCGAGGCAGTCTGAAATTCTTTTTCCATGGCCTCTCCGAACTCCTACCACACCCGAATTTTTGCTTCCGCCACCGCCCGCGCCGCGTTCCGTTTGGTCTGTCGGTACCTATCAGCTGCCTCCGAAATCCCACAGGCTAACCAAGCACGGTAGGACTCCTTCTTCAGCTTGGTGGCTCCCCTCACCTCTGGTGTCCACCATTTGGTTCGGGATTACCACCTCGACAGGCACCAATTACCTTGCGGCCGCAGCTCAGTGCAGCAGCTTCAGCAATGGAGATGCTGAACATGGTCCATTCGGACTCAATGTCCCCAGTCTCACTCGAAATGCTGTTGAAGCTCTGCCGGAGGTGTGATTTGAAGATCTCCCGGACCGAGGGCTCTGCTAGGCGTTCCCAGCACACCCTCACTGTATGTTTAGGCGTGCCAGGTCTGTCCAGCGTCCGCCCCCGCCACCTGATCCAACTCACCACCAGTTGGTGATCAGTTGACAGCTCAGCCCCTCTCTTTACCCGAGTGTTCAAAACATATGGCCTTAGGTCTGGTGATACGATTACAAAATCGATCATCGACCTGTGGTCTAGAGTGTCCTAGTGCCGTGTTCACTTATGGACACTCTTATGTTCGAACATGGTGTTCGTTATGGCCAACCTGTGGTTTGCACAGAAGTCCAATAACAAAACACCACTCGGGTTCAGATCCCGGAGGCCATTCCTCCCAATCATGCCCCTCTAGGTCTCGCTGTCATTGTCCACGTGAGCATGTCCAGTAGGACAAAACAGTCCCCAGGAGGAGCACCCTCCAGTACCCCACCCAGGGACTCCAAGAAGGCTGGGTACTCTGAACCGCCACTCGGCGCATAAGCGCAGATGATGTTCAGGGCCCATTCCCCGATCCGGAGGCGAAGGGAGCAAACCCTCTCATCCACTGGGAGAAACCCCAACATACCGGCAGCAAGCCGAGGGATACCAAGATACCCACCCCAGCCCACCGCCTCTCACCAGGGGCAACTCCAGACTGAGACAGAGTCCAGCCCCTCTCCAGTAGGCTAGTTCCAGAGCCCAAACCATGCGTTGAGGTGAGCCCTACTATATCTAGCCGGTACCTCTCAACCTCACGCACTAACTCAGGCTCCTTCCCCACCAGAGAGGTGACATTCCATGTCCCGATTGCTAGTCTTGGTAGCCAGGGATTGGTCCGCCAGGATGACTGAGAACCATCACAGACATATTCTCTCACTATCCCCTTATGCAGCCTTAGGTCAATCATCTTGCTTAATACAAAAAGAAAGTATAAGGATTGCAGTAAAGGGGGTGGCTTTTACATACAGACTTTGTCAAAAGCATCCACACATCCTGTGTTGCTTTCAGTAATTTGGTATGAGCTATGCGGATGCTGCCACACTGAGCAGACGAGGAACGATAGAGAGCTTCAGTGAAAATCATTATTCCCTTTTCCGTTAAGGCTTTCTGCTTTAGAGGATAAAATGGGATTTATGCACTGCGACAACAAGACTTGAGCCATTTTCATTTTAATGAGCTTGAAATTGGAGTTTTCATTCATTTCCACAAAGAATGCTTGCTCAGCAAATGTTAGGTCATGATTAGAAAACCAGGAGAAATACCAATTTGATCATTTCCCTGATTTGTAGTGAGTATTTAATGAACTCAAATATGAAAGGGATCAGTTGGTCCTGTTTTATATTTTTATGATTAAACCACCAATGGTTTGACCAAATTAGGAAGATTCCAGGCTACAATAACTACTTTTCACTTATTTACTTTGGGCTTTGGCCTTTTAAAATCACTGCTGCAGCTTGTTAAACAGTCCTTCAGATTTGTTTACAAAGCTCACAGCAGCCTAAGACCCTGTACTTAACTCAGTTAAGAGATTTTCCTTAAAACATGGATCAAGCTCTGTATCTCTGTGCCTCTAATTACATACTTTCTTTTTCTTTCCTTCTTTCTCCATCTCTGCCTCGTTCAGGGACAGACATGCACAATTTAAGAAACTGATTTGAAATTTTAACCCTTTGTATACCTTTAAATGTAAACACTGTAAAAACTCACAAAATGTCATGAAATTAGTCAGCAGAGACTTCATGCAATAGGATTAAATTGAAAAGTATGACAAGGAAAACTGGATCCAAACATATGTCTATATTTAGTTTGTCTCAGTTGTTAGTTTGGTCAACCGTAAACACCCGAATAACCTAAAATAAGGAAATTTGAACTGGCATCAAAATCTGAAGTAACCTCAAATCAACATTTTTTTAAAAACATGACTGATAGTAGATTTTTCGGAGCTAATACTGATGCTAATACTATGTTATTGCTATACTGAACAGAGAAAATTAAGTATTCATTGTTTATGGACTTTCCAACAGTGTTCTAACTTAATATTTAGTTGTCAACTTACCGTGAAGATGCTGATTATCTCCACTCCACCAACTGCTAAGTTGTGATGCTACTCTGCTTTGTGTGCTACAGACTCTTCTGAGAGTACTGTAATCAAAGGACTTACTGCGCTTAGCTTAATAAACTATAGAATGATGCTATTGCTCAATCACCAAAAACATATTTGTTATGCATTATGCTCCATACAACAGAAAATATTTGGGCAATATTTATGCTAATATGACTATATCTTTGATAGGAAAATGTTGGCTGATTATATAGAGAAATGGAATTGTTGTTATGGTTTTTGTATTTTCACAAAAAATTAAAAACAAAAGAAGGAATAGTTACTCTTTGTGCTTTCAACAGCTGCTGCAATTTACTTTACATTTGTTGCCTATCTTTTTGCTTTCTTGAAGGGTAAAACATACCTTAAAGCCAAATAATCATATAGCATCTGCTAGTTACCACCTTTTCTTCAAGCCCATTGGGGTCATTGTTCAAAAAAGTAATATATTAATGTAAAATGTAAACACTGCTTGTTACTTCTTGGTTCTTAAAAGTATAAGAGGACGTTAATTAGCAATTTGTTACGCTACACTTTATCTTACGCTTATCGGCTTATGGTACTCTGTACCATCATCTGTCCTAATGAAGACACATAAAAACAACAATAAAAAGCTGTGAATAAACATGAACAGATAGAAATAAATGCTACAAGCCTGCCTGCCTTTGTTACCTGTTGAAGATCAGGCACTGACTGCTGGGCTGGAGTCTGCATACACTCAGCTGAATTGAATTTAATACAGTAATGCATTATATTACTGTATTACAAGCAAATGTAATGTTGCATTACATTGGAACATGTTACACCCGAAAACTACACACACAGAGTGAGTCTAGTAGGTGACTGTCACCCAGGCAATAAGTGAGAGAGGGACATCCAGAAAGGAAACCTGGTTCTCACATCTCCTTCTCATCTTTTTTTCTCACCATGTTGTTTCTTCCTTCGTGTGAAAGAAACAATGATTAACCCGCTGACTCTGTCTCACTTTTCTCTCCAGCCTCCCACTCCTCAGCTGCCATTAAAGCATGTAGATACACCGGTAAGTAACACTTCTTCTGCGTAAGTGTAATGCCAAGAAGACATGCTTTAAAAGATGTTCATTCATAAAAGCTGCTATTGTTATTGCAACAAGACGCTGGAATAACAATCCTCAAGTACATTACTGTATGAAGCAAAACATACATAGACACCTGGATAGATACAGCTATGTACTTTTGTTTCTCAAGGTTCGTGCAAGACCCCTCAGTTCCTGCAATTACAGAAATAGCGCAGTTCCATGTATGTTGCACCACATGCATGAAACTGAGGTCTGTAGAGAAGTGGTTTACCCAGTTCAGTGTTGAAGTACTTGAATCACTTTCACAACCCTATATAACACAAACATAAGCCAAACCTTACTGTCAATTATCACAAGCCAGCCTCAGCTATTGTGGCTGAAAGGGAGCAGTCTAACCAGGTTTCATATAATTACGGAAAACCTTCACAGAATAGCGGAGGAGCCGATTAATGCCATTGGCTAAGGTTGTCATTTGAGGCATCCACATACAATTTCTCAAAAATCTAATTATTAAGAAGCAATAAGTGTTTAATAACGATGACTCAGCAGTCACTGAAATATGCTGTGCTTTGAATTGTATGTTTTGAAATAGAGAAACATGTGCAGCAACCTACTGTAGAAACAAATGCTAACTACAGACAATGTACAGTGCAAACGGCACACATGAGCTCTGATATTTGCATTAAGGCATGTAAAATTACTTCTTACTAAATTAAACCAACTAAGGAGAGTCTCCATCAAGTTGTATATTTATTAGCTTTGAATCAATAATTTAATCAGGGAATAATTCTGTTAAGCCTTGATCTCAAACATGGTTCACTTTACATCTTACAAACTGCAAAAGGTGGTAGCACCATCCACTACATAACAGCTATCCATTTAGAACTCAGTTTACAGACCCTTAAAGACTGGTACATATTTTTCTAATGGATAATTTCAGACTGCATATGTTCAGGTTAGCTGAGGTCTCTGTTCTGTGCCACTGGAAATGAATATGTGGTACATACCTGAAAAAAAAAAAAAAAAAATAGTAAGCTGTAGAGACATATGTTTCTACCAGTCCACTGCAAATTTTCTCTTATTTGTGCCAGAAATCAGTGCCAAGTCCTGGCTAGAGACTAGGCATGCTTGTTCTGCCTGACATTGCTAACAGTGGAGAGTGTAGGCATAGGTGGTGGGGACCCAAGAAAGGAAGAGCTAAAAAACAAAAACAAAGAAAGAACAGAGCAGAACACTACCAATGTAAAACAAAAACTGTTATTTAATGCAAACCAATCCAAAGGTCGCAATCAATCCTTTTTGACTAAAAGGGCTCCTTTGTCTTTGTCTCCTTTTTCATAAGACCAGAAGAATATTATATTTCAAAAGATAAAAGCAGAATTCTTACATCCTTGTTTTTCCTGCTCTCTTTTTTTGTGTGTCATAATGAGTCGATGTCTACATCCAACGTCCTCCGAATGTTTAGATCAGAAGCAGAAATAAGGAGATGACTCAGAGTGGGATTATTAACACAGATCGGCCTGTACGCACCAGCTTATATAGAGATTTATCCACAGTTTGTGCCTTGGGAGACAGAATGGAAGATGATTTCGTCTAATGTGCTATATGCAAAGAACAAACAAACAAACTAAAATAGAAAAAGCACAAAAACACCCCCAAAAAATGAGAAACAATGACCAGACACATTTCATGTTGCTAGCTAGCTCATACAACGCAGTTAGTGTCCTCCTATTGCTGTCCAAGAAGTATGACTGAAACACATCCAGAGGTACACAGCTTTAGTTTATCAAGAGCATTCTTTAGTTAGCTTTTTGCATTTGTTGTTAGCTACCAATCTAAGCAAACATAAGGCTAAAGTAAACAGCACATTGTGCTAGCTAGCAACAAATTAAAGTGTGTATTTAGCCACAAGTACTTAACTGCATGCTCTGGCAGAAATTTAGTGTTTAGCACATCCAGAGGATGAAGTTGATTATGTCTCAGTGTTTTGAGCAGCTTTTATGGATGTTTTAGAGTGCTTTTTTATTGTGAAATTAGGCTAGTGTTGGAAACCATTCCAACAGCTATGAATTGCAACTAACTACAGCTTGTCAAACACAATAAAACAAGCTGCAAACATGTGAAAACCTCCCCCCTCCTCTTATTGTTCAATGTTTATTGTTCAGCGATACTTTTTAATATTTTTAACATCATTCTATCAAAATCTTTAAAAAAAAGAAAAATTTTAGCACTGCATTTAGAAGTGTAAATTATATTCATCCTGTTCAGTTAAATGCAAGCCATGTATTGCGGCTTCATAGAAATGTCATCTTCTTGTGCAAACAAGCAAGCAACTGAGATTGTGAGGAAATACAGGCATACTGATGAGAAACACCAGCACTAAAAATACAAAGACAGAGGCTACTAATTGTCTTGACTATGGTCTTGTTAATCTTTTAAAATTGTAATTATAGAAAGTTGTCACAAACAGTTTGACAGTGGCATACTGGTATTTGGGACTAAACAGATACAGTCCCTTCCAGACATTTCCAATAAAAATTTTGTTGTATCGTCAGCTGAATTTGTGGTCCTAATGTATCAATCATGCCTTTTGTTTAACCAGTAAGATCTCTGTTGTGGTTGTCATGTATTTTTATAGCATTCCCTGTGTTATCCCATTGTATCAAGTTGCCTTTTATATGTTTCACAGATATAGTGTTATGCTTATTGGTTAATATCTTGATGAGTTGTCATGGTATCCTCTTCTCTCTGTACTTAAATCCTGGAGTCATCATTTATGAGGTTTTCCGTGTATGTGTGCATTTATCTGTGGTGTCTGGACCAACGTGCAGATGGAATATTTATTTGGTTAGTCCATGCAGGATACATGCATTGTGGTTTTGACTCAAAATGCACCATTGTGACCATAACAGAGTCAGTGTGGGGCCTACTGAGGGTCATCCAAAGGTATAATGGGGATTTTTGAAATCAGTATTTAGCATGGAAGAGTGGATGCACAGGTGTAAGCTCTATTAGAGAACATAATTCTCACAGACAGAAAATGTTATTTTTATTCCACACTTTATGCAACCTGTTATTCCATGCTGCTGACCATATTCTTAAGGGTAGTTAGGAACAAACATTTACAGGACCCATACACCGCACAAGCACATGGGATGGTGAAAGATATGAGCCAAGACAAGCTGGAGGGGAGAGAGGGGCAGTCAGATATAATGAGAGATAATAAGACCAAGGGAGGAGTAGTTCCAGGGAACACAAAGTGGGCGGGAGGGAGGAAGAAAGATAGAGAAAGTAGGGAGAAGACAGCTGAGAAGGAACGAAGAAAAGGAAGATGCATCATGATATATTACATAATCGCTGATCAGGCTCGGCACAAATGGAAGGGACTCTAACATCTTGACCTTGAGGATGTTGGAGAGAATGAATGATTAAGCTTTGACCACCTGGATAATGAGTTGAAATCCCAAAAAAGAATGAGATGTACAACACCAAATTTTGCCTGGATTCTTTCAATTTTATCAAAAAGCCTGGTATTTGCAGCTTTATCGTTGCTTAGAAACAGAGAGCAGTGGGTCCTCGCCATGCCTTTGGTCAGCACCATTCGAATGCATTTTGCCAACCTGCTTTCTGGCTGGAGGTGTAGTACTGGGTTCCAATTTGGCAAGGTAGGCCACTCCCATGGAATAAAGTTTTTTTTTTTTTTGATTTATGATTAAAAGTTGTAAAATAGCTAAACTTAAATTTCTTAGTGCCTTTTCACCTATGTGTACTGCATTCAGTCTTCTCCCATTATTTATCTATTAGATACGTATATTGTAAATATAGAAATTAATTACTCAAAAGTCTTTCTAAAATATTTTTAAACTGAGAGGAAAATAATTTATTTGTGATAATAAGAGAAGTAGTAGTCCGTGGTAAAATGACAAGACAAGCTCAACCATTAAAATTATGTAAAAAATGGAGAGGAACTAAAAAAGGAATTTGTCGGAAAAGTTAACGTTTAACAAAATAATGGCTAAGCATTAGAAAATTGAAAACAAAATTACATTAATTACAAAATACATTAACTATTTATGTATTTTTAAATATATAAAAGAATGTACAACGTATAAATATCTAATATATAAAGTATCTAAATATACACAGACACAGGTGTGAATAAACAACTGGCCTATCATGGGTGGGAAACCAGACAAAGGCCAGAAGTAAAACAAACAAACAAAAAACTGAGTTACAGAGTGTATAAAATGAAACAAAACAAAGTAACCAAAAGTCAATGTCTTACAAAAAACTTCACGTCATCACAAACACAATGAATGAATTGGTATAGCAAGACAAAAGTACATATACGCATTTAAAAGTTCTTAACTTACAGTAAAAACAAACTTGTTAGCATAACTGAAATTAAACTGAAGCTCCTCACTGTAGAGACTGAAACAAAAGCAATTAAAAGATTAGAACATTAAATGAAAATTAGTACATATGAAAATTAGACTATTACTAGATTAAACTGCATGTTAGTAGTACAGATTAATACTCTGTTCCAGATGCCTCGAAACTAGGATGTCAGAACATGGGAGTGACATCTCTTCCGAGTTAGCGAGTTCCAGGAAAAGTGATTATACGTGATTTTTTGCACTTGAAAGAACACATTTATAGATCTCATTACTGTTGCACTTATTTAGTGAGCCAGAAATACAGAACAGATTAAAAGTTTAGTTCTACTACAGTTTACAGTTAGCGCCACCATCTTGGATTGCTAACTCAAGGTATGCTTGTCTGCTTCGACTGTCCAAATGGGAAATCTGAGTGAAGGGGGTCTTCTGCAAAAAATGTGCAATTTGGAACTTCCAATTTCTTACTTAGTCAGGAACAGAGATGGGCAGTAACGCGTTACTGTAATCTGATTACTTTTTTCAAGTAACAAGTAATGTAAGGGATTACTATTGCAAAAACGGTAATTAGATTATCCTTACTTTCACGTAGGAACGCTGCGTTACTGCGTTACTAAAACCGTGATTTTTTGTGAGAGTGTCTCATGACAGTGAGGTAAGCGAGTGCAACGTTCGTGACAACAGCTGTCTGCAGATCAACAATGGATAATATATCGAGTGCGGAGAGAGTATGAGCGCGCAGCGTTTAAAGCGTGGAAGTACTGACCTTACTTTGAGTTTGATTCCATAAAAAGTGACAAAAACATTAGTGTCCGTTGTGCGTGGGAAGAAAACTTCCTTTTACAGCGAAAAAAACCCCTTAACTTCCAAGCAAGCACCGAGTGCGCTACGAGAAACTCGCGGATTCTTCAACTGACCGCTGCGGCACACCTGCACCAGGGTAAACCTCCGCCTAACCCAGTCCTGCTTTACAGGTGAAAATAGAGCAAAAGGACCGCTAGTCTTTGATTTTATTTATTTTCTGCTGTGTTTTACTTTCATCTATTTGAAAGAGTGAGTGTAAAAAAAAAAAAAAAATATTTTATGTGCTGGAATGTGCAGAAAATAGGTTTAAATGTTAAACAAAATTCTTCCAGTCAGAGAATGTTGCATATAATTTAATTTTTGCTTGATGCAAAAAGTGAAAAGATTAAAACTAATAAAACAAGTTTTAAAAAGAGACTTTTCCATTTGATTACATTTTGTATGATGGATTATGCAGAAAAAGTAGAATTGGGCTGAAAGATCTATCGCTTTATCACCTATTCAGGTTGTAAATCATGTTTTTAAAAAGTAACTAAGTAACTAAGTAATTAATTACTTTTGAAAATAAGTAATTAGTAAAGTAACGGGATTACTTTTGGGGGGAAGTAATCAGTAATTAGTAACTGATTACTTTTTTCAAGTAACTTGACCAACACTGGTCAGGAACACACCGTAACAGCTGAAAGAATAAGACAGATAAACATTTAGCATTGCCCAGATACCAAGCTGCTAAATGGAATAGTGTCTAAAAATCATGGATGAATGTTTAAAATTGGAAGTTATGGAATAGTAAAACAGATGAATAAAGTTGAACTCAACACATTTAAACATAAAAGGTGTTTAAGAAAAGCTTTTTTTTTTCAATCTATTGGCGCTTAGAAAACACTTGGATAGAAAAAAGTTGGGAACCACTCTTCTCCTTTATATTTATAATAGAAGCAAGATTGAGTCAAAACACATTGCATTAGTCATACAGTGGCTGTGGCTTGTGTTTTTAATAGTGAACGTCAATAGAGAGCTTGGGTACAGATGTAAGTGTGAGGTAGATGCAAAACCCGGTGTCACCGGGCAAAAAGTGACCGTTAAATCTCAGAGACGCTTACCCCACTTTACATGCAGATTGACTTTCATTTATGTATCTATGTTGCTGCAGATTGTCCCTGTGATGTGACATATAACATCGAAGCACTCGTGAAGCCTTGTGTGAACAGGCTGTTTCATTTTGCAAACACCATCGTCCGTGGTGCGTCTAGCATCTGGATCCTGTCAGATCACTTAGAATTATGTGACCATTTTGGCTCACTGGGGTGGGTGGTGGGGGTGGGGGGGGTTGCATTAGCTTTTTCTGGGAGAAGCCACTCGCCAGCAGTAAGAAGAGCCATGGGAGCTCCGTGTTTAACCTTGAGACACTTCTTGCCAACATCACTTATTTAACCTCTTCAGCGGTGAAGCCGAGCGCTCACTCTTTATGACGATGTGGGGGGAAAAGTAAAGCATGTCACAGATGATGTCCGCGGAGATAAATTCAGCAGTCATTTTGTCTTTTTGGATGGCTTCATCTTCCTGACTCACACAGAGTTATCCCCTCGGCCGACAGGCAGTAAGAGGAAGAGCCAACTCTAGCATCTATTATGCAGCAATTCCTCGACAGTGCAGCATATTTAGTAACATTTTCCATCTGCAGCCCTGTCACGGTGAAACAACCTGTTCTCACTCTTCCCTCTGTAAATATCTGGGTAAAGGACAGGATAATTAATTGCGTGCTCGAGTCTTGACAAGACCCCAGTTCAAGATGGCTTTCTGTTAAAACACTCTCCTCATTTCTCATACTTTTTTACACCTCTTATACTTTTTCTTTCTTCTTTGTCTTCTTTCTGTTGCTCGGTTTCCTTTTGTCAAGCGTCTTGGTTGAATGCCTTCTTTTGTCAGCTGCTTCTTTTACTTTTCATCATTCTGTTTCAGCTGATTCTTCTCTCTCCATCTTTTCATAGCAGTTTCAGTTTTGTGTCTGTGATCTGACTTTTCCCTAATAGCTTATGTCAGACTGTAATTCAATAAAATCATCATGACTACCAGATGGAGTTTGCTTATGAATCATTTTTCTCCCTCTGTCTCCCACCATCTGCCTGTGTGTGTCTGTGTGTATGTGCCCACCAGGGATCTACGAGGTCCTGCAAGAGCGTGGAGATAAGGCGAAAGCAGTCGGGGTAAGAAAGCACCATCACACAGCCATGTTGTATTGTTGTTCACACTGCTTTCATTAGGAGAAATAAGGGTTCTCTATATGGAGTAAATTAAGTCTATTTTTCTACAATCTAAACAGCATGACTTCTAAGATTACCAAATTATTGTTTAGTCTTTAATAAGCTCTTTAAGTCATTACAGTCCTTGATTATTATTAATGAAGATTAGAAACTGATTGTTTGTGCTGGGTGTGTAGGAATGTAAATTTTCACTCCATATTCTCTGCTGTTTGTCATTCTTGAAGCATGGCTGTTTCTCATGCAGAGCTTTACCGTATGCCCGCTGACCAAAAACAAAACAGAACAAAACAAAAAAAACTGCGCGCTGTTTGGCCGGTGAAATAGGTTGCGTAATATCGGCAGAGGTCGTGTCAACAGTCACGGAAAGACTGTAAATCTTTTCCTTTCCAAGAAATATAAGAGTGAGCTGCAGGAGTTTACATGTGATGAAGTGGATGTTTGTGATAAACTCTGTTGGCTAATCCCGGAGAGAAATCAGAGAGTTCAAGAAATGTTCTCACAGCAGCTGCAATCCTGCACTGGAATATAACTGGAAAACTTGTGATTAGAGCTGATAAGGTTAAAAGGTCAAAGCATCCTTTACAAGATGTGTCCTTCTAAATTGAGTTGTCTCTTAAAAGTTTCTGGCAACTATACAGTAACAATGTTGAAAAGTACCAGTATATTTTATTAATTTATATTTGTATTTATCATAATGAGATGTAATAAAGATGGTCTTTTTCCCAAACACAACAAAGATTTAATTTTACAGCAAGTCAGAAACTGCATGAAAATGAGAAGCTGGTATGGGGATGGTTGCAAAGTGGTTTGCAGAGGCAGCTATAACTGTAGATAGACTAAAATAATTACGTACAGTGTGCTATATAAAGCTTGGCTGATATTAGCTGTTTGCCGATGTCCTGGTTTTGGCATTTACTGTGTCTGATAAATGAAGATTCAAAAAGGCAAATAAGAGAAAGGAAAAACACCCTTCAACAATGTTATAAGTGTTGCCGTTGCACAGATCGACCACCAGAGAGCTCAAGCATCTTCCCTATTGGCAACAGAGTGACTTAAACCGCAGTCTCACCATAGTATGGACAAATACACATATTAAATATTAGAGAACACGGATATATTTTGTATGTTTAAAATGGAAAAAAATGTCTGATATATTGGATTTCTCAATTATCAAATATTGGTATCAGTCTTAAAAACTCATTACTGGTTGGGGGTCTAAGCCTGTATGACAGTATATGACAAATGAATATTGCAGACTGAGCTTAACTCTGTGGACTCTGTGATTGAACTCTGATCAGTGCAGATCTATATACAATAGAGTTGACCATTCCCTTTAAAATCACAGCTTATGTTGCTCTGAAAAGAGCTTGTTGCCAATCAAAAATGTGAAATGGTGCTGTGATGTAAAATCTGCCACTGGGACAAGCTTCAAGACCTTCTGCTCCTTCTACCTCTGCAGGAGTCAGAGTGTGGTTCAGGCCATGGAGGAGAGCTATGAGGTCGACCTGGTCTACATCACAGAGAGAATCATCTCTGTCTCTTTTCCCGCTGGGGCCGAGGAGCAAAGCTACAACGCCAACCTGAAAGAGGTGGCGACAATGCTGCGGTCAAAACATGGCGAGCACTATCTGGTAAGAAACACCCTCAGCTGAAACTAGAGCACAGGACTGTACTGACACTTTTGTTTGCTGTTCGTCAGGTTTTTTGGAAGATGGTTACAGTATGTCCTTGAAAACAAAAACCAAAGATTTTCTAAAATGCATCTCACGTCCATCAGTTGCTTTGATTTACTCTCTTCCTGATTTCAGGTGCTCAACCTGAGCGAAGGACAGAGCGACTTAACAAAGTTAAACCATAAGGTACAAACATGGCATATAGTGTATATTCATGGTTAAGAAGAACAAATTTGGAAAGCGAAAGCTCATTTGACGAATAATTATTCTCAGGTTCTTGAGTTTGGCTGGCCGGACCACCATGCACCAGCACTGGATAAGATCTGCAGCATGTGCAAGGCCATTGACACGTGGCTCAATGGAGACACACGCAATGTGGTGGTACTGCACAATAAGGTAAGGCAGAAAAACAAAGTGTAAAAACATCTGTTGTAATGCGGCGGTGATGTGCTGGAACATTTATTGGCTGGGCATAGAGATTGTAAAGTTTCCCTTTAAATATGGAAATGTGATTATTTTTTTCATTGCTGATCTCATAAAATCAACATAATTTGTAGTTATTCAGTTTCATAGCTTGACATAAAACATAGTCACTGTGAAGTCACACATTGAGCTATGGACTACTGTTTTAAGCTCATCTAGCTGAAGGACCAATAACCTTATGCCGTGGTGAAACGTCCCCACTGAACATGTGAATTTAATCAAAATAATACACAGCGATCACCTAATTGGATTTCACCCAAAACTGTTATCAAGGTAGTGGCTTATGAGCCGGATGAGCTACTGTATCACCTGTGTTCTAATTATGTATTCTGGTTGTCACTGTTTTTAAGGTAATCAGAAATGAGCATAATTAGGCTAGAGCGCTAACACTTGGCTAGCTTTGGATAACTCTGGCTTGCTTGGTTAGCAAGCTTAGACTCTAGAGATACAGGTGGTTTGCCTCCACCAGTGTGTGAATGTGAGAGTGAATGAATAGTGGAATTGTAAAGCGCTTTGAGTGTCTAGAAAAGCGCTATATAAATGCAATCCATTATTATACACAAGGATATCTTATGTATTAAAACTTCTCCAAAAGGCAAAATTCCCCCAAAACAATTAGGAGTTTCAGTTTACTTTTTCAGCTTTGATAGGCAAGTCTAGTAGATGGCATTCAACCTATTTCATACCCACCAGTCATTCAAAGTATTAAAATTTAAAGTGGTCACCACCAGTAAAGATGTTACAAAAGGGAAAATTAGCATTAATTTAGCATTAAATTCTGCTAGTCATTTTAACTATGGCTGTAACATGGGCATGCACGGGGATTGGCTGCTTGTGAAGCGAGCCATAAGTTGAGAAACTACAGTTTCTTCATCTTTCAGCCTTGGAGGTTGCAGATTGTTTAGCTCTCACAGTTATGCAATGAATCCTCTGTTGTTTCAGAGTATTTGCACATGGTATCCAGATAAAGCAGGACAAGCAACAAAGTTTATGCTCGAATTGAGCCGACCACTTTAACCAAGCAGAATGATTAAACATTATTATTTAAATATAGCTCCAACTTTTGGGTTTCAATTACACGTGAAAATGCTCGCCGACCAATGTATTACCATCGAAGGGGGATTTGTTTCTGCGCTGTTCCTTGATCATTAATTCAATGATCCTTTTGGAATCTTCCCTAATTCCCATCAATTTTCCTGTTACGCATCTTGACTCTTTAAATCATTTAAACAAGCCCTGTTTTGTGTTTCTTTCACAGGGGAACCGAGGTCGAACGGGTGTTGTGGTGGCTGCTTACATGCATTACAGCAACATATCTGCAAGGTATCAAACATGTCATCACACAGCCCAAAACGTGTTAGAATGTAGTGTTACATATTAGATGGCGTTGGTGTTTGAGTTTAAACAGAGGTGAACATTTTAGGCTGTCAGCACTGAAAAAGTTTGATCTGCGTGCTTTGATCCTCTAAAGCTCCTCCTCGAAGGGTTATGTAAGGACAGGAGCAACAATCCATCACGGTTAGACCTTGAAGTCTGGGACTTGAGCAGCCTTGAAAATTAAACAACGATGTGATTATAACAGCTAAACACTCGACTCTGGCCAGCTCATTTTTCTGGCTCTGTGAGAAGAAATGCTCTGAAACTGTCATCGTTCTTTAATGCTACCAGATGTTAATAGGTGGGAGGGTTCCAGGGGGAATTAAAGCTGCTTCATAAATGATGAAAGCTGGGGGCTATTTCTAAATCTCAGCAGGTTTTCCAAAATAAAGGCTGTTCTCCTTGTTGTTTTGTAATCTTCAAAATGTTCTTTGGTGAATGATAACATCACTTACCCAGTTCTTGTGTCTCTAAGTGCTGACCAGGCATTGGACAGGTTTGCAATGAGGCGCTTCTATGAAGACAAAGCACTTCCTGTGGGTCAGCCATCACAGAGGAGGTAAGTTATTACCTCACTTCCTATTCACATCTGCTATGTGGTGAGCTAGTTTAAACACTAGCACTTTACCCACTACGTTCCAAATTTGATTTATTAAGCAACTGTAACAACAATTTCATAAAACATATTAAGGAGTAGTTAGTAGGTTAGTAGAGGATTTAACACTTCTTAGTAATTTTACACAGTTCTACTGTACTTGAGCAGTCATAACACTTTATACAACATGTCTCATTAACCTCAGCCTTAAGGTTAAATGCTTTCTAACATTCACACACATTCACACTCCGATGAACGTTTCAGAGAGCAACTTAGGATTAGTACCTTTCCTAAGGATGCTTTGAAGTGGCCAAGGGTTGAAACACTAACTTTCCGATTAGTAGAGTAATAAATCCATGTTTGACAGTTTTGTCAAAATTAACAGAATTATGACCATCAGATTTTCATCCACCATAGAATATCTTCTGCAAAGCGTCTGACTGGCAACAGCTTCATTTTTCAGTACAACAATGAACCCAAACACACTGTCAATGCAGTAAAATCATACCGGGATAGAAAAATCACACAGTGGAGCGCTATCAGTCATGGACTGGCCTCCCCAGAGCCCGGACCTCAACATTATTGAAGCAGTGTGGGATCATGTTGACAGAGAACAGAACAAAAGGCAGAAACATCCAAAGGAGAGCTTTGAATGTCCTTCAAGAAGCCTGGAGAACTATTCCTGAAGACTACTTAAAGAAATGACAAGAAAGCTGCCTAAGAGAGTTCAGACTGTGCTGAAGAATAAAGGTGGTCACACCAAATATTGACTTTGAAGCTTGTTATAACTTTACAAACTCTGCAAACTACATGTATTTCTTCACCTATTTTCCAACAAAGAAATGATTGGTGGCTCAAGGACTTTGCACAGGAAGTATGGAAGTCAGTTAAACAGCTGAAAATTGCAGAATGGGTTCAACAATTTACTTTTAAAAAGCAGTAATCACAAAGTTGTCAAGGGAAATTACCCAGTCAATGTTTTGACAAAACAAAAAGTGACTAATACAAATTCAATATACTACTAATAAGAATGCCAATAAGAAACTAGTTACCTGTATCTAAAAATAGTGCAATAGAAAACTCCACTCCAGCAGACAAGGCTATAGCTACAGTCCTGAAAATGAGATTTGATGGTTGGATTTTGTTTTTGAAAAAAAGGGAAGAAAAAGTTTCAGCTCCATGCTTTTAATAGTGAGTGTGTTAACTCGATCTCTCCCATTTAGATTTAGAAAAATTATACAGAGGAAATTCTTTCTTATTTCTTTTCGTTCATCACCAATTTTGTTTTAATTAGGGTAATTAAGAGGAAACAGCACCAAGAGAGGCGATCTATCTTGTCTCGTCTGTCTGAGGAATTCCACTGGTGTCTCTGGGGAGGCTGCAAGGCTTGCTGACAGTACATTCTTGTCTTTTAAGCATATCAGAGGATATTTTCCGTGACTTCATCTACACTTTTTTGCAATACAGTGGTATAACTCCAAACCAGAGCCAGTCAAACCAATCAAGAATGGTTAAAAAACATTTGAGCAATTTATTTTTTGTTGTACTTTTCACTCAAGGGACACTGTCTTCTTGTTCTCTAAGTCATAAATCTGCTCCTATTACATTATTAGCTGCCTTTGCATATTAGGCAGGGAGGTGCTAAAAGGCTTGACCCCTCTCAGTTTCCCTTCTTCACATGAGAAGATTGGTGTCTTGATCTGGGCTTTTCAGAAAGGATGAGCAGGAAAAAGGTTATGGGGGATATGCGAAGGAACACAGGAAACACCAGGGGACTTAACACCACTTCATTTGAGCTTGTGAATTAGTCAGCCAGTCATTCTTTAACAGGTCTATAGGCTTGCCCTCTGCCCCGCTGCTATTTCCTGCTTTGGATATAATTATCTCTGCCCCCAGAGACTGGCAGCATTATGGTCTGGAATGTGTGACATTAACATCAAGACTGGGAGATGATCTCAGGCCGCTGCTTCCACGAAAGCCAGTAAAAGGCAGGATTAAAGGTGTTACGTGTAGCATTTTAGTGTCATTAAATGATTAGCGTGAAAATAGTAGTATGCAGCAGAAAGCACAGTGAACATTTGTGTCAAGGATTGGAAGTGTTCTGCACTGTAAAAAAGAAAATGTTGAGAAAACTTAAAATTTCAAGGCAACATGATGCAAGAGATTTTTGAGTTTTCTCAACTTTTGCCAACTGTTGTTGACTCAACTAAGATTTACAAGTTCTGCCAACTTGGATCTTCTTGTTCACCTAATTAGGATAATCCTGGAAGTCTAACGAAGAAATTCTGGTTTCAATGCCATGTATTTCTGCCTTCACCAAACACAGATATTCTTGTTGAGTAATCATACAATTCTTACTCCAGTGAGTTGAAAATTTACCTATATAAACAAAGGAAAATGTATGTTGTTATTATACTTGAAAAAACACTTAATAAATAGATATAGAATAAAACAAAGCACAATTCAATGTTATCTAAAAGCTTATTTATTTTGTTCAACAGTCTTTTCAGTACATTTCAGAATGTCATGGGTAGTAGGGTGAATTTCTGTTAAAAAAAACCAAAAGAAAGAAAGAAAAGAAATAACAAACAAACAAAAACGTGTTGCCAGTTTCTTTTGGGTGCTTTGAGCACCCCAGCAGAGACGTTAAAATTCCAGAGTCCAGAACCAAAAAAGAAAAGTGTCCAGCAACTTAATAATTCATGCACACACACACACACACACACACCCTGACCGTCTTGTAAAAGCTGAACATAACTATTGCACATTAAATAGGGTAGTGCCACAAACGATTGCCTATGCACCCAGACATTGACATTTTACACAGGCTTACTATGATGAACTATGGAAGTTAAAAGGTATTAGAAATGTTACCATCAATGAAGAGGAAACTAACACTATAACAAATCTTTTAAAATACTACAAGACAAATTTTCACCATATATTCTCAACAATACAGATTCATCTGACTAAAATTTACATTTCGAATAATGATTTATCCACTTCACCTTCATATTGTCCGACCAGGCCAAAATAAGATGGCCTGAATTGCTTCAAAGGTAAAACTCATCTGCTTTGGATAATCAATGTTGAGGGCATACAGAAGGCCAAAGAGGTGTGCCAGGGCAGTAGAGAGATCTGGAATGTTATGTAGCACGATGTCCCCTTCCAACACAACTGGATGTTCTCGCACAGACGTATCAGCATCGTCATCTTGTAGGATGGTGAGGATGGCAACTGATGCACCGTTCAACACTGGTTCCAAAATGTCAGTGTCCTGAAGAAAAGTAAAATATGAATTATTGAAAGCTAAGAAAAACTAAAGACAAAACAAATTTCTAAAGATTTTAACTTTAACCTCTATACCATGCTGGTCGTTTGACCCATGGAGGTTTTAAGAAGAAAAAGCTTATTTTTTTTTAATTAATGCCACCTTGTGAGTTTTGTACAAAATATTTTCTGCTATGGAACAACCACTAACAATGCCCAGCAGCTGCTCAGCAGAAAAAAAGGAGTGAGAGTTATGACAACTGCAATCCCCACTATAAAATTATCTGGACTGCACTGAGAAAGTGTACATTTCCATTTTGGATAAACTCATCCTTTAAAAACATCTCATAGCAATTAGTTTTACTTGCATTAGTTTTTTGTACTTACTAAGCACTTCAGGAAAACCTCTGTTGCATCTTGTCTTGAGGAAAATGGGCAGGCCTCTCAGTGCCCGTTGGACACAGTGTTGGATGTCTAAAGAGTGTTCAGTGGAAAACAAGAATTTCAATTAGTGAAGTAACATGGTGTACTATACACAATGCAAAATCAGAACTCTCATAGTAATGAGAGTAAAGCACAGGTCAGACCCAGCAACACGCAAAACGTACAACCCCCCCCCGCCCCAAAAAACAACAACCACCACCATGTTAACAATTTTACTTTCTTTTTACAAATTAAATAAAATACTGCCAAATAAGAACAAAGCAATGACTCATGACATTCATTTTTACGGACATGTCCACTGATGTGTTTTATTTGAAGCCAACATCTTTTTCAGTTTCTGTTAAGAGAAAAGTATACTCTCTTCTGCAAATGTCAGATAAAGGAGCACTTCACTCACCTGTTCATCAAGTTTATCCAGGAGGTCTTCCATCTCCTCACCAAGAGCTCCCTTCTTAGACCAGTACAGTTTCAGCAGGCCAGGCACAACTTTGTCAAGGGATGCATTGAAGGTCCCCAGGAGGTCTTTGCTTGTGATCCGATGAAATGTTCAGATATCTAAACAATACATTCACCAAAATATTGTCATTTATTCAACACAGAAAATTCCTGGGTAGCTGTCTTGGACAGTCTGCACCATGTTATATGCCTGACTGTGTCATCAACAGCAAAACCTACCTACCTACTTCAAAAATCTCTCATGAATACGTCTTTTGCACTGGAATAGAAACACCTCCCACAAAACCCAGTATCAATATGAAAATACATATTATGTTCTAAGTTGCACCAAAATCTGTGACCAATCAGATTCTGTGACCTGCCTTAGTATTCTTTCCCTAACAATCTCAGACTATAGAAGTCCTATTTCTAGCACAAAAAGAAAAAAAATACATGCTAAGTCAAAATTATGAGATTGCCTTTCTGTTTCACAATTTCGATTTAGCATGGGGACTCTTGTACTGGCAGAAATGTTCAGGGTAAGGATTTCAATATAACACTGGCAAGGGCCTTGACTGGAGTGGTAGCACAAGATAATAAAGTTGGCCAATGCATTACCCCAGCAAATACCGTACTGCTTCAATATAAGTATAAATCATGCCCAATTTGAATAATAATTAAATTATAAATAAATTAGGACAGTCTTACCTCCTCAGAGGAAAACAGCGCAGGTCATCTCTCCTGGACCTCAGATACCATAGGCTGACACTCCACGACCTCTCTCCGCCTGAGAGAAAATGTTTGCAATAATGAAACATTTCAATATAATGTAGAAAAAAAAACGAGAAAAAAAAGTTACGGATCGGACTCCACGATCCTTACTGCGCACGTGCAAAGTCGGACCGTACAGATCGCGTCTACCCGTGGAATTGTACATAAAATCAATACTCCACCAACAAAAAGGCTCTCAAAACAATACAATACTTTCCACAGCTTTGAAGGATGGGTCAGGTGTATCCTTCGTGGCCCACCCTATGCCAGAATTCATAGCACGCCCCAGCCGATTCTAGTTTCAAACAATGGCGGCAGCCACTTAGTTTTAATATTACTCTTATTACTCTTTCTGGGTCACAAAGTAAACTTTTAAGGTATTTTCAGGCGAGAATGTAGCTGTGTAAATTTCAAATATCTGCTCAGTTTATTAAGACAACACATTTTTGCAAAAATGCTTCTACGTTTTCGGAGACGTCTGTTACCACCAGCTTCGATAGCTAGCTGGGGATTCAAGGCTCGCTAGAGCAGCGAGAACAGCGAACTCCTGGCATATCATTTTCAACCCCCCGCGCGGTCCTTCGCTAGCTTAAACATGATATATAAGTCCCTTAGATGACTTAAATATGTTATTGTTTGGCTTTTTTTCAGTGCTTTACTCGTTCCACCCTCCTGGGTCCTCAGGAGGATGCAGCCTAGCGCTTGTAGAAAATCCTAATAACAGATGTCGTTAGCTTACCTGCTAGGGCAAATGGCCGGCAGCTCCCGCACCTGTCCAAAAAATGGTCAAATAATACACTCCAACTTCAGACCAGGTAAAATCTGTAATGGTCGAAAAATTGTAATTTTCATCCAATTTTGGCCACGTTTGTTCAAAGTTTCTTAGCAGGTTTTCAGTTCAGAACACATCGACAAACCACTATCACACAGTCTGCTCAGACTCGTTTGGTCTAGTTCAAACTTATTCAGACCACGACGTGTGCCAGTCAGTGTTGCCAACTCCTCAGTAAGGAAAATCGCTATTGGCTGTCCTAAAAGTCGCTAGAAGTCGCTAAATGACGTCATCACCTAATTTGCATAATTGGTCACGCTAATATAATTGTAACCTATGTTGTTGGAGAGAGAAATAACATCGTGGAAGAGACATAAAGTGAGTAAAAAACGTCCTAAATGCATTTAGAGTTTATTTAGAACTACAAATTAAATTTCTTTTAGCAATTATTGTTTTTTTAATGTCACAATTCCAACCCTGCTCCTTTACCCGGGCTTGGACCGGCAAAAGTGACCCGAAATAGGCACTCTGGTGGAGTTACTTTGTGTTTGTGTGTGTTTATAAGTAGTTTTAAACCTTGTGATCCACAAAACAGCAGAAGAGTAAAAGATTAAAAGAAGAACTGACTGCGTTACAGCACCCGCTGCTTGTTGAGAGTAAAAGCGATACGCGCTTTCACGTCTTTTTTTAGCGACTTTTTATAGAAAAAAAGTTGCTAGGGGGTCTGAAAACTCGCTAAATATAGCGACAAAGTCGCTAAGTTGGCAACACTGGTGCCAGTCACCTACGGGGTTTCCCACCGGTTCCCAACTCGACTCAAAAAATCTACTCAAAAGTTGATAATCTTTGTTATGCTCGCTAGAAAATCTTAGTTAGGACAACAATGGAAGAAATTTGTTGGGCAGACAAGCTATTTTAGGTTGTAAATGGAAAGTTTTATTTCTAAGTCAGTTTAATTTGAAAACTTTACTCAAATCAACAATTACTAATTATCGTTTTTACAGTGTGATTTAATTTATGGGACAAAACACCATTGACCTGTTTTATGTGCTTTTCTAGTTGCTCACAAAGAACTTGAACGGAAATCACAGGAATAAGGGTCACAGTCCAGTGAAGCGATGGCATTAGCAGAACCCCACATACCCCAGCTTTATCTTACTCCTGTAACTTTAAAATTGGAAATCTGTCTGGCTAAAAATATAGACTCACTGGTCACCTTGTTAGGTGTAACTCACTAGTACCAGTTTGGACCTCCTTTTACCTTCAGTTATTCTTCATAGTATAGAGTTAACAAGGTGCTGAAAACATTTCTCAAAAGATTTTCACCTAAATTCATATGACAGCATCAAACAGTTGCTGCAGATTTATTGGCTGAACATCCATGATGTGAATGTCACATCCCAGAGGTGGTCTGTTGGATTGAGATCTGGTGACTGTAGAGTTCATTTGAGAAGAGTGAACTCACTGTTAGGTTCATGAGTTTTGTGACATGGTGTGTTATCCTGCTGGAAGCAACAGTCAGAAGATGGTACACTGTGGTCATAAAGGGATGGACATGGTCAGCAACAATACTGACCATGTCAATACAGACTGTGGTGTTTGAACAATGCTCCTGTGGTACTAAAGACCTCAAAGTGTGCTGAGAAAATATCCTCCACATCATTACACCACCGGAAGCCTGAACCGTTGACACCAAGCAGGATGGATCCATGCTTTCATGTTGTTTACATGACCCTACCAACCAAATTTAGATGGTTGGTAGGGTCCTACAACCTACAACCATGCACCTACATGGTTGTAGGTGCATGTCTGGCACCTACAACCATGTTCAAAGTCACTTAAATGATCTTTCTTCCTCATTCTGATGCTCAGAAGTTCAGCAGGTCATCATGTCTAAATCACTAAATGCAGTTTTTTGCTGCCATCTAATTACCTGGTTAGAAATTACATCAACAAATGATGGAGTAGTTGTACCTAATGTATCACTGAGTGTATATCTGACAGTAGTAGATTTTTTTTAAGGTTTAATTTTTATATGCACATTGAGATTACATGTAATTAAATGTGCTATATAAATACAATTGCTAGCAGTATGAGTTAAAACAAGACGTTGTAATGGCACTGCCTCATCCAGGACCTTTATGGTAGGATGTTGTCTTGTTATAAGACAGAATGTAATTATGTGTCATATCACACACACACACACACACACACACACACACACACATATGTGGTATACTTACAAGCCTGTGTTAATCTCAGTACTGCTAACATGGCGTCCCAGCTCGGTCTAATTGAATTTCACAGAGGCAAAACCATCTGGCCACTGACAGCAGAGCAAGGAAGGCGTGTGCATGTGGCAACCCTGCGGTCAAGGTTACGTTCGGTACCATCATCATTATCATCATTAACAACCAGACCACAGTAACTCAGCAGACCCCCAACTGGCCTCCGTACACATCAACTCAGTGTGACATTTCCCAAAGTGGATAAAGGCTGTTTAACGAGTGAAATTTTGTTCTGGCTGTTCTGTTGGAGCTCACAGGCGGTAAAGGTGAACCACACCAAATGAGCAGGATGAGGATTTGGTGTGTAACTTAGCCAGGAGGTGCTTAGTGGGAGGATAAAGAGATGTCTCAACAAGGATTCGGCTGTTTGCCATGAGATTTTGTGATGATATTCATGATCCCCAGAGGGCATTTCCAAGTAATACAGGCAATCTTCTAACATTCATTCTATTGTTCACATCAGGTTCAAAGAATCCCTTTATAAAAGGTTTGTTCAGTTACAAGTGACTAGTACCGATAACAGAAGACTTCTAGTTCCAAAATAATTGTTTTTCATCCAATCTCATTACTTCTTTGGCTGCACAACCTTAACACCCAGCGCTATCACCCTTAGTCTGCTGCTTTTAGTTTTTCATTCCCTCTCTTACTTACACTCTAAAGCATTTACATGCCTTGTAATAATCCATGTCATTATGGGTTTTTCTAAAGCATTGTTTAAAATAGAGGCCTATGAAAATTCAAGTGAAGGGTGAGAGGAAAACCTGCAGTTTTGTTATCTGTCCTCAGCTTTAACAAGGCTTGATCTGTAAAGACTTTGAGACTTTGGGACTGAGTGCTTACTTTTCATTGTGTCCAGGTATGTGCGATACTTCAACGGCCTTCTGTCAGGACACATAAAAATCAACAACAAGCCTCTGTTCCTGCATCACGTCATCATGCACGGCATACCTAACTTTGAGTCCAAAGGAGGTGAGCATCTACCACTGCCAAAAAAAATTTAAAAAAGAAAAGAAAACACCCCAGAAAAAACTCTGCTCTTTTTCTTGTACACATTTCAAATTCCTTATTTATATCATTTCACAGGTTGCCGTCCTTTCCTGAAAATCTACCAGGCAATGCAACCAGTCTACACGTCAGGAATATAGTATGGGAATTTTTATTCTAGTTCACCGTGGTTTGTGTTTGAATTCAGGCATAAACTGACCCTGTGAGGTGAAAAGTAATTTTATTTTAAAGGTTAGTATTTTGTCTTTTTAACCGTAGCAATGTGCAAGGGGACAGCAACACCAGTATCTGTATCACCATTGAACCTGGACTGCTTCTTAAGGGAGACATCCTGGTAAGATAACAAAATAATGTTTCTTTACTTAAGCAACAGTTTCCTTCCATTTACCTTTTTTTCTTTACATTTTCCTAATATTATATAGAGTCTCATGATGTTTCTCCATTTTTTCTCTATTATCTGTTAAACTTAGCTCAAGTGTTACCACAAGAGATACAGAAACCCAACCAGAGACGTTGTGTTCAGGGTGCAGTTCCATACTTGTGCCATCCATGATCTTGGGGTGGTTTTTGGGAAGAATGAGCTGGACGAGACCTTCAAAGGTAATTTTGATTTGGCTGGATTTACATAACACACTGTTTGACACTTAAAAACATACAGTTGTATAGAGTTTTTGTGAATCAAGGTTATGTATCTGAAAAAGGTTTATTCTTTTTAAAAATACACAAGCTTAGCACTGATATGGCAAAAGATTTATGACTTATTTTGCTTTGATCTATGGAAATATGTAGTTATACACAAAAGACTGGTGGTGTTCAGTGTCCTAGTGTTGACCTAGACTTATCAAAATGTTACCTCAAGACTGTATAATGGCTTCAGTTTCTGATGCTCTTCTATCTGCTGCTTGGATCTCTGGTTTCCAGCATGGAAAAATTCATGGGTCCTGCTGCAGGAGGACAGTGTTCCCCACAGTTTCACAGTAAACAGGGTCCTCTGGTGGTGAAGCAGAAAAGCATTCACTTACAGTAATACTGTGATTATGGCGAAAAGTAACCAGAGATTTCTTATTAAAGGAAGATCAAATTAACACTAAATTTGCACAATTGATTTGAATTTGGATAAGTAATTTAAATTCATACAGAAAAACTGTAAAATAGTAAACCCTATGTATGATAAATTGTAACCGTGCCTTTGTTTGATGTGAAACCCACACATGCTTTCATGGTTTAAAAAAAACAAACAGATTTTCTTGCTGTGTGTGTCTGCAGATGAGAGGTTTCCAGAGTATGGGAAGGTGGAGTTTGTTTTCTCATACGGACCGGAGAAAATCAAAGGTAATCCATTTTTTTTGCAACCTGAAAGGAGAATTGATTGTTAACATCACAACTTTTTTTCAACATTTAGAACTGAGATCTGATGTATTGGCCATTGGAAGTTTTTTTTTTTTTTTCAAAATTTAAAAAAAGAATTTTCTTAAAATGTATTATTTTAATTGAAGCTCTCAGAGAATACCAAGGGTTCATAAGTGCGCATGTATACAGTCCCTGAATTTATTAGACCACCTGTTATAAAAATAAAACAGGAAAATGGATATATGTAAACGAACTAAGTATATATAGTTGTTTATTAGGTAAATAAGATACTGAATGTACGTTATCACCTACAAATCTGAGCCGGCACGCTGGACTTCTCTGAGAAGAATTCAGAAATGAATCAAGCAAAACATCCAATCACCTAAACACTAGTAAAGGAAAAGTAAAACAAGTAAAAACAAAAACAGTGATATCAGCTCTTAATCAAAAAACAAAAGTGTTCTTTACTTTTTTTCTGCTGTTTTGTAAAACAGTAAATTTGAAAGTTCATGGAAAAGAACAATATTTATGTGTACAAACGTTTGGATTAACCATTACAGATATGTAAGAAATTATTTTTGTAATTACCAATATTGTTAATTTAGGGCAGTTGTGGCATAGACCTTACATTGGGTGGTGGTTTATATGTGTGTCAGTGTGTTAAAATATGATACTTCTTTCTTTTTTCATTATTTTACATTAAAAAACTATTTAAATTAATAAAGTTCATGCGAAAGCATAATGTACGTTAATGTAAATGTATCAGAGTCAACCAAAGAGTCCATTGAGAGTAAAACTCATGAGAAATGTGTTAGCATAAAAAATAAAATAGCAAAAGGAAAACATAGTGATAACAGAAGATTTATCCCAAACAAATCAATGTTGTGTTTGAAAAAACACTATTTAAGAATAAAGCAACATTTGTTATGTCGGCGTAATGAATTTCAGACACAAATCCTTTAATATAAAAATGCTGATTAATCAAAATTGGTTTTCCCAATGATAACAGAGTGTAAGTCAATATAGCCACAAACCACTGATAGAGGAACTCCATTTCAAATTTACAAACTAATAGAAGATAACTGATTATTAATATATTTTAGGCCATTCCAACCTAAAATATTATCGCTGTATATAAACGTTCTAATATGACAGTGCCCTGTATGATGATGTTACTTGTGTGAACCTTAGGCCTGAGTCACTTGGAGAATGGGCCGAGCGTTTCAGTGGACTACAACACCCAGGACCCTCTGATCCGCTGGGACTCATATGAGAGTTTCAGCCATCGCTGTGAGGAAGCTGCAGATGCTGACCACGGTATGCAAATGAAGTAGAGTGACTATTTTGAAGAGGCAAAATTATATATAGGGAAAAATGTCAACCAAGTAACCTGACTTTTTTGAATGAACCACCTACTCTTAATGCATTTTGTACACAGGGGAATATAGAGATATGAAGAAGACTGAAACAGAAAACAGAAACAGAATCATATATATACAGGGTGGGCCATTTATATGGATACACCGTAATAACATGGGAATGGTTGGTGGTATTAAAGTCCTGTTTGTGGCACATTAGTATATGTGAGGGGGCAAACTCCTCAAGATGGGTGGTGACCATGGTGGCCATTTAGAAGTCGGCCATCTTGGATACAACTTTTGTTTTTTCAATAGGCAGAGGGCCATGTGACACATCAAACTTATTGGTAATGTCACAAGAAAAACAATGGTGTGCTTGGTTTCAACGTAACTTTATTCTTTCATGAGTTATTTACAAGTTTCTGACCACTTATAAAATGTGTTCAATGTGCTGCCCATTGTGTTGGATTGTCAATGCAACCCTCTTCTCCCACTCTTCACACACTGATAGCAACACTGCAGGAGAAATGCCAGCACAGGCATCCAGTATCCGTAGTTTCAGGTGCTGCACATCTCGTATCTTCACACCATAGACAATTGCCTTCAGATGACCCCAAAGATAAAAGTCTAAGGGGGTCAGATCAGGAGACCTTGGGGGCCATTCAACTGGCCCACGACGACCAATCCACTTTCCAGGAAACTGTTCATCTAGGAATGCTCGGACCTGGCACCCATAATGTGGTGGTGCACCATCTTGCTGGAAAAACTCAGGGAACGTGCCAGCTTCAGTGCATAAAGAGGGAAACACATCATCATGTAGCAATTTCAAATATCCAGTGGCCTTGAGGTTTCCATTGATGAAGAATGGACCCACTATCGTTGTACCCCATATATCACACCAAACCAACACTTTTGTTGTTCCAACAGTCTTGGAGGGATCCATCCAATGTGGGTTAGGGTCAGACCAATAGCGGTGGTTTTGTTTGTTAACTTCACCATTCACATAAGAGTTTGCCTCATCACTGAACAAAATCTTCTGCGTGAACTGAGGGTCCTGTTCCAATTTTTGTTTTGCCCATTCTGCAAATTCTGTGCGCCGATCTGGGTCATCCTCGTTGAGATGCTGCAGTAGCTGGAGTTTGTAAGGGTGCCATTTGTGAGTAGCTAATATCCACCGAAGGGATGTTCGACTAATGCCACTCTCCAGTGACATGCGGCGAGTGCTACGCTGTGGGCTCTTGCTGAATGAAGCTAGGACAGCCACTGATGTTTCTTCATTAGTGACAGTTTTCTTGCGTCCACATTTTGGCAAATCCAACACTGAACCAGTTTCACGAAACTTAGCAAGCAGTTTGCTAACTGTAGCATGGGAGATGGGTGGTTTTCGTAGGGTGTCATGCATTGAAATCTGCTGCAATGACCCGGTTACTGCGTTCACCAGATGTCAACACGATTTCGATCCGCTCCTCACGTGTTAACCTCTTCGACATGTCAATGGCTGTGAACAAAGAGAAACTTGTAAATAACTCATGAAAGAATAAAGTTACGTTGAAACCAAGCACACCATTGTTTTTCTTGTGACATTACCAATAAGTTTGATGTGTCACATGGCCCTCTTCCTATTGAAAAAACAAAAGTTGCATCCAAGATGGCCGACTTCTAAATGGCCACCATGGTCACCACCCATCTTGAGGAGTTTGCCCCCTCACATATACTAATGTGCCACAAACAGGACTTTAATATCACCAACCATTCCCATGTTATTACAGTGTATCCATATAAATGGCCCACCCTGTAGTTTGTAATAATACCAATAATAATACATATAGGTACCAACCTATCATTCACAGATAAATCAAGTTCCTCACCCTGATCAGATCAAGATCTAGAGCCTTGACCAAAGGGAAGGATTTCCTGTAAAGCCCTACACCCTCCTCCTCCTCCTCCTCTTCCTGCTGCTACTCTCCCAGCCTGTCAGTTAGGACTTTAAATAGCTGCTGAAGAAATAGGGGGCGTCAGTCACCCTGTTACTGGCTGCTCCCTCCCCTGAGGGGTGTAACTTAAAACACCACCGGGCCTAACTCCCACAAGTGCCCCTATTCATTTCTGTCCACTCTGAGCTATTGCTTCTGTGCCAGGAGTCCAGAACTTAAAATGCGGGCATTCCATTTAATGCTTAACACCTATTATAGAAGCTGTGTTTGGTTTTTTTTATCTAAAGTATTTTTACTTCAGAGGCCTGATTTTGAAATACGGCACAAAGAAAGGAATGTTTGCTTGTCTGATTGTCAGCCATGTAATGCAAAAGTACGCATGTCCTCGTAGTTTATGTTCTAGCTTTATCACGGATATGCTACAAACCTGCTTTACATAGCGTTTACCTTTTATTAATGTTTATATATCCAGTGTGCAAATGAACAACTGGAGAAGTGGAATCACTAACTGACAGCTGAGTATAACACATCATCATCATCATCACTGCTTCTGCAGTTCTTAAAATGTACTGTTGGCTACTTACAATAGCTGCCAGTCTGGCACGGTCCCTTGGATCCTCTCAGTAATGATGAGATTCATGATTACTGCTGTTAATCAAAGAAATCTGCACAAACAGGAGGATGTAGTCACCCTTGGTTGAGTCAGGACTTGGCAGTCTTTGTAGTGCTGCGTCCACTTTTATATATGGGATTTTTTTTTTTTACAGCTTTGCAAAGACCCATTTCATTTTTATGAACATCCCCAGAGAACCGTTGCAGTAATTGCTGTGCTGCAGTAAGGTCAGTGGGAATCGCCAGGATTGCAAGTTTGATCCTAATTGAATGGGCAGCGGTGTTCGCAGCACTCAGCAGAAAAAAATAACAAAAAACTCTCGGCCGGATTATTCATCTCTCTAATTGCAGGCTTCGCTCTTACGCTTGGATGCAGCAGTGTGGATGCTGAGACGAGACTTGTGCAAGAATATGGTGTCTGTTTTTACAAGGTTTGGATCGGCAGGGGATGCTCAGTACCTTAGTTGTTTTGGAAGACACAAAACTGAAAATGCAAGATTCAAAGAATTGGTTAACACAAGACTGGTGAACAATCTTTTTTTTGGTGTTTGAAAAAATATAACCACCTCTGTGAAAAAAGGTTAATCACGTGTGCGATGTACATTTGAGTTGGCAAGCCCACACAAACTCCAAACACTTATAAGCTCTGTGACAGAATGGCCTATTTTTAACTGCTCCAGCTCAGTGGACAATGGTCACTCGTCAGGTCTCATTTAAATAATTGAACAAATGCTTCATCCTCAGGTGTTGATGTCTGAATGCTTTTGAGGTTTGGCTAGCTCTTCCTGACGCCATTTTTAACAGAGTCCACTGACCTTGGAAATCCAGTTGAGAGAACTCAGTGAAAGACGGGCATCTTAAAAAGGTCTGAAGGATTTGGTAGCTTAGAGATGTGTGTGGTTCATACTGACGCACAGGCACATGGGCAAAACAAGGAGAGGAGTCTGGTATGTGCTGTTTGTATAATACAGTGTTTTTTGCTCTATATGGGCATGCAAACTAGTCTGTGTGCTTGTAAATATTTGCATGTTAGTGTAGCTCTGTTGCAGTTTTTTATGAGGTATGCGGGAGTGCGTGTTTATGTAGTGCACCTTGTGTTTGTCGGCTTCCCTTTGCTCTGCTAGCAGCCCTGTGGTCTGGAGGCAGCTGTTGGCCCAGAGGTCAAATCAGTAAAAAGGCAACCATTTGGCCCAATGGGTGGCCGTAGAGATTCTGTATTCCAACTCAGCTGATAACCCCTTAAGAAGACAACATTTTCCAAGGATCCACCAATAATCCTAGCTCCGAACCTCCAACTGCTCTGGTCTTGGCATCACTAATGACCTGGCTAAAAAGCCAAGGAACACGCTATTATAGCAGAATTGAGTGATTTCATGACAGGTAGGGGGTATAAGACCTCAGCCATCACTCATTTCTTTACATTTAGCTTGCAAGGAGTCAGATTTCTCTTGTAATTTTTAAACATTGTCTTGAGCAATAGCTCTCCAACTTTCTGAAGGTTTTTCAATGTTTTTCCTTGGACATTGACTGTTGTTTCACTCATTTTCAGTCCAGTCCTTGTACACGAACATTTTCCAGATTGTTTTTTTAATGTATATAATTATTAAGAAACATAACACTGACCTATGAGTTTTTAATCATCAACAAAAAAATATTGTTTAAATTGTATTGTATTTTAAATTGTGAAAACTTGGTGTATCTTAGCATTTTGTGCAGTGTGTCCTTAAAAAGTGGTGGACAAAAGAAAAAATGGCAGGCCAAAATAATACCTACAGCAAATGAACAGTATCTGAAAGTCATGTCCTTAAGAAATCAGAAAGGTCTTCAGCTGATCCATCTACTATTCACTAAAGCCTCATTAGAAATGGTCTCAGTGGAAGGGCGGCTGTCAGGAAGCTATTCTTAGTGAAGGGAAACAGGGAGAAAAGGCTGAGGTGTGAAAATGACACAAAAACTTGACTGGAAATCAGTGGAAACATGTCTGATGGAGTGTTGAATCCAAATCATCATCAGTATGTGTTGGAGGTCAGGAAAGAGGTACAACAGTGTCTACAGCCATCTGTGAAACACAGTGGAGGCTCTGTCATGGTTTGGGATACATTTCAGTCAGTGGTGTTAGAGATCTTGTTAAAACTGATGAATTACAAACACATAACAGTACCACCAGAGTTTGATCCACCATGCAATACCATCTGGAAAACATTTTATTTAAAAATGAACACTATGAATCATGGATTGGCCTCCCCACCTTAACATTGCTGAAGCAGTTTGAAGTCATCTTGACAGATAAACATACTTTATTTTCATGTATGTTTAAACATTTTAATAAATCACTGTGCCTATACCACATTTTCCTACCAAAATACAAAGAAATGAAGGATGACTCCAGACTTTCGCAGTAAAAGACACAATATGTTTGATTTAGGCATCATAACTAGTCTCCACCAGTATCAAAGCACTGATACAAATATCAAATATATTTGGACCCCTTTCGCTATATTTTATGAAGTCAAATGAATTAACACGATCATCTGGTGTTGGATACATTGGGTTTTGTAATTCAGTCCTTAAGAGTTTGAAGTAATGCTTAGAAGTGCTTCCTCACCTTCATCAGGTTTTCCATAAGTTTCTAAAGAATCATAAGAGCATTACATAAAAATGATCGTTAGATAACTCACCTATAAAGAATGAAAGCAGCCTCTAAAAACATCCTTGCCACTGGAGAGTGTGTCTGTGTGTGTTTCTGTGTCTGTGTGGTGTACAGTAGGGCAGCATGCCCACTGACAGCGCAGGCCGCCTTCCTCGTTCGCCGCCCTCCTCCCATATTTGGCTGGGGCTGAGCCCTGAAACATGTCTGGAATAGCTGGATAGAGACCGACAGAGAGACAGGGACAGAGAGGCTGAGAGAAGCAAAGACGTTTTACATTTGAGGTGTAATACAAGTGAGGATTTGATTTGAGACTGTGAGATCTGAGTGCATTGGGAAAAGAAAAAAAATTAGGGACAGAATTAGGAATGACATAAAGTCAAGGACAGAAGAAGAGCAGCTGGAAAGCACTGACTGGTGAGTGGTTCTGTGTAGCCTTTCAATTACCACTAGCAACTTTCTTAACTTTAAATCTCTGTCAATCTCAAGTAATTGTGCAGTTGCCTTAGTTAGATGTTTTCAAGTTATATATATAGTTTTTTAATTATATTGCTGCTATGTTTTTCTCTGGATAAACTCTTTTTTATGGTATTACATTTTATATATACATCACTTTGCTTTTAGACTACCATCTCCTTGTACTGTTGCCCAGAAAAAATTACAAATTTCTGTCTATTTGGTCTACAGTCGAGTCTGTTTGTCTGTTTATTAGGTTTCCATGTCGACAGTGTTGCTTCCTGTGTGTTTGGCACCTATGTGGTATAAAATGACTCATGGAGCGAGCAATTTGTGTGTGGAACATTTTATGAGCGGGCTGCAATTTGGGTACACCAAAACTATTAGGGACCTCGGTTGGCTGGTAACGTCGTGTGAGCTGCAGAAAGCTTGGACTGTGACACAGTTGATGTAGGAATGAATTTCTTTTTTAAACGATGTTTGAACAATTGTAACTTTTTTAGTGAGTTGAAAATTTTGCCCCATGAGATAATACAAAATTATACAAAATTATATTCCAATGTCCGTTGAAAAACCGTCACACGGGAGTAAACTGTTGAGTCTGACTTACCTTCAGTTGCTCAGCAGATACTCATTGACAGATGATCCCTAATTAGACTCGGCTTAATCATTCTCTCTCTGCTTGAGCGGGCAGCGGTGTGTCTGAAGCGTCGCACACAGGCCTACAACCAAACAGCTGTTCTCACTTGGACAAACACAGTGTGTGGTACTGCAGGCTGATAGCAACCTCCCTGCCTCTTATCCTAACGGAAACCCAGCTTCTGCATTCTGTGTCGCTCCAGTGACAGACAGACACTGGTGGTGGTGGTTTTTTCCACAGTCATTGCCATTTTTTATCATTAAAAAGCCTATTTACAAAAAATTAAGATATATAATTGAATTGAGAACATTTACTGACAGATCTACTGTACACATTAAACGTTTGCAGAGAAAAAAACCCTGAGACATGAAGCGCAGTGGGGTATTTTAAAAGCAGCCTGCATGTGTGTGCCTTGCATGACCGCATAATGCTTCTAGTTAGACTTCTTGCTGACAGCACGGTGAGCGGTGGCAGCAGGTTCAAATCCCAGCAATGGAAACCCTGCTGAGCGTGTCCCCATCTCTTAATGCCTCCTTTCTCCTACTGTCTGCCTAGATGTCTCCGTGTAGCTTTATATAAATTCTCGCTGTCTGCCGTCCTGCTTTTTTCCATTTTTCAAACAGCTTCGGTCAACACAGGCTCATTTATGACTGTTAGTATTCAGTATTTAACATACATTTTACTCATGTTAAGTTGTCAAATATCAAGAAATGTGTCATTAAAAAAAAAGAAAAACAACCCCCACATTTGTATATTGGTGTTATAGGAATGCAGCAGAGGTAAATATGGTCGTGGAAAGCTCTGAGAGAGTCAGGGGATGACAGACTGGCACCTGTGCAGACAGCATGCAGATGATGATGTCTTGATGATGTCACATGTGCGAGTTAGCAGAGCGGTCCACGTCCAGAGACAGGCATGCCAGATATGCTGGTGTGATTCTAATTCTGATATTCTGCTCATCACATACTGACACTTTATTGGGACCTGTTGCTGTCACATTTGAATGCCCTGACATGCAGCATTTTGCTTCAGAAAGGCATGTGACAGGATGATGAAGCCTAGGAAAACATTACATTTCAGGGTAAATATAGCCTTTGACAATCTTTTGCCCCTGACCCTGAACTGGATGGATGGATGTTTGGTTGGATATTACACATTACTCAAGAGTTACTTAATTGCATGCCAGAGAAAGTAATCGGCTGCACTTCTCCAGTGTTCATTTTGTTGACCAAAGTTTTCACCACTCAAAATTAGCACTCATTTCTTAAATTACCCAAAAAGCAATAATTACCTGTTACTTGTTGTGTAATTACTGAATGTAATAACAGTAATGTATTATGTTACTATGTTACTTAAAAACTTAATATGATAACAGTAACATGTTACTTATGACACTTATTTTGTAACTGCTCACTACCTTGTTGTGCTTAAGCAGTTTCTGCTTCCTGTTTTTTTCTTTTTTTTCTCACCACTCTCATTTCCTCTTCTACCTTTCCAAACATTGTTGTGCATTTCAAGTTTAAATTCTACATTTTCATGATTTCTAGTGTTTTTATTGCTTTGTGCAGCTTTGTGCATGTTTACTGGAGCTTGCCTTTCAGCAGCGTTCCTCTTCTGATAGACCTTCTGTGGGCGACCTCTAGATTGGGAATAAAGATTTGGATATTAACTTTTACTTGTTACTGGTATTCAGGGCTCCTGGTTTTTCCTCCTGCAGCAGCTAGAACATGTGATCAATTACACTGTAGAAAACAGCACATTGAAACATTGAAAAAGAAATTCACACTTTAAATCCCTGCTAATGACATTTTTGTACAGATGGACCCACATTTGCAACACAAATTTGCAATAATCACATGCTACTTCATGGCCTCCTATTATTGTTATCAGTCTTATTTTACTTCGAGCTTCACCCCAAAATGGTAAAAATGGTTCTTTGAGGTTTAGCTTAACCAGAAATCCCATATCTTCCAATCTCCAGCTTGATCTGACAGTTCTTCTCTTGCATGAATAAAAATGAGTTGACATGAATCAGATGCTGCTGGCAGACGGTCAGACATATAGCTTTTTATGACAGTTACTCAGATGACAGAGAGACAGATGGATGACATCACCCTGAAAGTAATCTCGGAGACAGACACTGATACAGACGCATCACGTCAATTCAAACTGTGACAGCCGGACAGTGACAGATAGACCGAGAGACAGACATGGCAAATATAAAACCACGGCAGCGACAGTTTTCCTTGTGCCAGTCACTGATACACCAACCATGACACCTTTTCACCGATGGACTGTCACATCATCCTGTCTCACTTTCTCTCTGATTTTCTGCTGTGAAGTCCAGGACGTGGCTAAAACTTTTGTTTTTAGATAAGTAAAATAGCTCAGCTTGGCTTCAATAGATTTGTATTTTTTCAGGAATTTTCAATAAGAAAACACACCTATATGTCTTAAAATTAATGACGACAATCAAGAATGTATTTGCAATATCACCCTGTTTTGAGCCCCCTCTTCTAATATATCTCTCACTCTCTCACACACACATATACACACATGAACACAGCTCTTTAGGGCAAGTCAGTCATTTGTCAGTCAAACCCAGTCACCCTCTGGTGGCACGCAGACTTGCCGTCGTCACAGTGGTATGAAAGCTGTGAAGGTGAATGTCACATCCTGCTGTGAGACACTGGATGAGTTGCTGACATCACCACGTGTATGTATATAGATGTTTGTGCATGTGCAGGCCTGCCTCTGTATGTTCAAAGCTTTGTTGCCAGTCATGATCTTATTGGATCATTTAATATAGTAAAAAATGTGTATAACAATCCAGGAGCTTGTAGAACCACCTTTAGCAAAATTACTGCACTTTGAAGTGATTGTTTTATGTGCATGACTTTCACATTATTTTGGAGGAATTTTGGCTCACTCTTATTTACACTGGCTTCAGTTCATTGATATTTGCAGGCAGTCATTTATGCACAGGTTTCTTAAGATCCAGCCACATTATTTTAATCACACTGAGGTCTGTGCTTTGACTGGACTATTATGATACCTTCATTCTGCCATTCTGTGGTAGATGTGCTGCTGTGCTTGGGGTCATTGTTCTGTTACATGACCCAGCCAAGCTTTCGCCACTCGACAAATGGCCTCACATTTGACTGTAGAACACTTTGCTATACAGTGGAGTTCATGGTCTAATGCAAGTTGCCCAGGTCCTGTGACTGTAAAACACTCATCACGGCTCCACCACCATTCTTGAGAGTTGATGTGAGGTCTTTTGTGCAGATGTGCTGGGTTTGTCTGCACTTTTGTCTATTCTGTCCAAAGGACATTGTTCTAGAAGTCTTTGGGTTTGTAAAGATTCATCTGTGATAACCTAAAGCAAACTGTCATTTTTAAAATAAGTGTGTTTAATAGTAAACACACTTGTTCAGTCTTTTTCGAATTGTACCCTCATGAACTTTCACATTCAACATGCTAACTGAAACCTGTAGAGTCTGAGGTGTAGCTCTTGAGTTTCATTGCAGTTTTCTGAGCATTGTCTGACCTTGATGGAACATCCACTCCTGGAACGACTGCAGCATTGTGTTTACACACCTGAATGCTCCCACCCAGCAAACTGCCAAAACTCCTCACTTCACACTGATGATCAATTAATCAAGTCCATTTTGTTTAAAAACAGAAGCTCTTAATTCCTGTGGAATCAGCAGCGATATAATTACACCAGTTTTTTTTACAAGCGTGCGTAGAGTAATATGAAAACTTCACTTTATGTCTTTGAACTTATTCTACAACACAGCTAAAATAAAGTCAATCATATTTAATACATTAAATTACAAATAAAAAATGATCTATGTACACCTTAGAATTCTACAACTATTGTATTACACAGAAAATAGAAACATTTGAAATTTGAGTTAAAATGCTTCCTGTTGCAAAACACAGTAAAAATGTTTTCACAGTTGACAAAGCTATCTACACTCCCAATTTCAAAAAGTCCTTCATTGAAGAGGCAACATTATCTGTGTCCACGAAAGCTATAATTTCACACCTCTTTTCTAAGTGGGTGAGAGATACGCCACGTGGGTCCGTTTAATCTTGCACGTAAACTTTAAATGTGCTTCTATATTTAAATCTGTCTATTTTGAAAAAATGGCTCCTATATTTTAGAAGGTCACGGTCTGCCCTTTAGGCGTGTTCAGCTTATCTTAAGGTTGCAACCCTTGAACACCACGGCACAGCTGGGAATCTGTGTAATTTTGTATAGTCAGTAATTTACATAAAAAACTGTATCATCTGTATAAAAATTACATTCAACATGAACAAATTGACCAATATTCTGTTACTGTGCCAACAAATCAAGTATGAACTCTACTTAAATGAATCATGACTAGAGAGAACTTGCTGAATAACTACATTATTTTTGTTCTGTAAGAAGAAAATAGCAATACATGTTGGAACAAAAGTATTGTACATATGACACATGTTGACAGTATACAGTATCAAATGATATGCTAACTATGTTTTAATTGAGATATAGGTATGTTGGCAAATGGGACACTTCAATCAATCTGTCTGCTAATCCTGAATGTACTAACAATGTGTATAATCTCCATCCCAGCTGGTCTATTCGATACGGCAATAACAGTTTGTGTAGCACGTTGTCTATTTATAATAAGCCATTGGACACAGGTGTTTAAATGGCTTTTTAATTGTTACCAAGGCTGTGATGTAGCAATGAGACACTCAAGTGAACACTTAAGAGAGTACAGCTCAGAGCCAGGTGCTATGTGTGGATGTATGCGTGTCCACGTGCAACACAGCATGAGTAATGCCTCTGGCACTTTCGCGAAAAAGGACAGCACCTGTTACTTGAGGGAATACAAAGCATGCACAGGCACAGGTTCGAGTCTGAGTGTGTGAGTAAGAGAGACTGAAAGACTCTGACAAAGTCAAAAAGGGTTTTTTTTTTCTTGCTTCAATATGTTCAAATATTTCTTTAGGTTGATTTGGCTTCATCTACATATTAAAATCAGTAGCAGTGATGGCATGGCATTGTCCTTTTGCAGCAAAAGAATGGCATGTTATACTTGTTAACTGGTGTAAGAAGCAAGCTGTAAGCTATTTGTGTTAGCCAAGGCTTGGTGACTCAACCAATCTAATTTGAGGCCCACTGCAGCTATTTATCGACACCATAAGAAAGCAACTTGTTCTATGCAGCTGGAGAGCTGCTTGTTTGTGTCATTCATAATAATGGTCACTGGATTAAATACCACACTGGAGCTCTGCTCCCTAACATTGTCGGTACTACGATAGGCACCAGGCTGGGACATGATATATCTTTTGACTGTTGACATAGTTGGACATTAAATGTATTACTATGTCCATATTTCATAAGCAAAGTCAAATCTAGGACATGTCATCTTTAGTCCTTTGGCCAGTGCTGAGACTTAAGTAGCTTCTGATAAGTTTGGCTATCCATATTTCTAAATCTTGCAAACATAAAAAATCCATATATTCTGGTATTAATGCCCTTCTCTCAGGCAGTAATTACATCATTATACTATAACGGTCTTATAATATTACACAATTGCTGGACTTTTCTGATGATAGAAGCTCTGACATCCCGAAATTGATAGCTGACTGCCTAAAACATGTGAGAGGTTTTCAGCCAATGCATGAAATCCTCCTATTCTGTCAGACGTTGCTTGCATCTTGGAGAAACGCGTGAGGAGTGCTCTGGATCCTGTGCCTTCACATACTAACCAGGAGATGGCAGGTCAGATTGTCTGCAAACTTTCATTCTTGCAAGACAGTAGTGAAAACAGTAAATTTTCTATATGACACATTCCCAAAAACATTTAAGGTTTAGCAGAAATTGCACATTCTGAAACAGAAACAATGATTCATTGCCTGGCTGAAGGGAACTCTGGCAGGCTGGTTATTTGCAGCTCATCCCTTGATATTCCAGATGAAGGTCAAGCTCTTTTAACACTAGTCTACCCCTCTTCCTTTACGCTACATCTGGAGCAGATGTGCATACCACTTAATGTTTGTCTCCCAATGTATGTACATACCAGCATGAGTCTGGGACAAGTGTAAAAATGTAGTGAAAGTCTCTAATTGTTTAGTTCTGTTCTTTTCAATGTGACATATAAACAAGTAAAAAAAAACAAAACAAAAATAAAAAATACCTCAAACCGTCTTTAAAAAGATAAAATTCACTACAGAAACAATCACCCTGTGTGTCTGAGACTGCTTTCACTTTTGTAATTTTATCCCACTGGCTCATTTAACATCTGTTAGTTGGCGAGACCAAATTAGGTATTTGTGGGTCTGTTAGATTTTTGATCCACTGGAAGCTGCACTGTTACCCAGATGCTGCTGCTCTGTGCGTTTTTAGTTTGTCCTATCTGAGCCATAACATGGCAAATGGCAGTGTTTGTTCCGATGATTTACAATCACTATGGGGTTAAATTGCAGCTGGAAAAGTGCCATCCTGGCTTAGTCAAGTCTAAAAGAGCATGTTTTATCAACCAGAACAAAGGCATTTCCTATTCTGTTAAAGGTCAGAAGGAGGAAAAGACCGAGAGCTCAGCTGGTGGAAAATATGAACCACAGTTCTCTGAAAAGTCTTATGGTTATAATATAATTAATAGAGTTTATGGGATTCTTTTAAACAATAGAACCTCCCACTTATTAAGGATTTAAAGTTTAGGATGTGGGGGAGTGAGTGAGATGCACAGTAAAGGGATCCCCCTAATGGCATTACCAGGCAGACAGATGGTGCAGGAGTTGTAGGTTTTTTTCCTGCATCTTTTCCCAGGCACATGGGTGGAGGTAGAGGTGGTGACAGCGGTGGAGTTCCTCCCCCGCTGCCGGGAACACTCAGTGATCATCCCAGAGTGCCAACTCACCCCTTGCGGGTGTTTCAGTGGTACAGCCCCACCTCGCTCCAGAAGAGCACATGTCGGGTGACATGAATCAGAGAGGACAGGGGGAGTGAGAGAAGAAGCTCAGAGGCAGAAAGTTTAGTCACTGAGAGACTTCGGAAGGACTTCCGAATTGTAGATTGAAACGGAATCACTGTTTTGAAAAGGAAATATTTAATCTTTCCTGATTTTTTTACTTAATCATCACAGAAAGAGAATTGGAAGTTTGATCTACAGGTAAGGATGTTTACATGAGTTTGATTTAAAATATAAATATGGGTTTTAGAACTTGAAGAAACTTAATATAAGAAACATGAATATTTAAAGTGTATATATTGCTGGCAAGAACAAAAAGATTCATTATTTTGGCTTAAATTTTTATGCGTAAGGCTTTGGAGTAATTCCGCAAGTCCAAACAAAATGTAACCGTAAACCTGGAATTATGCTCTCATAATGTGCCAACACTAAAAGCAACCACAGGAACAAACTGTGATTATGGCTTCCTCCCCTGTCCTCTCATTCTTGTTGCTACTGTGGCTGTGAGCTGTTGTTGACATGGGTTTGGAAATAGCTGAGGTCTGAGTGATTCACCATCTGTCCCCAGGGGTCGCTCAATTTGGAAAACCCTACATATGAGCCATGCTTCTGTATATGTTGTGTATCACTTTGCATATGCACACTAGATACTGGAAGCCACTGCTGTTGCATGACTTTCCTTCATGTAAATATGTTGGTAGTACCACAGAATGACTTGTTGCTGGTGTAAAACTATATTTTTTAATAGTTTATCTTAACTTTTTAAAATACAATTCAAAATACAATTAGACTGTATATTTATTATATGGATAAAATATTGGGGCATATTGCATAAGACCTATCCTTTGGTGTTCATGTAAGAGGTGAAACGGAAAGAAAACCTCCAAGTGATATCTCTGTAGTAGCCAGGGGGTACTTGAAAAGATGAGTTTGGTTATTGTGAAACTAAACTGGTGTTTTCAAAAAGTATGGCTAAACAGCTGAATATAACAATAGCTAGCTAAAAATCTCAGTTTAGTAATTCAATAGCCTTAGCGGAGTGTTACGCTCAGTAGAAAGTATCGATGTATCTATGGATGCAACTTCCCTGTTGGCAACACATTTTTGGAAGACTACAAGCACAACAACCAGCTGATCTGAGCAGAGTCAGGCCGAGCATAGACAAGTATTACACAATAAAACAGGTTTATTTTTAAACTGTATTGTTATATTATATTGCTTGGCGTGTGTTATGGAAATCTGTATCTGTTTTGTATATCTGAAAGGAAAAAATATCAGCTGATTTTTAAATCACAAAATATAGGTATTGGTAAAGCTCTAGCTATCAGTTAATTAAAGTTTGTTTATTACCTTACAGCATGAAGAAATTATGAAGTCTTTTAGCTAACAGTGTAAAGTTTGAGCTGAATGGTTGAAACTGTTTGTTTGCCATAAGGCTAAAATTAGTTGTGATACAGTTTAAATTGTAAAACTGAACATTAAATGTGTTGGTGATAAAGCGATTCTTGACTTGAAAAAAATGAAAAATAAAAAGTTTGGGAGCTACTCCATTAAAAAGGGAAGCCAGCTGACACTGATACTGAATTAACACCCAACCAGACCAACCATAGCCAGACCAAAGGAATTTAGTTTACTTGTTTGGTTCAGATGAAATATTACCTTGTCTGATTTGCTATAAATCATAAACACCACAAAATAAATGATAAGAATATGTCCACCCATACATGGTTTGCACATTCTTGTAAAGCATTAGGTGACTACTTTTATTCATAGCATTGTGCAATATGTACGCAATTATCCTGATTTTGTTTTGCAAGCATGATTCAGCAGCAAGAAATCAACCTAAAGACGACAGCTCCTCTCATAGTCCAACTCTGGGGTTTCAAACTGGCATGACTCCTTTTCCCTTTGGCTGACACAGGCCAGTTGTTTCAGTGTGTTGGGCAGAACCCACCCATGTTCACGTCAGACCATGTGGGCCTGCACTGACGCAACGTGACAGGGGCTTTAAGACCTGAAAATTGGCTATTAATAGAGCTGCAAGGGTTGTGTTGCTGGTGGCTGGGCAGCATGCTGCAGCTGAGGATCAAACAGGTTGAGTGCAGAGGGGGGTCACTATGTTTGTGGTGTCAGGGATCCTGTCCCACACAAAAAATGACTTGATGATTGGAGCCCATTAACCTTAACAAAAACAGTTTTTTCCCAAACACAAAATTATTTAAATGAAAGTATTTTTTTAGTATGTTGTTTACTATATTGTGTACTCTTTCTCTCTTTCAGATGTTGTTCATACCCAGGGCCCACTTGATGGAAGTCTTTATGCCCAAATCCGCAAAAAAGACTCCCTGGAGGGAGTTGTCACTGTCAATGGCCTCCCAGTCCGTGAAAACCCCTTGACTAACGAGAACCCATTGCAGCACACCAACCATCCTCTGCAAACTACTGACCACACCCTTCCTGTGGCAGGTCACACTTCCCTCCCTGCTGTCGACCATACCCTGTCTGTGAGCAGTGACTCAGGCAATTCTACCGCATCGATCAAGACTGATCGTACAGATGAGCAAAGCCAATCTGTGCAGAGTGCTGTGAGCCACAACAATCCAACAGCAACTCACCCACCACTCAGTCCGCAAGAAAAAAGAGAGCTCGACCAACTTCTGAGTGGCCTTGAGGCACCAACTAAGCGGCAAGCCTACCTGCCTACATCTACCTGTCCAGGAGGAGGAGTACGACACTTAGTTCCAGCACAGGTGCATGTCAACGGGAGCCACACCAGGTTAGTGGGCGCTCCTTCAACAGAGGAGCGTGAGACAGATATTCTCGACGACGAGCTGCCTAATAGTCAAGAGGGCAACAGTGTGGACAGTTTGGGCACCATCTCATCCCTTGAGGGCCAAGCGACACCAGCTGACTTGTACTACCAATCACAGACTCCTGTCAGTGGCCAGAACGACGAGCCATACCTTGATAGAAGCGAGATGCCGGTGCATGGAGTACGAACTGCTACGGCGATGCAAGAGAGATCCGTGGACTCACCATCGCCACAGGGGGGATACAACAATTATCAAAATGGAGGAGGGATGTATCGGTCACAGTCCTTTGGGAACCCACCTGCCAGCAGCCCTGAGACCACCCCAAAACTTATGCCCAGGGCCCCTGAGAGGAGCACCAGTAGCCGGGATGCTGTACAACGAGGTCTCAGTGCCTGGCATCAGCATAGCCTACCAGACGATCCATTTGGTCCTCCTCTTCAGTCAACCCATAGCTTGCCCCACTTTCCCACCTCAGCTTCACAGCGTGACATTGAGCAGTCAATCGAGGCACTAAATATGCTGATGCTTGACCTAGACCCAATCAACTCTCACATGTCTAAGTCCCACAGTGCGCCCCCTGGTGAGAACAGCCTCAATTCATCCCAGGTGCCATTCTCCCAGACCCTGGCCAGGCCATCATACCAAGCAGACTCTGCTATCCATGGCTACAACAGCTCTGGATCAATTGGCGACGGCATTCATCAGCCCCATCGCTCATCTGGGAGAGTCAGCCAGAGCCCAGTTATGGAGTCTCCAGTGCATTCTCCCCAGAGGCCCAATGCTGGCCACCAACACCAAAATATCACCCCAACACACACTCCTGAGCCCTACCTCCATACTCGCCATGCACCCCTTCATTACACCACTGATTCTAATTTCAATCAGCAGACCCCAGTGAAGCCTATGAACTCCCACCCAAGCAGTGGCGCTTCACACTCCCCAGAACTGCAGGGCTCGTCTCCGTATCCAGGCTATAGTGCCTCATCTTCACCCCTTCCCACTGTCACTCCACAGCCCAAGGACACATCTTCCTCATCGTTGCCCAGAGAACAAGATGCAGAGGAGGAGACGCTAAACTTGGAAGGCCTGGTAGCACACCGTATTGCAGGTAAGGCTTCAAGATATTGCCTGGAGTTAGTGTCTGAATAAGAAAGAGACAGAGTGGTACTGGACTTACTTTGAAATGACTTATTCAGTCTGTTGTGTTTACTTTCAGTCAAAATATTATTTTGCTCATTTGCAATGGCTATATTAGTAACTGTTGCAGGATATTATGCTGTTCTTTGTTTTTTTGTTCATAAATTAATCCATTTACAGTTGATTATCTATTATGTCTGTTATGGATTAGCTTCAAGTTTTTTAAAGTTTAAAAAAGAATATGTGAAATAGCTTTTTTGATATTCTTGTCTGCAAGGAAAAAATTGCACAAACACACAGAAATATGTCAGCATTTGTGGGTTGGTGGACTGATGGTGGCATGTTGTGACCCCTAAAGGGGACTCAAAGAGCAGGTTAATACAGTCAGTAGCGATGTTCTGTTTTGGAGGTTCAGGGAACATTATGGATGATTTGCCTGAAATTAATGAGCAAATAAATAAGCATAAAGATGTAAAGCAGATTTGTAGCATATGATATAGCCTAAAGCACTTTTTATATTCTGAAAATGATATTCAACAAAACTTATATACCCAAAATGGCTAACACAATTTACGCAAGCAAGTAGAATGCAAGCTGTGCACTTTCTGTAACTGATCCGTTACAGGATGTTGTATTAGAGGAATAAGCCTTACTCATAAAGTTAGCTTCTCTGACTCAGAGAGCTGTGCAGAGCTGGTGAGAGTGGAAATGAGGTGAGAGTAAGAATAGCCAGGCATTCAGAGATCCCAGCTTCCATGCATTGTCGGCATTCACGATGTTCTTTGAAATGATTTGGAAGCTCTAAAGTGCCTCCCAGTGGAACAAAAATGTAACTTCCCTTCTTAGTTAGGGGCTTGTGTGTCATCTCATTTGGAGAGTACTTATATTTATCCATTTCTGCTCTGATTTTTCTTTTCCTTTTCCATTCAACCCATCTCTCCACTGTATGGAAACCCTACCTACCACTGCTTCTTCCTCTGCACTCACTCTCCTTCTCCTCCTCTACCTTCACCTGCTGCCTCCCTTCCACCACTTGACATCCCTCCCCGGAAACAGAGTACAACGCTCGTATTCGGGGCATCAGTGAAAGCATGACACCACAACAATCTGACCGCCATCGCTCCTATTCCTTCTCTGGTTTGTCCATTTTACCCCACCTTTAATTTCTGTCTTTGTTTCATTTTATTTTTCCTGCATTTCTATAAACTTTCTCTGCTTCCTCATCATTTTCCCAATTATTTTAAGAGCTTTTATAACAGCTTTTTCATCAGGTCCTGTTTCGGATCTAGCCTATTTGTCCTTTCCCACTGCTTTTTTATTACTTGCAGCCATGTTTTTAAACATTGAGAATCTTTCTCACTGGCTCTGCCTCTCTTAAAGAGGGAATGATGCTGCCCTTTTATATTGATAGGATGCTTTCTCTTTAGCTGATATATCTTTGAACAAATATCCCGGGGCTACACAAGCAACATAAAAAGATGTTTTAAAAAAAGGCTTAATGATTTGATGATTCCTCATACTCAAATATTTTGGGGGGCTACAGGAGTTCGTTCCAGAGGGATGACCCCAGAAGTGACACAGGAGACGGGCAGGCGTCGGACCACGAGTGAGGGACAGTACCAGAGCGGCCATGATAATACGTCAGCAGTGCATTCACCAGACTTTGCCAACAATCTTGCTCTCAACCCAGGAGGAAGACCCAGAGAGGTACAGCACTTGATTTTATGGTTAAGCCATGAGCACATGATTTTGTCACTAATTTTGTCCCCCTGAAAATCATGATAAATCCTAGAGGCTGACTGTTGTTCAGCATCAGCTGATTTAAAAATCTGATACTCTAATATGTAAATATGTATTCTTTTAGACAAGGAAAATCAACCCTTTTCCTTGATATTTGTTATGTGTACTTATTCATTTACCCTCTGCCTGACTCTGCACTGATCAGCTGGCTGTGCATTGCCCAAAGGGAAGTTGCAGAGTGCCCTCTGGTGGACAACCTATCCAATGTCAACACATGTTACATAGTTGACAGATGTCTCTGCTCTCTCTATTTGCTTTTTAAATTCTGTTGTGCCATTAGAAATTTTGCTTCTGATAGATCAGCAAGTAGCTATTATTAGCCAGTAAGTTCATATTTGCACTGAAGTAGTTTCATTTTATGCACAAAGGGGCTATAGCGACATATAGCGACATGTTTTTAATTGGGGTGGTGCAGGAGGAAGCAAACAGTCATACTTCATGCCCACCTTTGGGCCTATCCTTGTATTATGGAATAGAGTCCTAAACAATTTCCCCTTCAGCATGCGGTGAGCTACAGTAAAACATCAAGCTCTCGACTGTTTATTGTTCATAAAAGTTCAGTGCTTGAACTTCAAACTCCGCTTACTCTGAGTGAGACAGAGAAACTTACACATGCTTTTATATCAATCAGAGCTGACTGCTGTCATGTTCTGCTATCTCATCAACCCAAAACTTTTGTAAAGTACCCACAGCTGACTGTGAATGCTGCAGAAGAGGAATAACACAGTACACCGATGTTCCTGCACTTTCCATATTTTAATTTCTTTTACTTGTTTTTAAATATCTTCGTGGTCTCTCTTTGTTTTCATGTGTCCCAAATGCTCACGGTGTATGAATGTGTACAACCCCTCAGGCACTCCGGTGCATGTCTGCTAGTCAATCTAAAGTTCTGGGCAAAAACCATTAAAGAGAGACAGGTTTTAGCTTTCATGTCTTTTTGATTGATCCATTATGGTTTGATTTTTCTCTTTGTTTTATTTATTTATTTTTAGCTTATTAATTACTCTGTCATGATATTGTGTCTTGACTCTAATCAAGTCAAGCTGCATTGATTTTTCTGTAGACTAATTATACTTTTCTTTTATACTTCCTGACATACCTCCATATCTGTGTGCCTCGATCATCTCTTTCAGGGTGCAATGCACAGCTACCGAGAGACGTTTCAGGACAATGAAACAGACGGGTTTGCCAACAGTTCCACCTTTGGAGGTGGTGGAGGTGAGAATTTATTCCATATTCCATATTCTCCATCCCCTAGTCATAGCCACAACACACAAAGGATCACTCTGCCTAAAACATTAGATAGAAATTGTTGGTCTGAATCTAAATTACATTTGTTTCTTAATTAAAAAATGCACAAGAAAGGCTGGAAAACACTGAATTGTGAACAGAGGCTGAAGTTTAAATGAAACAAATACACAGCAAAGAACAAACTCCCAATAAAATAGAAGAAAAAAAAGATAAACAACCAAACTACAGTAAATAAAGGCTTTAAATGATTTTGCAATGGAAACAGCTCAGTAGCAAATAAAACTGAGTCTCTTCTCACAGTCATGAGCCCTCCAACTACTCAGACGCCCTCCTGTCTTCTGTAAGGCTGCACACTTCATCTTAGCCTGCGGACACAATGGTTTTCCCCCTTCATCCCAGGCTTCATAGTCCATCTCCTGCCCATCCACCCAGAGCCAGTCCTTAGATAAGAAGCGCAAACCAATCCAGACATGTTTAGTGGTGTGATACTTATTCAGCTCTTTCTGAATGAGCAGCATCTCAGTTTCTGACGCCACACTGGCCAGGTCATCGTGGTGCTCTCTGCAGTACTCCAGAGCTTCCTCCCAAGTCTTTTCTTCTTCCACCACTACTGCACTGTAGCAGAAGACAGGGCTGATAATGTCTGCATGTGCATCTCGCCATTTTTTGTTATCAAAAAGTCCATAGTCTTCATTGAGTCGGTTCTCAGGTTGACCCTGTTTCCAGCAAAGCTCAGTCACCTCTCCACCTCCTGACCACAGCCATTTGTTTTTGTCTGAGAGATTCCTCAGCAGTCCAAACCAGATGTAGTCATTGAGATTGTGGGAGAGCTCCTGAAGCTTGAGGTTATCTTTTTCATTACTGACCGGGGCCAAGTCTGTGTAGTTCTGCTGACAATAACTTAAAGCTTTATCCCAAGGCATTTTCTCCTCAATGTAAACATACTTGCTAGAAGTTCCAGAAAAGCTCAGGAGGAGCAGCGTGAAGGCGAAGACCGGATCCATCATTGTTTTGTTTCAAAGAGTGTTGCGAGCTGTGAATACCCAAAGTGTTATGCACTGTCAAAGCTATGAGATGTTTGACAGAAATGATTTGCATAGGCGGGCTCAATCATTCGCTCAACCCATCAGTATTCTGGAGCGAGATGAGAGAACAAAGTTTCAAGGAAAGAAACAGACTATAAAAGTCTTTCTTAAACACTCATTATTATTTCTGTTCTGTGCACTCCTCGTCCAACATTGGTCTTCTAGGAATGTAATTTTGGACTCCATATTTTTAATTTAATTCAACAGCTATTTGATTTCTTTACATTTCTGTCATCAATGCACTTCAAATATATCAAAGAAAGACACAGAGATGAAGCCTGAGGCTATTGGGAAAGAGCAACCAAATTTTACATTTGCTCAAGGAGAAGCATAAGGGTTGCGTGACTTCACAGCCGACAAACAAATCAAAAGAAGGGTTTTCCATGTTGTTCATGATTTCTTTCAAATGCAAATGTAGAGGTCAAGAGAACAAACTCAGTGAGGGCTGAAAGAAACAGTCTTTATTACTTCTGCTTTTATCTTTCTATCCTTCCATCCTTTTGCTTTTTGTCATTTTATTCTTTGGCCATGTTGGTGCAATTAAATATAAAGTAATGTGGACTTAGGTGTATTTTATAATCTTTGAAAAACTCTCCAGGTAAGGGATAACATAGGATATATTTGAGCGATTAACATTAAATTCTAATCTTTTCATCAACACTGAAAAAGGGATGCCGTTTTATCCGTCCTTTTCACTGCCCTCCATCAAACCGGGTGTGTTTTTGTAGTCAAAACAATCAAACTTACAAGTCATCACACCAACCACCGCCCCCAAAATATATGTATTGATTTCAGTTATAGCACTGACCTCCATGTTCAGACAGTCTGTGTGATACTGATATTTGGGAACCACAGACTAATCAGAAGGTGTTCTTTTGCACAAACATTCATATTTGCCCACCTTTACCCTTTACCATGCCACTTCCTTTGAATTAATTAATTAAACATGTTACAAGGTGCTTGCTGGCCTCTTATTTTGGAAATGTTGGAAAAAAAGGTGTGGTGATTTCTGTGTGTCACACCTACTCACCTTGCATTATCACAGCTCCATCTTTACATCTTTATCTCTCCATTTGACCTCGTCATTGTTTGGGTAGCAGAATGCTCTGATGTTTTCATGTTGCCATACTGGTGACATGGTGACGCTCATGCTAAATGTGTGCAAATTTATTTCCATAAAACATTCACATTTCTTTTCGTATTTACATGGAGGTTAGCATAAATACAAATTCGAAAGAAGCAAATAATTTGGCATATACACATGATAAAGATTTCCAAAGTTTACACATGAATAGAAACATAAATAAAAAATATGGAAAGGTAGTTTTTAATTAAGTAGCACATTTCATTACATGCAAATTTAAAGTGCATGACACAGAAGATAAAAATACAAAAACCTGTGTAGGTTTGCAATGCCTTAAGGCAGTGACAGTGACAGCAAAGTCTGTTTCTGAACATATGCACAGATTTAACTTCTGCCATTCAGCAGGCACCACAGTAACTGAAATCACCCTCAGCACACTTCTAATTCTGGGAACAATTTTGTGATTTTGTACAATCTTTTGCAGTAACTTTTACGTTTGGCTTTCCTGTTTGTCTGCAACAATATAAGCAACTAAATTTACTGCATTATACTTGCATTTCTATGTGCATCTACAAATCCAGTCCCTAAAAAGTTGGGACGTTGTGTAAAATTGAAATAAAAACAGAATGCACTTGTTTTTGAAATCTCTTAAACCCACAGTTTTATTCACAGCAGAGCAGAGAAGACATATCAGTTGTTTACATATATTTTTAAAGCATTAGCCTACTCTGCAGCAACACATTTCAAAAAAGTTGGGAGAGGGTACCACACAGTGTTAACACTGTGTAACAACAGTTTAGAAACTGAGGACACCGATTGGACCTGGACTTTTAGAAGAGCAGTGTCGCCCCATCCAGACTCTTCTATGAAGCCATGCTGTTGTATTGTAGCGCTTTTACCTGCATTTGTGGATGGTACAGTCGGTGATTTGTGACATAATTATGTCTGTCTTTAATGACCTGAGGGGCTAAAGATCAAGAGCACCTGGCCTTGATTTTTGACCTTGTCCCTTGTGCACAAAGATTTTTTTCAGAATCTTTTGAACTGGAGATGGTGAACTGTTTACAGACTTTACATTTTTTGACATTGCGGAGCATTACTCAGAAACTGTTCCACAGTTTGTAGAAGCAGTTGTTTGCAGATCGGCAAACTTCTGCTGAGCTAGGATGCTCGTTATACCCAATCATGTTACTGACCTGTTTCCAATGTACCCAATTAGTTATAAAATGTTCTTCCAGCTGTTTCTCTTCAGCACCACATACTCGTCCAGCCTTTTGCCACCCCCATCCGAAGTTTTTGGAGAGCCGTTGCTGCCGTCAAATTCAAAATAAGCTAGTATTTTTTCATTAAACAGTAAAAATATCTAAAAAGAATATTAATAGTAAAAATATTCTATTGTGAATAAAATATATTTTCATTTCACACAGTGTCAACTGGTGTTGTGTCAGCACAAGCACACACGTGGCTACGTGCAATGACAGCCTTCACTTTCAGCCTTCAAGTGTTACATATTCGTACATGGAAATCCACCATCTGATGAATTTCCATGTTGCATCATACTTTTGCAAAAGGGAAAACCTCTGTGCTTTCATTCCTTGGATTAGTCAGGGTACATTATTACATATCCTCATATGTCATCACTAATGAGAAAGTTTTGCAAATACAATATTTTTAAGAATCTTTTGAATCTCTTTCTTTCTCTTTGTAGCTTGCTCTCCTCCAGGTTTGAGTAAGACTCCTGTGTCACCGCTGGGACTGAAGCCGCATCAGCAGGGTGGAGCAGGTCAGTTTACCGGCAACAAATATACTCGTCTTCATTTAGAACTGACAGTATATATACTGAAGTAGATGTGTATAAAATTATATTCAGTTCATGCTGACCATGACCTCGTACACCATTCAGGTTTTCAATATTTGCATACAAATAATTTGAATCTCTCAAATCATACTTAAATTTGACTAAAAGCACTTTAACAGTAGCCATCGAGTGATAATTATACAGAAGCGTACAGTGCACAGAATCCCTGCACTATGTCATACTGTAGCTGACTGAGTAGAAGGTTGCTTTAATACTTTGCTTCCCTCTAGTGTGTAGAATTGTTCCTGCAAATGCTTCGATGCTAACAGTTCTTGCTCTGAGCTCAAGTGCATCTCTCTTCTCTCCTCCTCTTCCACACACCCTCTCTTCTTCTCCTGGTGTCTGCTTGTTTTTTTCTTTTTGTGGTCAGACTGTCATTCTAACACTGGAGAACAAGGTAAGCTTACTTTTTGTGGCACCACCAAACCCATATTTGATATTTCTGTGCTCAACTATATATGGATTTGTCTTTGTTTTATGATGATTGATGTTTGATTAATTTCCTGTTTCTGTCAGTTTCGCCTTTTCCAAGCTTCTGATGCCTGTTAACTGATTTGTTTTGTTTCGTTCAGGGCATCCAAATGTTGTGTGATGCACCAAAAACAGATCTGACCGTACACGTGTATGTGTGTGTCTGTTTTAACACGCAGATAATCGAGGTTTTGGTGACTCCAGGGTACAACCCTTGAATGTTCCTCTCTCCTCCAGCAGTCCCATCCACAGCACTGATGGGTGAGTCTTCTGTCACTTATTTTTCTTGGATAAAAATTTTAGCCTGTACATGTATTTTATATATGTTAAGCAAATGTTGCTTTTCTTTTTTTTCATACTCATATCCAGGATATCCTTCACGGAGTATGATGCTGACAGGTTAACCCAACTCCAACTTAGCTGGATCAAAATTTTCTGAAGAACACTTGTGATTGAGGTTCACTGGACCGTGAAAAGCCAAATTAAATTAAAATAAAAGTTTCAGGTTCTAATACATTATCACACATCGGGACATACTGCTGTGAAAGTATTTCATTTCATGCATGTAGATAGCTTGGATACCCAAATTAGATCTTCAGGTTAACTGTGCAAGCACTTGGCGACAGTGGGAAGGAAGAACTCCCTTTTAAAAGGAAGAGAGCTTTGACAGAACCAGGCTCAGGGAGGGGCCAGACAAGTTATAGAGTGTGTGAGGACACAGAGGAAAGAAATGAGAGCATAGAGACATGAGGACAAAACAGAAAAGATAGGAAAGAGAAGAAGAAATTTAATAACATGCTGTACATGCATTTATACACACTGTGTTTGAAGAGAGGTGAGTGAAAAAGAAATGCTTAGTGCATCATGGGAAGTCCTAGCATCTACTTCTAAATACTCTAGGAACCACAAGTAAACCAGCAGTCTGAGATCAAAGTGCTCTGTTAGCATAATAACATAACAAAAAGTATTTAAAACATGACAGAGCCTGAATAGTCAAGGCTTTGCTTGTAAGGATTTACACTGAGAAATTCCACATCACTTCCTGTGTACAGTGTCTTTCATTAGAGAACAATCACCAGTCACATTTCATGTGGCCTGTATATCATGTATCGCAGCATTATCCCAGCAGGGATAGATATAAAACCAGGACCTCAAACTGAATTTCTGTTATTACTGCACCTACCTGCAGTACCATTACAGCTCACTAGGGGGCTCCAGCTCACACTTTGGGAATCACTGGACTAGAGCAATGGCGTCATCATTCAGTATGATGCTGTAGAGAAGTGAAAGTGATGCTGAGAATAGATGAGCAGCCAAACATCCAGGAAAGCAATCATATAAGTGATTAAAGATCTTTCTCGTTGAACTTACGGATTAGCATCATCATTACATTGGTGAGCAGTTGAACAAAAGTTCAATAGCCTTATTAATTTAGTATCAAAGACTGAGCACAGATGGAGTCACTCTGTTTTCTATCTATATTTAATCCACATAAACAGCTAAATAGAGTCAAAATTGCAGATTCAATTCAAAATGGCAGACTTTGGGAGTTAGAGTATCGCTTTAAGAGGAGTTTTTGTGTGTCTTGATTTGTCACATTGGCAATCAGTATATAATAAATAATAACTATCCACACAGATACAGACAAAAATGAATGCATAGTCAATGCCACTATTTAAAAAAAAACAAACCCCTCCCCCGAAACTGATACAATGTGTCCATGTTTAGGATAATTTCAGAGGGCGACGAACCAACCAAACGATCCAATAATGCTTTTAAAATAATAATAATAGTAATATAGTACAGTGAGGTAATTTTTATTGAGGTTACTTAGATATGAGCTGCTGATATCATCCACAAAATGTATTTTATGAACTGGAATAAGTGCTGAAATGTCAACATCAAGTCAACTTGAGCATCCTCATCACATTTAATGTTCGGTGTAAGGATCAGATACAAAAATATAATAACATACATTTTCTAACTTTTATGATTGTAGAAGAAGAACTAGTTCTTCAGATGGGGTCCCGCACAGCCCCGCCTCTATTCACCCCCAAAGACCTGCTTCCCCAGACGGATCTCAGGTCAACATTATGGGCGTCCACACAGTCCCCGGCAGCCCTAACACCCTCCACCGCACAGTGGCCACCAACACTCCTCCGAGCCCTGCGCTGCAGAGACGCCTGGGTCAAGCCAGCCCCTTGCTGGGTAGGCACCCACCTCCATCTGGTGTCCCTTCAAGTCCTCTGATTGGCCGAAACCCTAAAACAGCAGCTGCCGGTGTGCCACCCAGCCCTCTGATGGGGCGCCGCACGGCAACGAGTGGACACAGTACGCCTGATGAGCTGGGCGCTGCCTCTCGCCAGGGGGGCATCCATCACCCTGCCACGCCTGCTTTCCCAGTCTCCCCACAGCTGCCAGAAAAGCGACACATGTCCAGTGGAGATGCAGACAGAATGGAGAACAAGAACCTGATGCCAACACCGATCAGTGTTAGCAGCACGCCTAACCTGTCTGGGACACACACTCTCCCAGACGTCTCCAAGTCTATATACGGTAAGAGGGAACTTTTTTTTTTTTAATACCTTTCATGAACCTCATGGGCTTAATATCACTGATTTTCTTCATCTAATTTCATTCAAACAGATGGTTATCCTGACATCAAGATGAATGTCAAGTTTGTCCAGGACACCTCCAAGTACTGGTACAAGCCAGACATCTCCAGAGAGCAAGGTGAGAGTCAGGAACTTCAGCCAACTTCAGCTCCTCATCCTCTCATCCTTTCATTGCTTTTCTTTTCATTCTCCTCATCTTCTTCTTTTAGCCATCAGTTTGCTGAAGGACAGGGAGCCTGGGGCTTTCGTCATAAGGGACAGCCACTCTTTCAGAGGGGCCTATGGTCTGGCCATGAAGGTGGCCTGCCCACCACCAACTGTCCAGCAGAACAAAAAAGGTAAAAGGCTTCCTGCACTCTGCTCTTGGCTTGCTTGTGAAACATCTGCCTTCTCCAACAGCTGGATCAGCTGAGTATGTCTTTCTTTTAGTTGGTGACATGACTAATGAGCTGGTGCGGCACTTCCTGATTGAGACGAACCCCAAAGGTGTCCGCCTGAAGGGCTGTCCCAATGAACCCTATTTTGGTGAGTTTCTGCTGGTGTGTTTTTTTCTGTTTGCAACATCAAAATCGCAGGATGAAATTTAATTTAAAATCAGACTGATCCAGAGACCATTGCTTTCTGTTTGTAGGTTGTCTTTCTGCTTTGGTGTACCAACACTCAATGACCCCACTGGCTTTGCCATGCAAACTGATGATCCCCACCAAAGGTAACTTTACTTTCTTAGTTTCTTTAACATTTTATGGAACAGGAATCCACTCAGACTTTTAGTACAAACCAAGTTATTGATAGGTACTTCCATGTTTTTGATGAAAATGTCTTTTTTTTTTTACACTTTACAATTTCTTTGCTGCAAGTAATTGTATTCAGATGCAAAAATATAACATCCACTCTATTCGGTCTGTCCAGACCCAAATGAAGAGGCACTAGAACTCACCACACCAACTGATCCAGTTGTTGAACTTCTTAAGCAGGGAGCGGGTAAGTGACTGAAGTCTACCAGAAAAAAAAGCGATAAATTATGATTCTACAAAAACTAACTCTTTGTGAAAAGTAGAGATGCACCAATTGCAATTTTCTTGACGTGTTCCAATTTTTTTAGAATTCTGGTTTCTTTCTTAAAACTAAAAATGACAACAAAATCACATTTTCTTCAAGGCAATATTCTAAATTATATATCAATAATAGAAATCTTTAAAATTCACAATTTCCCCCCAAAACTGCAGTAAGTTACCGGGTATTGTCTCACAGAAATAACTAAAATCTTGAAAGAGATGCAGATAATTAAAATGACTTCCGGTATATCTACTTTTACCTGACATATTTCAGCTTACCAAATAAAACCAGTTGCAAGAGATCCATACACCAAACAGTTACATTTTCCGATATGTTTATATATTCAACAGCCAACATGAAATCAATACCTTTTCTTTTTTACTTCTGTCATAAATTCTCTTTCGTGACTGCTGTTATTCCGTGGGCATACTGAGGTTCATACTGAGGCTGCTAGCATATGGCTTGCACCGGACACTGGATAGCTTTAGCTTTAGCCACTTCGCTTTTGTTCGCTTCCCTGAAATATCCATATTCAACTGGATGAGGGTGATTTTATGTGTGATTAGATTTGTTGCTACAAATGTTTTAGTGCTGGTTCCCATGTGGTTTACTTTGAAACTTGTCTTTACTCGCAATGAAGAGTTTGACATCCAGTTTAACATCCAGCATTTGGATGTTAGCGTGTGCTGCTCTTTTGCAGATATGTTGCGCATGCATGAAAAGACCAGCTTATAATCAGATATATGTGAAACTGTTTGGCCGGTCACCAGTGGTGGCACAGACTAATGGAATCAGGCCTATTCTGGTCCCTGAATGGACAATTTGTGCATTTCAAGAAAAAAAGAAAACCTTTTGGTGTTTTTCTTTTTAGAAACATCAGTTCACTTGTTTACACAACCTTGTCATCCTTACTTTACAGTCCAGAAGGTTCCTGAGGAGGCCCATGGTAAATACTAGTTTTCACTACTCTGCTTCATCATGAAATTTTACTGAATATGAATGTGCTCTTTTCCAGAGGGTTTCAGTCACTGTTAACAAATTTTGCAATTAAATAAAACTCAGAAAAAACTTGAAATTCATTCATGTTATATTGCAGGTAGCAGTCAACGGACTGTAGAAGCATTTGATACAATATTATACTTCCACATTATATAAAAATATGCATTGCATGATAACTCATGTCATAACATTATTCACTGTATGCATTTTGAATATTCCTCACTACAGCTTCCATCACTTTAAGACAAACTGCATGCACACTGTTTTGGGTTTTTTTTGTAGGATCTTCTCTTATGTAACAGTGTTTTTCCATTGTTTACCTCTAGCGTGTAATGTTCTCTACATCAACTCTGTGGACATGGAATCGCTCACTGGGCCTCAGGCCATTGCCAAGGCAATCAGTCAGACGCTGTCAACCAACCCTCTGCCGGCTGCCACCACCGTCCACTTTAAAGTGTCCACACAGGGCATCACACTCACCGACAGTCAGAGAAAGTGAGTAAGCATGTTCAGGAGTAACTCTAATATTAACAATGGTCTGTTATATTTAAATGTGCGGCTATGATACTGTACATAATGAGTGAAAGAGAATAAAGAATAAAAAAATTTGTATGATAGTCCCTAAAGAAAACAAATGTTTACTGCAAAAGTAATTTTGCACCATCTAGTGGTAGCCAGTAAAACAGTAATCACATGACAGCATTTCTCTGCAAACACCAAGAGATACCCTGTGCAATGTTTCACATCCAAGCATGGTCGTTTAATGTAATGCTATTTTATAATAATTAATTAATTCAGTCATTTTTACTGCAGGGTTTTCTTTAGAAGACATTATCCAATAAACACGGTAACCTACTGTGACACTGATCCCCAGGACAGAAAGTAAGAATTTCTTTTAATGTACTAAACCTCATATATATATATATATGTATATATACATATATGTAATTAATGTAATTACTCAATTCAAAATCATATTTTCTATCATATTTTTTTTCTTTAGATGGGGCAAAGAAGGAGGCGGCTCAGTGAGGTAAGTTTGCATGCTTTAAAGATAAATGTGTATAAAGAGTTATTTGTGTACTGAATGTTATAAACAACTGAATTCATTTCACTAACCACTAAAAAAAATATTGTTTGGTTTCCTTTTCCAGAAATCCAATAGCTACAGTATTTAACCTTATCTGGCAAAAAAGTTGAGACACATCAAACTTTACATTTAACAGAAACTTTTAAGACAAACTCAACATATCGAAGGGTGAAACTGAGAAATTTGATTGTTTACTGAAACATTTAAGTTTAATGCAATAAAAATGTCTCAGAGAAGCATCAGCTCTTCTTTGAACACCACCTAGCAAGCATTTAGCAACTGAGGATATCACCTGCCAAAGCTTTAAAAGCAAAATGCTTTTTTGATGCTTGCTCCAGCATGAATGTGAAGTTGTTCAAGGACACCTTCATTATATTTTTGTTATGAAAGGCATAACAAAAATTCCTGTTGGACCTGTTGCTAGACGCTGCCACTGAAACACACCGGAATATTTTTGTTATGAAAGGCATTCATGTGTTGTTTTTTTTTTGTTTAACTTTGGCACAGTACTTTTGGCTTTGTCTTTGTCAAACCAGTTGTAACAAGTAGACTGTCAACCTGCTTGCTGACTAACTAATGACTTGTGATAACAGAGTCATTAGCCTTTCTTTAAATGTAATATATGTTTTTCTTGCTTTCAGGCTTTTTGGATTCGTGGCAAGGAAACAAGGAAGCACAACAGACAATGTCAGCCACCTGTTTGCTGAGCTGGACCCAGATCAGCCCGCCTCCGCCATCGTCAACTTTGTCTCTAAAATGATGAAGCGATGAAACCCTTAACGTTCAAATGGCAGTGGCTGTTTTGCAATCTTCCCTCATTGTTGGTGTCCTCTTTGCCAGGGCTGGATGGAGTCCTTTTTTTCTGTTTCATGTTGGGTTTTTGTTTTCCTTCTCTGTTTTTTCCTCTCTGCCTTGCTGGTTTGTTTTGATCTAATTGAAGTAGTCTCTGTTTGAAGGCTTTGGTGTGGATCGAAACTGGAGCTAGAGGATGTGTGATGCGGAGCTATGCATGTGACAAACATGGAAGCCATTTGAGGGAGAAGATTTATCGACAGGGTAACCTGTGCTAGGAGAACTTAGCTAAAGACTAAAAGAAAAATGCAAAGTCTAGTCAGGGAACATATAAGGAAGTGGACGTTTCAGGGTTTTCTGTTGTTCTTGTCGATTGATTTACCAAAGGTAGCTGCAATACAAGCGCGAGAATGATGTAGCTGTTAAGCCATTATTATTTCCTCCTTTTTAAAAGATGAAACATTGAAAAAAAGAAATCTGCTTTCTTAAACTCATCTTCAGGAGTAAAAAAAAAAATGTTGGCCTTGATGGCTTTTAGCAAAACTGTCTGAAGACATTATGCATGTTAGCTTGATCTTTAAGCTTGACTCTTCTACCTTCCACAAAAGTCATTGTGAAATCCTTAGAGTGGCCATTTCCAGGTCTGTTTTGTGTCGGAAAGGGCTCTGCAGTGAAACGACTGATCTAAACTGCACATAACAGACCAGACTTAACAAAAAAAAAAAGAAAAGGGGAGGGGAAAAAAGGACAATAAAACAATGCCACGCTAAGGTCACCGAACTTTGTGTCAGTGCACCCACTTTTGCATCACCTCAGCATCCAGTCCGAGCCTGATTTCTCTCTCTCCACAAATAAAAACACAAAAAAAACCTTGCTTCTTGGATTATCCACCTGGTATCGGCAAGCTCGTAATTGCATGCCAGACAGAGAGATTGTTTTATCTAGAAGGTGGAGCCGCTGATTCAGGCCGAGACTCTTTCCTCCCAGAGTCACACAGACTTCCTCATCACCAACTGCTTGCAGTAGTGGACCTGTTGATAGACGCTGCCACTGAAACACACTGGAAATCACCAGGGACTGGCCCAATGACCTGGACCTATGCACTGTTCTTTATGCATGTTGTTGTCCCAAAATGCACCCCCCCACCCCCCTCCCTCATAGTGACATCCAACATCACTGAAATCATTCTATGCCATGTGCTTAAAACTAAAAACCTTTAGACGAGTACACTGACGTTGTATGACTTGTCAAAGACTGCATGAAATAGAAACTTTTTTTTGTACTCTTCTCAGAGTCCTAAAAAACAAACAAAAAAAGGAAGTAGAACAACCCACTGTTGAAGTAGTCACATGATGGTGAGATGCTATGTTTTTACCTTTGTTTTCATTTAGTTTTCGGTCCATTTGGGCCAGGGTTACCTTTCGCTGTATCAAGGACAGTTTTATGTTCCACGGTGTTGTCAAAATTTACATCTGGATACCATTTAGTGTTAAAAACAAAGAAAAAAAACACACAAGAAGTTTCCACACTGTGCGCAATGCCTGCTTGTTGAACACACGCTCAACCATTCACAATAAGCTAAGGAAAAAAAATTGATATTGATATAAATGTACATAGATACTACTTTGAAAGGTGACATAGCGAAAAAAAGTATTTATTTTTGTTGCTTTGGTCCCTCATGATTACTCATATATACATATATTGTACAGTCTAGATAAAGAAGATTACCTAATGGGGTGAGAAAAAAAAGATATATACTTATTTTGGCTAATGATTTCAAAGTCTGGCGATTTTGAAATGCGTTTGAATATATGGTGTACATTACTTTGTACATGTATATGTTTGTTTTCACCTTGTCATGTATCAGTCTTTTTTCTGCTTCTGTTTTTTTTTTCTTCTTCCCAAACAAGATGGGGCGCGAAGGAGATAGGTCTGAAATGTGTAGACAGAAACATCTGAGTGTGCTTCCTTACATTTAGAAGGCAAACATATCGAAGCTGTTACATTTAAATGTGTGAGAAAAAAAGGAGGAGGCCAACCTCGAATGCAATATGAAAACAGCTTTTATGCATCCATGACAGTTACAGTTATAATTTTGCCAAAGATTCATACGTCTATGCTAACTCGCTGCATGCTGCTTCTCAGTTTCCATTTTTTTGTGTTTCATTCATTCTTCAGTCTAGCTCAGCTTAAGCAGCCAGGTTATTATGGGATGTTCGGTATTAAATAATTGCAAGACAGCAAGACATTGAGATGCAGATGACAAAAGTCTTTTGGGGGCGGGCAGGCGTTTGTTGTCTCCAAAATATATTTGCTTAAGATTGAAAAGTCCCGCGAGCGACTGAAATTTCATATGGACGTCAGTGCTGGAGGTAGAGAAAGTCAGACATGTCTCATCGTGATGCTAAAGCTCTGCACTTGCAGCCTTGTCAGACCTCCAAAGGCGTCTCCCCCCTTTGAGAGTCAGTGATTTATTTATTCTTATTTATTCTTTTATTTCCTTGCAAATTTTCATGTTTCATTCTCACAGCTTTGCAGTTTTTACAGCGTTAATGATTTTAGGAATGTACGGTGGCGCTTTATTGAAAGCAAAGAGGTACAGTGCACTTAAATCAATGTCATTTGAAAAGAATAACTGAAGAATTAAATGTTGAAATACAATTTTAAAAAAAACTAGACTATATTGTACCTGTTGGCTTTGAGTCAAGAGTTACCTTGTTGTTTCATTGAAAAAAAAAAGATTCTGTGACCCCTTGTACAGATGAGACATGTATGTTGTATGAATGTTCTACTATGGGTGTGCAAAAGGGTCTCAGATTTTGTTTACGCTTATCATTTACATTATGCTGTCATGGCTTACCTGTTCCTAAGGAAAAAAATGAAATAAAAACATTAAAGCAATACAGATACATTACGTTAAAGGCATGTGGGTGGTTCTTTTTACTGCGCTTTTTTAATAAATGGGTTTAGACACTGACTTCGTAGTCTGACCCACACCCAGAACCAGTTTCATTAGAGAGACCCTGGCATGGAAAAATTACCTGTAGGGATCATCTTGGCATTCGTGAAGGCCAAGCTTGGAGCCTCATTTGATATTGCTTAGTGGGAATGCATCTTAAATGCATGGGGCTTGGCTCGGCCTGAACAAACCGTATGGGTCTGTTCTCCTGTGGACCCACCACTCACCATAGCGGTCTGGTACTTTCTGAATTTGGCGGCAGTCAAAGGCAATTCAATCTGTACCTGTTTAAACTGGATTTCAGGACATAGGACTGTCAGGTGAGGGGGTTCACAGGGGTGAGTTCATTTTTAGCCCCCCAGTTGTACATAGAGTTTGTCCATAGTGGACAAGACAATGTTTTTCCTGCACCTTTAGGTCCTTTACGAATTGAGTGCCATCACAGATTATGCAGCTTTTTTGGAGTCTCTGGTAGGGATGGGTATTGATAAGATTTTAACGATTCGATTCTTTATCGATTCTCTTATCGATTCTTGTTTTTAAAAAGGAGAACACTAAGGTCGATTAGCTTAGAACTGTTTTATATCTTCTCTTTCAACAAGATAGAAATTTAGGAGTAACATGGCCTTACAAACCCAACAGTGAGATCTTAAGAGATCCACAGCCTACGGCTCTTCAATGGGGTGTCACAGGGTCCCCGGGGAAAATTGTAAACGTAAAATAATAAAATAAATATTCTTCTGTAGCAATAACAAAGTATAACATAAATTATTCTGTAGCAATTACACAAGAATATCCAGTAATGTCCCTGCCTACAAATAAACACATTCACTTACCATCTGCTGTGGCAAATGGCTGCAAGGTTTTGACCACAAACTAGTCACTGCTCGGTGACATTCGGGCCTGAAAAGAGACGCTACAGGTAGACTGCAGCGACAACTGCCAGCGAGCGCCAGCCAGACTCTGTCTGTCTGTCTCATCACGGTCACCTAAATGCACAATGGCAGGTTTTGTAATAAAGCAGATCGCGCTAACATAATATGCACTGTTAGTTGATTATTTACCTGCCGCATTAACGGGAGATGACGTGCAAACGTTACCGCTGCTGCTGGGTTGAGATTCACGAGTCCGGAGCGGAATTAAAGACATTCATTTAAGTTCATCGCGTGTTTTGTGAGCAAATGCTTTTGCATATTCGTAGTGTTTCCTCCCTTAATGAAATATCTACTTTGCAAGTATTGCAAGTTGCCCTGTTGTCATCCGTTCTCGTAAAGTATAAACAAACTTTTAAGCATTTGAGCCGCTTAGGCGCCGTGTTTCCTGCCAGGTACGCTCCGACGCTCCGCAACGTGGTGACGTCATTCGGGGCGACTGGAATCGATAAGGGAATCGTTTGCAAAAATGGCAAACGATTCCAAGGAATTGAAACAGTGGGAACCGGTTCTCAACAAGAACCGGTTTTCGATACCCATCCCTAGTCTCTGGTGAGGTGCCGAAAAGCTCCCCAACTGGGGAATCCACGGTCCTACTGGAGGAAGTCGACGTCTGGGTGTGTGATTGATTTTGTAATTGTATTATGAGACCTGAGGCCACATCATGGACACTTGGGTCAAGAGAGGCACCATCAACTGGTCACCAGCTGGTGGTGTGGTGGATCAGGTGATGAAGAAAGATGCCAGACAGGTCTAGAATGCCCAAACGTTTAATCAGCGGTTCCCTGAATCCTCAGAGACCTTGATCTCATTTCTGTTACTGGTTATACGTATATATTGTTGGTGCCTGTCATGGTGGCAACCCTCAAACTAAATTGTGGACACCAGAAGTGACAGAGCTGTCAAGCTGAAGAATGAGTCCAATCAAACTTGGTTGTCTTGTGGGAGTCAGGTGTGGATGATATGCCCCTTAAAAGCCCTGGATGTTGTGAAGTGTCTTGGTTGACAAGCTTCTGTAATACTGCATGGAAGTCAGAGACAGTGACCTTGAATTAGCAAACTGGGGAGATGACCCGTCTACTTTTTGTTTAAAATATAAACACATGAATGAGGGTTTACCAACACCAGCTTTGGACTGTGTCGTCACAGACTCCTTCTTTCAGCACGTGTAGGTTCACTCTGACTGCAGACATGGGGACGTTCTCAGAATGGTGGAAACTGCACTGTGAACAAAACTTGGAGTATAATCCAAGTAAAATATTTTTATTTACTATTTAAACATGTTTACTATTAATTTAACAAAGTTTAAACTGCACCACTCTCACAATATAGAAATGAAAGAAATACATGTACATATATGTAAATATACATTTACATAAACAAATACACACACAAAAAGCTTAAGATAACCCAGTCAAAACTAGATCAGTAGCAAATAAAATGGAGTCTCCGGAGAAATAAGTTGAATTTAAGGTGAAGCTGTTAACATTTTATTGTTATTGTTTGAGAATGGACACAGAATGGTAAAACACAACCAAACTATGGTGAACACAATAAATAAATGGTTATTGAAATGAATTATAGAAAGTTTAGTGCTACTGAACTACTGGTGTGACATACCGGAGTCTGAATATTTATTATTTTTGTCTTTTAATATTTGTCTTTTAAATGTTTTCAAGAAAGTACAGAAAAGGTAAAACTATGAACAAAATCTAGAAAATATTTGATATTATTTTTATGTTTTTTGAATGTTTTTCATGCTTTTCTCAATGAAACAAAAATCATAATAGATAGTGTTTGTAAAATAATGAAATGCTGACTGTCACAGAATGGAAATGAGACAATTACACATCAATTAAGGAAAATACAAAGTCAGAGATGAGAAAAATAACCAAAATGTATTAAACACAGCAAATAAATTGTCATTTAAATGTATTTTATGAAGTAAAGTAGCTCAGTAGCAAATAAAATGTAGTTTCTCCTCACAATTATGAGCCTCCCAAACACCCTTAGTCCCTCTTGTCACCTGTAAGGCACCACACTTCATCTTGGTACTCGGGCACAGTGGCTTTTCCCCTTGACTCCAGGCCTCATAATCCATCATCTGCCTGTCTACCCACAGCCAGTCCTCAGATAAGAAGCGCAAGCCAATCCAGACGACTTCTGTTGTGTTATGTTTGCTCAGCTCTTTCTGGATGAGCAGCATCTCGGTCTCAGACGCCACACTGGCCAGGTCCTCGTGGTGCTTCCTGCAGTACCCCAGAGCTTCCTCCCAAGTCTTTTCCTGCTTCACCACTATTGCTCTGTAGCAGAAAAAGGGTCTTGTTGTACCTGGATACACATCATGCCATCTGCCGTTTTTGTTTATACAACCACTGTTTTCATTATTTCGGTTGTTAGGTTGACCTGTATTCCAGAAAGTCCAGGTCACCGCTCCACCTCCTGACCACAGCCATTTGTCTTTGTCTGAAATGTTCCTTTCCAGTCCAAACCAGACACCATCATGGACACTGGGATAGAGCTCCATCAGTTTGTCATTATCCTGTTTATTACTAACCGGGGCCAAGTCTGTGTAGTTCTGCCGACAGTAACTCAAACTTTCATCCCGAGTCTTTTCCTTGTTGATGCAAACATACTTGCAAAAACTTGTAGATAAGCTCAGCAGGAGCAGGATCCAGAAGAAGACCTGATCCATTGATGTGTCGTTTCAAGGAGTCTTGAAAAGAAAAGGAAATCCAACGAGATCTGAAAATCCTTGCTAAAGCTCAGAGTTTTCTTTCAGGAAATATTTGAATAGGCCAAATATTTGCATGTTTCGGTTTGTCAGCAGGTATTTGTGTTCAGTATGGGCAGAAATATGATCCACTCGACACTGACATTCATATTTCAATATGAAATGATCAGTTTCAATAAATGAATTTACATTTTGAATTTGATATTTCAATTTTCATTTGCTCAACTTGACCACTTAAAATTATTCTAAGTTTCAACACTAGTTTCAGTTGTTCTGAAAAAAATCTTGCTACACACATTAGCACACATTCTGACTGTATAAATGTTAGATTTGTATTGTTGATTGTCATTTATGCTTAGAAATATCTACTCATATATGCTTAGAGTTTTATAATCAATGTCATGTTGGTAGAGGTTTGATCCTTAGTAGTCTGTGGAGACTCTGTGTGCCTCCCAGAGCACTCTGGCATGCACACACAACTTAAGGTCAGGAGAGAGGTTATATCTGCTCTTACTGATTTATGGTATAGGAGGACACCTACTCTGTATCTGGTTAAGTATAAGAGCCTTTTGTTTAGATGGACCGTTAGACTCCTGGCACCAGCTTTGGGGAGTCTTCACAGGTTCACACACACACACACACACACACACTTACACACACACACACTTACACAACACACAGGCAAGGTACTCTTTGTGTGTATGTATACGTCGTATGTTAATGAACCTATGCATATTCATGTGACCTCAATAAAAGAGCAGTGTTATGAGGAGCGGACGAGAGCGACTGGGGTTCGAGCGGAAGGGACGGCGCTCGTCACAGTTCTCTCCCTCGTATACGAGAATCATAAAGAGCTCTGCTTGGTGTTCAGTGCTTTTTGCTGTGTAGCTGAATTGTCTTGAACGTTCCAGCGAATAGGTTTAAGCTACAAACCTATCAATACACACAGCAAGATAGGCTACACACATTAGGCTGTGTGCTTAATAGCTAGCCTACACTTTGTAGCTGTGGATATCTACTGTGTGTGGGAAGAAGTGTTCCTGGTGAGGGTAATGCACCCCAAATTCCCGCTGATGGATGAGTGTGTATGTGACAGATTAAAATGAAAAAAATCACACATTCATACTAGACTAAGGAAATAGAAATGAAAGAAATACACATATATGTACATATACATAAATACACATTTACATATACAAAAACACACAGAAAGCTAAAGATAAACCAATCAAAACCAGATCAATAGCAAATAAAATGGAGTCTCTGGAGAAATAAGTTGAATTCAATGTGAATTTTTTTATAATTAAAAAAAAATCTGTTAACATTTTATTGTTATTGTTTGAGAACTGACACAGAATGGTAAAACGCATTGCTCTCAACCTAAAGGGAAAGCTGACCTCATCATGACCATGATGAGGAAACGATGAGGTCGTTCAATGAAATAGAAATGAAAATACATATTTAACTTATATTCTTCCCTGTGTGATTAACAGGATATAAAACCCTGATATGTCAGCATATGTTTCTGGGGGATACAGTATGGGCAGAAATATGAGCCCCTCGACACTGACACTCACTCATATTTCAATATGAAATGACCAGTTTCAATAAATGAATTAAAATGTTGAATTTCATTCAGTCAAACTGAACAATTAGACTAGTATTAAAAACTAAAATCTTGCTACACATTCTACATTGATATGGCAAACCAGGCTACACACTATCTTAGGCTACGTTCACACTGCAGGTCTTATTACTCAATTCAGATTTTTTGATTAAATCCGATTTTTTTTCCAATCCAATCCAATTTTATTTATAAAGCACTTTATAAATACACAGCACAAGACAAAAGAGCTGTACAGAAAAGTTAAAAACAATAGAATAACAGAAAACAGCAAAAATATATAAATAAAACACATAATACATAAAAATGAAAACAGACCTATATTAAACAAGAAAACAAGATAAAACAGCATAGAATCAACTAAAAACAACTAAAAAATAAAAACTAAAATCTCACGTGGAGTCAAAGGCCTTGGGTAAAGTGGTGGGTTTTGAAGAGTGACTTAAAAACCGGTAAGAAAGTGGCCTGTCTAATCTCTAAAGGATGATCGTTCCACAGTTTGGGGGCTGCTACAGCAAAAGCACGATCTCCTCTAAGTTTACGCCCAGTCCTGGGTACATTCAGGAGCAGCTGATCAGCTGACCTGAGAGAGCGGGTGCGTGTACAAGGCTGTAGCAGCTCAGAGAGATAAGATGGGGCGAGGCCATGGAGAGCTTTAAAAGCAAATAAAAGAATTTTAAAATGAATCCTAAAAGAAATGGGCAGCTAGTGAAGTGAAGCTAAATAAGGGGAAATGTGCTCAAACTTTCGAGTGCAAGTTAAAAGACGAGCTGCGGCATTTTGCACCCTCTGTAGATGAGTAATATATGATGCACTGACCCCAATGTAAAGTGCATTACAGTAAGTAAATGGCGGCTACAGAGCTAGTAGGTGTTGTTGCAGCAGCCTATCAACTTCTGCACAGTCGTAACCGACAGAATTTTGACAAATTAATTAGAGAAAGAAGGACACTGAGAAAAAAGTGAGCCCGTGCTTTAACAATGGCCGCCATGCTTTCTCGTTTGTCTTCTCTGATAATTGGCATCTGTTTTGTGTCAGTGATGTAAAAGACGGATTTAATGCGACATCAGCATAGAACATCTTAAACAAATGCTGAATTTGCTTAATCAAAAATGAGAGTTCTGTGACTTTGCAGCCGACAAACAAGTCCTGTTTGTGTATGCAGACGTAATTTCCAAATAGCCTCCTTTGGAAAACAAATGAAGATCAAACGAGGACATGATGGCATGACATTCAAACGGTTGAGGGAAGAATAATATATGGTTATATAAGCTATTTTATATATTGTTCACTCAATAATAATACGAGAAACACACAGAGGGATTTTTTTACTTTATACATGTAATGAGAAACAGATGTTCTTGCAGTTTTTTAACCTTTTTTTCTACAGCTTTTATCATTTTTTTTCTATTGTGTCATCTTGATGATGATAATTTCTGTGTATTCTTTTTCCTCACTCACCTTTTTTTCCCCCTCACTGTGTATTTATATACCACTCTGCATTTAATCAGTAGTTATTATTTATCTCTGGCTCTCTTTCACAGCATGTCTTTGTCTTTTCTTCCTCCCCTCACCCCAACCGGTTCTGCTGGAGGTTTCTTCCTATTAATTGGGAAGTTTTCCTTCCCACTGTGACCAAGTGCTTGCTCATAGGGGATTATCTGACTGTTGGGATTTTCTCTGAATTATTGTAAGGTATTTAAATTACAATATAAAAGAAAAGTTTCAGTCTTTGTATGGAACACTTTACATCTATTCTTGCACAGGAAATCAGCCTGTTATTGTTCAAATGCAATCGCATGGCAGGATGCTGTAAACGGACCAAACTGCAGTCAGGAGAACAACTGAGATAATCCATCCACAATATGAAGTTAGTCATTAATCTACTGCTGCATGGGCTGGGCTGTAGTTACATCGTAAGGGTTTAAAAACTGAGCTTGAAAGCGTGCTGCCAATGAATAGTGGTAATAAAAACCGAGAGAGGCCGACAGTGATCACTGACTTTTTAGGGCCATGTTCAGATTAAATAGAACAAAATACAAAGCATTAAAACATGTTAAAAACAAAACAGCCTTAATAAACTCAGAGTAGTTTGGACCCGGAAGCAGGTTTCATACGTCATCACTTAAAGATGGGCTATCCCACCTGCTGTGAATGTTTTAATGCAGTACAGTTGTTGTTATTGTCACTTGTCACATCCTGTTTATGACAGTTAAAATAAATAACATTAAAAGGTTAGACTATATTGTGTCTTTCTTTTTGTATTTTGGAAAGACCATGGTTAAAATTCTGTTTCCCCAAGTCCTAGGTTTTGGGTCTATATCCTGCCTGCCGGATAGCTGGTACATGACACATTTATGTAATTATCTCAAAATTGTACATAACAAACATTCACAATATTATGAATATTCTAGTTTCTTCATTAAGTAATATATCATCTTATCAAAAACACGAAAGTAAAAGCTTATGTATAAGAGCTTATGTATAAGAAATTAGTTATTGTTGGGCTGTTATTGCAGTGCTGTTACTTACTGTAAGTACGTACGTCAAATTATTTACTTTCTTTCACAGCAATTGTGTCTAATCACAAAAACAAGGGACTAGAAACTCTATTCAAGCTGACAAAAGACCAAGGTTATTGGAACAAGCTAAACAAAACCTTTAATTTGCATAAGGAAGAAGTCAAGTTGTCATGGCTCCTACATTAGATAAACAAATCAGTTTTCAGGAACAAAGCAAAGTCATTTTTCATGTTGTCGCATCCTACTTGGAATAGAAATGAAAAGGTCAAGAGAACGGTGTGAAAAAAATAAATATATAATGTAAGCTGTATAGAAATCATTGTATTGTTTTTCCCATTTTTGTTTACCTTTAAACATTCTTTCTTTTTTACATTCAACATTGTCATGGTCCTGGATCATTTGACCCAGTGTTTTGTGTTTTTGGGTTAGGTTTTATTTTGTGAATTATGGCTTTCTGTTTTTATCATATTTTATAGTTCCTGGTTCGTTAGGTTTCTGTTTTGTTTCTGTCCTAGTATTTCTAGCTTCCCAGTTCTGTGTTATTATCTGAGTTCTAGTTCATAGGTTTTGTTATTTGGCTTGCCTGTGTTCTGTGTTGTGTACTCTTGTGTACTCTTTACATAAAGAGTTGTGTACCTTTTACTAGTGGTGGGCGAATCGATCCAAATATCGATAGTATCGATACCAAGTCGGCATCGGTATCGGATCGATAGGAGCCTGGTGAGATTGATTCTTTACTTTGAGTTCTGCTCGTTTACAACGCTGTGCTTTCGGCAAAGACGAAACAGCCAGGTCGCTGGACTCGCCGCTCCTGTGTCAGCGAAGAGCAGGCACACTCTGCTCCCCCTTCCCCCCCTCTTATGTTTCGGTGTTGCGTTGTCACGTGACGTGACTTAGACACTTTGGGGGTTGTTAAGTTGTTTACATATTAATTATATTTTTACCAGTTGTTTTTGTTGTTGAGAATTTTAATTGTAACTTTTGTATTATAGTTTATCAACAGTATGTTTTTTTTTATTTGGTTGAGTCGATGAAGATTTGGGAGTCTCTTCCAGGTTTTCTCGGGACTTGTTTTTCTTTTTTTCTTTTTCTTTTTTTTTTGTTCAACCGACTCAACCATTTTCATGCTTCGCTGCATCAATTATTCTTACAATAATCACACGGTTGCTGTAACAGTACATTCAACAGCTGCAGCTCTCCCGCTGCCAGCCGTACATATCACCACCACCAAAACTGCAGCGGGGCCGGCCGAACCTACTCCCCCACTCCGCAAGCATGCGAGGGCATCGACCCGGACCATCGGCGCCCCATGTCCCGGCCCAGCGACGGGGAAGTGTCCACTCTGGCGGTCGCCCGCGCCTCCAGCAGAAACCCCGGAGCTGGTTTGGTGGCCACCCATGTGGCAAGCAGCGGCGGCACAGCAGGCGTGGAAGTGAGCCGGGGCTCACGGCAGCTGGGCAGGCGGCCGGCACAGAGGACCATGCAGCATGCCGGCCTCTGTTGGAAGAGGCCGGAGCGGACAGCACGCCGCCCTCTGGCGTGGCAGGACCCCCGCACACCTCGACCTCCGTTTCCAGCTTGGCAGGTCCCGCTGGCACGCCAGCCTCTGGCTCATCGTGAGCCGCGCGCTGTCCACCCTTACAGTAATCACGCGGTTGTTTTAACAGTACGTTCAATGGCTGCAGCTCTCCTGCTGCCAGCCGTACACATCAACACCAAAAACAACAACAGCACAAGCAGCGCACAGGTTTTAAGCCGGCGAGGCACGATTGTAGATACCGTGAAGGTGAGTCCATCTCACCTGCAGCGGCAACGCAGACCACAACCTGCCACAATAATAAAGCAGTTTTTTATATAATTATAAACTTTGTCCTAATTATGTCCTGGGTTTTAACTATTCATTAATAAAAAAGGAAACATCACAAAAAACACTTAAGGTCATGAAAAATAATTGCAATTTAGCAATTCAATGACGCATCCACCTTATTTATTGAAAAGTATCGGTATCCGTGATACTGGCCCGTATTTAATTGGTATCAGATCAATACCAAAATATGCAGTATCACACACCTACTTTTTACGTATCTTGAGTTCAGTCGGTGTGTTTCCTGTTTTACTTTGATGGCCTGTGTCTTATGTCAGTGTATTCAGTTTTGCTTCCTCCCTGTCTTGTCATGTTAATTAGGTCCAGCTGTGTCTCCCTTGTGTGCAGGTTTCACTCTGTGCTTATATAGGCTGTGTCTCAATTCAGGGGCCGCATCCTTGTGCTCCAACGTTTTCGAGACGTCTGTTACCAGGGCTGGACTGGGACAAAAAATCGGCCCGGGCATTTTGACTAGAGACCGACCCACCAGGTATTACAGCAAAAGCCATAAAGCCTTTGAATGAAAACAAACGCTGTTGTCACAGTGATGTACACTGTCATGTTGGTATATATGTATCAGTCTAATAAACTTAAACCTACACCATCCTCCCTATTCTGGTATTCTAAACAGTACCCGAAAGTAGACTGCTTGGTCAAGTTAACCTCCTGAACTATCAACAACACATGGTGAAAACCTGAAATTAAGACAGAGAAGACTAGAGGTGAGACATGATCATTACTGATTACTGATGACAGATTTAGATATATTTTCATAAACCATTCATTTACCACATCAATAAACAGCATGGCAGGGCAAAATATATTTTCTAACATGGCAACCTTTAAAAAGGTTGCCCGATGGCCAGTCCAGCTATGTCTGTTACCCACCAGCTCGATGGCTGACTGGGTAGTCAAGGCTCACTAGAGCCGGCGAGAACACCAGACTCCCAGCACATCGTTATCAGACCCCTGCGGTCTTTCACTACTCAGGTTAAACATGATATATAAGTCACTTAGATAACTTAAAAATGTTATTGTTTGGCTTTTTTCAGTGTTTTATTTGTTCCTGAGTAAATCAGTTTGGCTGAGATTAAAGTTGTAGTTTTCACACAGTTGAATAAACGTCAAACAGAAAACTGATCAAACAGAATTGTGAGATGGTAGAAAATTTACTCCAATGTCCTGTTATATTTTAGATGCCAAGGAGCAGATGGCTGAGTTTATTAAACTCCACTGAGGCTACGTCTACACTAGCCCGGATAAATTTGAAAACACGCTGCGCGTCCACACTATTGTTTTCAGTCGTTTTCACAGAGTTGTGCGTCCACATCGAAACGGTCGAAAACACTTACGTTCCAGTACTGCGCATGCATGAAATGCAAGACGATTTGACCAGTCTCATTTCTGTCTGCCGTTTATTTACATTCCGTCTCTTTGAAACGTCGCAGCAAAATGTCAAGGAAAAGCACAGAGTTTTTTAAATGGACTAACAATAAGATGGAGCTGTTGCTGCGAGTAACACAAAAGTACAAAGTTGAAAAAGCGAGTGAGAATTAAAGAATTTGAAGACAAGCTATCTGGAGCATGTACAGACTGATATTAATCTTTAATAGGGCTGTCAAAACTGAGAGCAAACAAAACAACTGCTGTATAATGCCCTCCGCTATCTTTGTTTAATTGGTCACATGACTGCATCACATGACTAAAATGTGTCACCATTTTCGAAAAGGCTCCGGGTTTGCTGTCCACACTGCGACGCGAAAACGGTGTTTTCAAATGTATCAGCTTGGAGAGCGTTTTCCAAACGCTGCTGTTAGATTTGTATTGTGATTGTCATTTATGCCTAGAAATATCTACTCATATATGCTTAGAGTTTTATAATCAGTTGTAGATTGGTAGAGGTTTGATCCCTAATAGTCTGCAAACTTTGTGTGCATTCCAGAGCTCTCTGACTTTCACGCCCACATTTTGGGAGCATGGGAGAGGCCGTACCTTGTCTTATTGTTTTATGGTAGGATAAACGTATCTATATCTGTTTTAGGCTAAGTGCCTTTTGTTTAGATGAACTGCTGGACTTCCAGGCCAGCAGGTTTAGGGAAGTCATATATGGGGTCATGCTTTGACCCCACACACACACACACACACACACACACACACACACACAAGGTATTCTTTGTTCACATGTATACCTAAATAAGAGGTCATATGTTAATGAACCTATGCATATTCATGTAACCACAATAAAAGAGCAGTGTTATGGGAGAGCGGACGAGAGCAACTGGGGTCAAGCGAAGGAACGGCGTTTGTTCAGTTCTCTCCCATGCACGTGAAACATAAAGAACTTTGCCTACTTCGTGTCTTGCTTGCTGTGTAATTACATTGTCTTCAACGTTCCAGCAAATAGGTTCAAGCTACAAACCTATCATTAATTGGTCCTCCGAGCCGGATCCCTGGAGTCGACATTCACCGAGGGGAGAAGAGACACGCTGAAAGACTGACGTCAGCCAGGAAGTTCCTGTGGATTAGCTGTCTGTCTTTCCTCCTCGATGAATGACGATCGGCGGGATTCGAGGCTGATATTACACGCTAAGCAACACCGAGTAAGTTCAAAGAGCCCGACTCTATAACCGTGTGAGTGTGTAGTTCCTTAGCCGCTTTGTGGGGCTAAGAACGTTGTTTGTCGCTGCTTTGTGGAGCGATAAGTGAGTCCTCCGCTGCTTTGTGGGGAGTTGAGTGAGTTCTCCGCCGCTTTGTGAGGCGTTGAGAAGTTCTGCGGAGTCCAGACTGTGCTGGACAATAGGCCAATTTTGTGTTGTTGTTGTTGTGTTGAGTGTGTTTGTGTGAGTGAGTGTGGAGTAGAACACGTGGTCTGTGACGCTGACTGTTGTTGTTATCATGGGTTCCTAAGCAACCAAGAGTGCGTCCGAGCGTGACAGACGTTTATGCTGGACTTCGCTCCTGGGAGCGCAAGATATTTTAAAAAAAGAGTGACGGCTCCTTAGCTGCGCGGGTTCACGCGAGCACGGTCGCGCGGGTTTCACGCGGACCTGAACCGTGCGGTTAATCGCAGGCTTATAAATGGAAGAGATTCAAATGTTAGAAGTTTTCAGAAAACACAGCAGCCTTGAAGAGCGTGTGGAGAGGGCCAGTCCACATCAGCAGCAGTTAAGCTATGCTCTGGTGAATGGCTTTCCCCCACCCTTTGCTGACACAAGATGTTTAGATTATTCTTTAGATTGCCCTGATCAACAACGGCCTGTGCTCCAGACCATTACTTTAACCAGTTGTTAACAGTAATCTGCATTAAGCTTAGGGTTGCTCAAATTCAGTACAATGACATATGAGATGAAGTAAAATAGGCAAATATTTTAACTAATTACGTGCATAGAGGCACTTGACCTGTTTGAAAGACTGTCATCTTATTATGAGCCATTGTTGAGATATAGAGTACGCCTGTGAAAACAACTAATATGCTGAACCCTGTATGAAGCAGCTGAAAACTACATGATGGAGAAGCTGAATTGAATATGAAAGTGCAAGTCTTTGTCACTGTGGGCAAAGCACGCAACCACTGTGTGAGGTTGCGTTGCTGTCTCTTCTGAGCTGATGAGCAAGCTACACATTATCAGATCGGGAGCTGGCTGAGAACTCATCAAAGAGAGAGAAACAGAACTATGATAACTCGAGTATGTAGCGTATCCGTGAGTTCAGCTTCTTCTTTCAGATGTGCAGCAGTTTTCCTGCATCTTGACTCATGTGTGTAGAGTGTTCATAGCATCAGCATCATGTTTCTGTTTATTTTTTTTGTTGGGTTGAAAGATAATTAAATAAACTTGTGATCATACTTATGGATCACCATGGCACATATCATCAGCCATATAGTTTCTTACGCAGATGAAAAAAAAGTGAGTGTGAATGCGCCTGACATCGCAGTGTGTGTGTGCTGTGTAAACGTAATTGTCACAAATTGTGAGAGCGGTGATTCTGCAGGTCACCAGCTAGTGTAAAGTAAAAAAGAGTAAAAAAGAGACAGAATCTACATTGTAGATGGAAAATAATAGGAAAAAGGTTTTGTGTTTATCAGCCAAGAACAACTACAATCTCATTTTCTGCTTTTAAGACAGGAGAGTTCACAAACAACAGAGAGAGTTCTGTGTGTTGGTTAAGCAGTGATGATAATAATGAAAATGTCTTAGTTTTGTCACTTTCAGATGAAAAGCAGACCTGAATCAATTTTCGACATGCAGCGGTTGGAAGAAAGTTATAGTTTAACACTATTGGAAATGTTCAGGCCAATTTTTGGCTAACTTATGTACAGCACCATGTGTTCCTCATCCTCACAAGCGAGTTCTCACTCCTCCCTGAAGACAAGGAATGCAGTTCCAAAGAGCAATAACATGGCAGATAAAGAGACAGCAGCAAAGTCCTGAGGAAAGAGACCCAGCAAGCAGCAGCAGTGTGGACAAACAGCATCGGAGAACTAGAGCAAACCCATCATCCTGACTGGATGAATGGCACTGTGTTTCCAACAAGCTGCAAATTCACTGTGCTTGGGAAGAGAACGTTTGAGGAGAATTGAGGAGACTGTTGGAGTTTGACATTTGCCACTTTCTGAGTAAAATGGCAAGAAGAGACAGTGGAACACAGGACAAAGCTGAAGAAGAACTGCCGGCTGTTGGACTGTTGAAGTGGGAGAGGACAACAGAGTGAGAGTAAGTAAGAACACAGAGGAATGCTGTTGTGTGGGAAATCCAAATTTGGGTTAGCCAACCTGGGGAAAAGAAAACTCACTGCTTAAGTGGGAAAATTGTGAAGGGATCTGAAACACTGCAAGAAGAAACATGTACAAAATCACACACACAAGCAGAACATGCATTAACCCTACTAACACAAACACAAGAGAGCTCATGAAGATTAGACAGCATCTTGAGCATGTGAGTCTGTTTATCACCTGGTGTGATGCAAAGACCAGTGGACTCATAGCACATTAGTTAAGAAAGGATCAAATAATAGCAGAGAAGTGTGTAGGAAAGGCAGCTTTAAGAACATGCCCTGCTGGAGATGCAGCTCCACAGACACTGATTAAACCTGCCTAATAACACAAACACACATGCAATGAAAATCAGCTTGTTATCTCTCATCAGTGTTAAAATAGTGTCAATTTAGCAGACACTTGCTATCAAATGCTGAATTTATCCATCCATCCATCCATTCGCTTCCGCTTATCCTTTCCAGGGTCGCGGGGGGCACTGGAGCCTATCCCAGCTGTCATAGGGCGAGAGGCAGGGTACACCCTGGACAGGTCGCCAGTCTGTCGCAGGGCCAACACACAGGGACAGACAACCATTCACGCTCACATTCACTCACACATTCACACCTAGTGACAATTTGGATTATCCAATTAACCTATTCCCTCAAACTGCATGTCTTTGGACGGTGGGAGGAAGCCGGAGTACCCGGAGGGAACCCACGCAAACACGGGGAGAACATGCAAACTCCACACAGAAAGACCCCGGCCTGGTGGTGGAATTGAACTCAGGACCTTCTTGCTGTGCGGCAACAGTGCTAACCACCGTGCTGCCTGAATTTATCCAATGCTGACAATTAACTAGCTATGTTGCAGGACAACAGTTTAATTTTTGTGGGAAAAAGATTCTGGTTTGACCAACCAGTGATCAGACAATAAATTTAGTTGTTAATATAGTAAATCGGGAGATGCTTTCTGCTTGATTGATGCAGCACAAATAATTTACTGTATGGGGGAAATTCTATTTTTGTGATAATATTTTGAACATGCATTTCTGTTGTCCTGTCAACTTGGTGGGTTAATAGCCGATATGCAAATTAGTTGATCGTTCTTAGATTAATGAAAGGTGATTGAATTCTAGTACGAGTGAATGGGATGTGTTGGAGTGGAGACTCTAAAACACTGAGTTTCCTGTTTTGATGTGCGAGTGAATTCTGCACCCAGATACACAACTCTGAATACATAAGAACAAACTTCTGTTGTGAAATGCATGACAGCATGTCACATGTTTTATGATGACAGGGAAAGAGGAAAACTAAATAAAATCTGTGGCCTAAATGAGTGAAAAGTACAGACCTGGGGATTAAAATTCATAGCTAATAAGACGTGAGGCTTATGTTGTGTGTTGTGCGGCTGATGGTTGGTTTGGAGTTTATCTAGCTGATGATTTTTCTTTTGTTGTGAAGTTGAGCCTGCCAATTAGTATGATTGTATGATAAATCATGCTAATGGTATGATTTACCCTCCTGAGATGAGGAGCATGTGTCATGACTGAACGAGGCCTTTTTATTTTGATACTTTCACAGTGCACTTAAAGTTTTGTTTGATGATCTCTGTTTGAGCAGATCTGCACGATTAGAACAGAAGCGCTATACGACATGTCAAGAAAATTGTTGCAGGTGAGCTTCTCCATTAAAATGGGCTCAGGAGAAGGTCACTTATCTGGGACAATTAGAAAATAGGTCCCTGCCCAAAAAAGGATTCAGCGAGATAATCCGATCTAAATTCTTCTTTTCTTTTTGGAATGACGTCATTTTGCTGAGAGTGGAAACAAAATGCGACGATGGATTCCACTATCAGCAAAGAAAGAATGAATGAATGTATGAATGAATGAGTGGAAGAGAAAAAAAACTGACTGACTGGTAAAAGCTGACAAAAGCTGACAAGACTTTACTGATGTAACACGACGGTGCGAAGTTAACCCCCACCTGACAAAGGTGCAGATGAATCTATGTGTGTTTCTTTTTACGGGAGCAGAACGATGACAGCAACATTCGAGGTTGCGTGATGATTTAACCTTTTAAATGCCACTTTCTGTGTCTGTGCATCTACCAGGGGTGTTATTCACTACCTTGTGTTGCTCACAGAGATCACTGTGAGAAAGTGTGTATATACCTGCGCAGCGCTAACATTTGCATTTTCTTTTCTACAGCATTACAGTTCTTCATGTGATTTGATCATGTGATTTATACCAGGATAGCTGGTTGATGTTCTTCCTACTACAGGATTTTTGGGTTCATGTGTGAAGAAAACTGTTTACAGGTTATGAGTTGGTGATGCTGTTACACTGTGTTGTTGGGAAAATGTTAAAGGTTACTTTGACGATATGAATAACATGTGAGACATTTCCTGTGTTGAAACTAGTGTCACTTCTTTCCACAGCTATGGATGGCTAATTTTATGGTCTTTTTATAGCACCTCTGGCACCTGTGAACTTGTGCCTGACCACCAGGATTGTCCATGTGTGTTGCTAATGTTTTTTTTGTCAGCAGAGCATAAGCAAATAAGAGATGCAGTGTTTATGGAGTAGTTTAATATGGGGCTCATTAGCTGGCCACTATTGAGCTCCTAGTGTTAAATACATGGAGTGACTTTGCTTAAGGGAAGCCACCGATTACACTGATGTTAGCTGAGTACATGGGATGATCCATGTCTGAGGCAAATTATGGCAATGATTGTATTTCTCTAATTTGAGGAAACCTGCACATGATACTTGTCCTGTTGATGCTTTATTACTCTTATGATACAATTGTTTATACGTGTGAAGTTTGATTTCACTTCCAGATCTTGTTTTCCAGGCCATGATGGTGTGTATGCAGGCTCCAGGCAGAGCCAGGTTTTAAGCAAACTTAATATGCAAAACACACTAACATCTTTTATTGCAGGGTTACGGAGCTACTCCAGAGGAGATGCCCTGATGTTGCCTGGGACGTGATCTAGCTAACCTTTTTCTTTTAGACAGAAATCTGGTTTTGATGAGTTGACTCATGGGAGTGTCCATGCGTCAAGAGGAGGGGTCCAGAATTAACATGAAACAATGTTTTTTATGATTTTTGCAGTGATTTGTGTGATTAACAGTTAGTCAACGGGTATTGGACCTATGCAAGTGGTGCATCCATGTTCAGATGAGGCTTTGATGGTCCATAAATGAAGCTCACTGAACTAAAGAATGTGGTTTGATGATGGTTTATATGCTTTCCAAATAGAAGTTTCTCCTCCTAGCAAAGAAATACAGGTGCAGTAGTCAGAGTATTGCTGAAAGGAAACTCCTGAGAAATCTTCAGAGGCCCAGTGAGAAGCAAACCCATTCCAGGCATAGCTGACAGCCCAGGCAGTGGTTGAGGTCAAAGGTCGAGCTGTTTGGGGCCCATCATGAGATCAGATTCCACAGCCACAGCAAGGACCACGAAACTGCGTTGGAATGAGAGCTGTGGCAAGGGGGCTTTCCAGAGGCCAACAGAGGAGATTGTGGACGACAGACGGGCACCTGAAAGATGAGGGGAGCGTGCCAAGCTCCATCGACAACGCAGGGGGAGTCCAAGGATGGCATCATGAGTCTGTGAAAAGCACAGGAACCAGAAGCTATGGTGGTGATGACAGCAGTTGCCTACGAACATCACCTAATGCTGTGTCACTATACTGTGCATACGATGACACACTGAAGACTGCTGGGATCATAACAGCAGTAAGATCACTGGATCCAGCACCCTTTCCACAGAGGGTTTTCCTGCAGAGTATGGACAATGGAGGAGTCATGAACAGTGTTGGGGAGTAACGGAATACATGTACCGCCGTTACGTATTCAGAATACAAAATATGAGTAACTGTATTCCGTTACAGTTACCATTTAAAAAGGTGGTATTCAGAATACAGTTACTTTGTTGAAATAAATGGATTACACTGCGGTACTTCCCTGTTTCATATTGTCGCGGGTCAGGATTATTTGGGTTTGTTTGACAGCTACGTTCTGCTGTTCCAGGCGGCAGCGTTACGGTTTCCATGGTTACAGGGTGACGCGCTCTCTCTCTGCGTGTTTCCTGGGTGAGAGAGCGCCTTTTTGTTGTTGTTGTTGTGCTAAGCTAATAGACAGAATGCTACAGGCATAGCTCTAAAGAATGTAGCTTCATAGGCAGTGTAGTCCGTGCTGCAGGGAGAATGGACTGCCATACACGTTATGTGTCTGTGAGCGAGGGGGGGAGAGAAAGGAAGTCCGAGCTGTCACGGAGCAAAAACGGGAGCTGGAAGCATGTAAATATAATAATAACCACAGCAGCCAAGAAGAGTGCCTGACGAGCCCAGCTGTAAGTAAGCTATTAAGACTCAACTGTACACTGTGTTCGTGTTTTCCTCCGGAAAAAATAAGTTCCGTTGGAGCAGCCTTTCAACGCCTCTCTCTGTCTCCCGCAAGCAAAGTTGACCCAGACAACAAAGTAAAGCTAGTTTTCGGCTACCAGCCCGAAACGGAACCCGACGTATTAGCCAGAGGTCCCTTTACTACGTTTCGGAGCCGCGGACCTTCAGTAACAGTAATAAATCACAGCAATAGTACATTCACGTAGTTGTAAACAGCACGATAATATATTAAGTAATCCAAAGTATTCAGAATACGTTACTCTCATTGAGTAACGTAACGGAATACGTTACAGAATACATTTTGGGGCATGTATTCAGTATTCTGTAGTGGAATACATTTTAAAAGTAACCTTCCCAACACTGGTCATGAATATCCCCAACAGGACGAGGAGGCCTGAAGTGAGGTGATGGGGGTTGGTAGAGGCCATAAAACTAGAGTGCTGAAGAGGTCTGCAGCTTTCACGATAGCTGAGACCCATGTTGACAAACAACAAACTCAACTGGTATGTTTGAATGTCTATTCTACATACATTTGGACTCTGGTCCTATGGACAGTGATGGAAACAACTGGAAGAGACATTTGTGACGCCCTGCAGAACTTAAACCACTCTGCAAAGAGACGTGTGATTTACAGGAGCACCACCAAGCTGGAGTGTTTTTGAAAATGTTCATTTCTCTTTTGACCATTAACAATTCACTTGTAGGATGCAGTTTACGATTGAATGGGATCAATGAGAAATTGGATAACTGCTAATATGTTTGTCAGACTGTGTACGTTGACATATGCTGAGTATAAAAATGGTTGCATTGACACTGTCAGACATGATGTATTCATAACTGGGTACTTTTCTAGCATAATTGTCAAAAGGGGGGAAATGTTAGATTTGTATTGTGATTGTCATTTATGCCTAGAAATATCTACTCATATATGCTTAGAGTTTTATAATCAGTTGTAGATTGGTAGAGGTTTGATCCCTAATAGTCTGCAAACTTTGTGTGCATTCCAGAGCTCTCTGACTTTCATACCCACATTTTAGGAGCATGGGAGAGGTCGTACCTTGTCTTATTGTTTTATGGTAGGATAAACGTATCTATATCTGTTTTAGGCTAAGTGCCTTTTGTTTAGATGAACTGCTGGACTTCCAGGCCAGCAGGTTTAGGGAAGTCATATATGGGGTCATGCTTTGACCCCACACACACACACACACATACACACACACACACACACACACACAAGGTATTCTTTGTTCTCATGTATACCTATGTAAGATGTCATATGTTAATGAACCTATGCATATTCATGTAACCACAATAAAAGAGCAGTGTTACGGGAGAGCGGACGAGAGCAACTGGGGTCAAGCGAAGGAACGGCGTTTGTTCAGTTCTCTCCCGTGCACGTGAAAAATAAAGAACTTTGCCTACTTCGTGTCTTGCTTGCTGTGTAATTACATTGTCTTCAGCGTTCCAGCGAATAGGTTCAAGCTACAAACCTATCAGCTGCGTTTTCCTTGAACGAAAACGCAGTCTCAGTGTGGATGGAAGGCCAAAACGGAGAGAAAAAGATGCGTTTTCAAATGAAAATGAATTAGTGTGTGCATGGCCTGAGACAGTGGTGACGCAAATTTGAAGGCTAGACCATCCCATTTCATAACCTTGCACTTCCTTCTCGGTCTTCGGAGGACCCGGCCACGTAGATTGCGAAGGCCGGGTCCTCCGAAGGATGCAGCCCCTGAATTGAGACACAACTATAGTGTGTTTTTGCCTTTGCTCGTCACTGGTCTGTCTGTGTTACCTCGGCGTGTCACCCTGTGTGTTATTCTGTGTATTCCTGCATATCATTCTGCGTGTCATGATTTCAGGTTTGTTTTGTTAGCTTTCCCAGTTCAGGTTATTTCTTAGTTTCTGTCTTTGCCATCTCCACTTCTCTTTGTATTCAGACATTTGGAATAAAGCTCACTTGTTGTAACACCAGTGCCTGCACTTGGGTCCTTCTCTCATATACTCCATGCGTCTGCCACTGCAGCCGTGACAAGCATGTCGCAAATTTGCCTTTTAATACCTTGAATTGGCCCGTAGCACGGCAGGCCACAGGGGTGTCCCAGAAATGCAAAGACTATTTATTTTTCACTATATGCAGTAACGTTGCAGTTGTCAGCTACTACAAACTACTAAATAAAATGTGCTAGAGTGCAAGAATTAGGGTAATGTGCAACAGCCAGCCTCTTCTGACACTGTCCCCTCAACCTTCCACTCCACCTCTCACTCTGCAGCTAAACAACAACCACACCCTGCCAAAACATGGCTGTTGTTCTTTTTTACATTTTTCCTTTGCTTATACTATCATTATACTGTTATTATATTTTGTGTGGTACTGATTTCAGCAAAGATCATAGATCATATATTGTGATTTTTTTTATTGTACATTTTTTTCTTACCATATAATCATAATTATCTCAAAGAATAAAAAAAAATAATACTATGAGCATTCTGCTTGCTTAATTATTAAATATTATACCATCTTATCAACTAATAAAAGTTTTTTTTTTAATTACTTGCTGCCAGTAGCTGAAAGTCTTTAGCTGAGAGAACTTTTCACTCACCCTTTTTTTGTTTTCTACAGGTGGGATATTGTATATTAAAGACTCCTAAAAATTAATTTCTTTTATATTATGAAATTAACAAATGTAGAGGTTAGGAGAAGAAACTGGAAGAGGACTGAAGAAAAACAGCTCTATATATTGTTTGAGAGAGATTAATTATTAATACACTATTATTAATATTATTAATATACTATAACTATAATACACTTTCAACTGTTTTTTGATTCTCTTTCAACCATATTAGACATTAATCTTTTAACACACTGAATTGGCCTTTGTTAATTTTTGCATTGTTGCATGACCTATGCTAACATTAATGCGTAGTTATATGTGGAACTCATATCCTTTAAGTCAATCTTTAAATTTCTCTTTCTGTTTGTATTCTATACCTCACGCACATTAAAAAACACATGCAGGGAGATGTAAAGTGGAACGTTATTGGGAGTGAGAGCACCAAACAATTTTTTTTAGTTTGCATACAGCAAAGTGCAAACATTGCTTTTCTTTACATAAGGCTACCAAATGAAGTCATCATTTATATTGTCACACCATTACATGATGGAAAACAACACATGAATGGCAAATTGAGAGACCATTAAAGAGTAATAAAACTTCTAACTGTTCCCAAAATTTAATTCAAAAACACAGTGGCCAATTAGTATACCTGCACTGTAAACACAATTATAAATTGTAAGAGTAATATTTTTAAGGTATTTTCTCTTATCTGCCTTCAAATCGCCTTTTCTTACTTTTCTTTTTCAACTTTAACTTTTATCAATAACATTTTCTTTTGTGTCTAAGTATGTCTATGACAAAATGTAGTAAATGAAGTGGAAAAGTAAATGAGTGGAAAAAAGTTAGCATTCATCCTTTAGCTTCACTGTGTGTATGTTATGCTAACATAACTGTGTTGCTAGCAATCACGTAGCACATCATTATATACCAGCTAGCCCAACTTCAGTGACCCTACAAACATCACTGCTGTTAAGTTTTCTGTCTTCATTTATGTTGGAAGTGATAGCAGAGCTGTACGTTTTAATTTTTTCAGAAATCTCTGTCAGAACATGGTATATACAGGGAGTGCAGAATTATTAGGCAAGTTGTATTTTTGAGGAATAATTTTATTATTGAACAACAACCATGTTCTCAATGAACCCAAAAAACTCATTAATATCAAAGCTGAATGTTTTTGGAAGTAGTTTTTAGTTTGTTTTTAGTTTTAGCTATTTTAGGGGGATATCTGTGTGTGCAGGTGACTATTACTGTGCATAATTATTAGGCAACTTAACAAAAAACAAATATATACCCATTTCAATTATTTATTTTTACCAGTGAAACCAATATAACATCTCCACAGTCACAAATATACATTTCTGACATTCAAAAACAAAACAAAAACAAATCAGCGACCAATATAGCCACCTTTCTTTGCAAGGACACTCAAAAGCCTGCCATCCATGGATTCTGTCAGTATTTTGATCTGTTCACCATCAACATTGCGTGCAGCAGCAACCACAGCCTCCCAGACACTGTTCAGAGAGGTGTACCGTTTTCCCTCCTTGTAAATCTCACATTTGATGATGGACCACAGGTTCTCAATGGGGTTCAGATCAGGTGAACAAGGAGGCCATGTCATTAGTTTTTCTTCTTTTATACCCTTTCTTGCCAGCCACGCTGTGGAGTACTTGGACGCGTGTGATGGAGCATTGTCCTGCATGAAAATCGTTTTTCTTGAAGGATGCAGACTTCTTCCTGTACCACTGCTTGAAGAAGGTGTCTTCCAGAAACTGGCAGTAGGACTGGGAGTTGAGCTTGACTCCATCCTCAACCCGAAAAGGCCCCACAAGCTCATCTTTGATGATACCAGCCCAAACCAGTACTCCACCTCCACCTTGCTGGCGTCTGAGTCGGACTGGAGCTCTCTGCCCTTTACCAATCCAGCCACGGGCCCATCCATCTGGCCCATCAAGACTCACTCTCATTTCATCAGTCCATAAAACCTTAGAAAAATCAGTCTTGAGATATTTCTTGGCCCAGTCTTGACGATTCAGCTTGTGTGTCTTGTTCAGTGGTGGTCGTCTTTCAGCCTTTCTTACCTTGGCCATGTCTCTGAGTATTGCACACCTTGTGCTTTTGGGCACTCCAGTGATGTTGCAGCTCTGAAATATGGCCAAACTGGTGGCAAGTGGCATCTTGGCAGCTGCATGCTTGACTTTTCTCAGTTCATGGGCAGTTATTTTGCGCCTTGGTTTTTCCACACGCTTCTTGCGACCCTGTTGACTATTTTGAATGAAACGCTTGATTGTTCGATGATCATGCTTCAGAAGCGTTGCAATTTTAAGACTGCTGCATCCCTCTGCAAGATATCTCACTATTTTTGACTTTTCTGAGCCTGTCAAGTCCTTCTTTTGACCCATTTTGCCAAAGGAAAGGAAGTTGCCTAATAATTATGCACACCTGATATAGGGTGTTGATGTCATTAGACCACACCCCTTCTCATTACAGAGATGCACATCACCTAATATGCTTAATTGGTAGTGGGCTTTCGAGCCTATACAGCTTGGAGTAAGACAACATGCATGAAGAGGATGATGTGGACAAAATACTCATTTGCCTAATAATTCTGCACTCCCTGTAATGTTTAGGTGGAAACTAGCGAGCTAACTTCCTGCTAACTTCTGACTCCATTAAATTTAATAAATTCTGTTTTCATGGCTGCCTGGATGTTAAACTTAATTGGCACACCTGGTAAAGCAGCAACGCTGATCATTTTTTTGAAGATGAAAGAATTTAGACACTTTTTAACTCTCAGTGATGCTGCAGTGTTCATTTGACTTTGGGACCTGAAGTGGAGTTTGGACCCAGATTTCTCTGCGAGGCTCCTGACTATGGTAGCTGTAACGCTCCAACAATCCATCAAGCAGTGTGGCTTCGTAGCTTACCAAAGTCATACTAAAACTTTTTTGACAGATTTTTGAGTGCCGTGTACCACATAAAATCAGTTCGAGATCAGTAAGCACAACCAGAATTCATACATAAGGCGCAACGGATTACAAGGCGCACTGTTGATTTTTGAGAAACTTACAGGATTTTAAGTGCGCCTTAGAGTGCGGAAAATACGGTATATTAGTGTTTTATCATATTATTTAAAAAATTATTCATTACAATGAAATATTAGCTACATAAAGTAACAGAGAGGGTCAGAGTCCACATAATCTGAGTCTTTGAAGTGTATATAAATATATATGTATGTATGTATGTATGTATGTATGTATGTGTAATATATATATATATAAAAACACCCAGCGCGCCCCTGCGGGCGGTTTATCCTTCAAGCTCGGGTCCTCTACCAGAGGCCTGGGAGCTTGAGGGTCCTGCGCAGTATCTTAGCTGTTCCCAGGACTGCGCTCTTCTGGACAGAGATCTCCGATGTTGTTCCCGGGATCTGCTGGAGCCACTCGCCTAGCTTGGGAGTCACCGCACCTAGTGCTCCGATTACCACGGGGACCACCGTCACCTTCACCCTCCACATCCTCTCGAGCTCTTCTCTGAGCCCTTGGTATTTCTCCAGCTTCTCGTGTTCCTTCTTCCTGATATTGCTGTCATTCGGAACTGCTACATCGATCACTACAGCCGTCTTCTTCTGTTTGTCTACCACCACTATGTCCGGTTGGTTAGCCACCACCATTTTGTCCGTCTGCATCTGGAAGTCCCACAGGATCTTAGCTCGGTCATTCTCCACCACCCTTGGGGGCATCTCCCATTTTGACCTCGGGACTTCCAGGTTATACTCGGCACAGATGTTCCTGTACACTATGCCGGCCACTTGGTTATGGCGCTCCATGTATGCCTTGCCTGCTAGCATTTTGCACCCTGCTGTTATGTGCTGGATTGTCTCTGGGGCATCTTTACACAGCCTGCACCTGGGGTCTTGCCTGGTGTGATAGACCCCAGCCTCTATGGATCTTGTACTCAGAGCTTGTTCTTGTGCTGCCATGATTAGTGCCTCTGTGCTGTCTTTCAGTCCAGCTTTGTCCAGCCACTGGTAGGATTTCTGTATATCAGCCACCTCCTCTATCTGCCGGTGGTACATACCGTGCAGGGGCCTGTCCTTCCATGATGGTTCCTCGCCTTCCTCCTCTTTCTTGGGTTTCTGCTGCCTGAGGTATTCACTGAGCACGCTGTCAGTTGGGGCCATCTTCGTGATGTATTCGTGGATGTTTCTTGTCTCATCCTGGACTGTGGTGCTGACACTCACCAGTCCCCGGCCCCCTTCCTTCCGCTTAGCGTACAACCTCAGGGTGCTGGACTTGGGGTGAAACCCTCCATGCATGGTAAGGAGCTTTCTTGTCTTGATGTCAGTGGCTTCTATCTCCTCCTTTGGCCAGCCTATTACCCCAGCAGGGTACCTGATCACGGGCAGGGCGTAGGTGTTGATGGCCCGGATCTTGTTCTTACCGTTCAGCTGACTCCTCAGGACTTGCCTGACCCTCTGCAGGTACTTGGTGGTTGCAGCTTTCCTAGCGGCCTCTTCATCGTTCCCATTCGCCTGTGGGATCCCCAGGTACTTGTAACTGTCCTCTATGTCTGCAATGTTGCCTTCTGGTAGTTCAATCCCCTCAGTTCTGACTACCTTCCCTCTCTTTGTTACCATCCGACTACACTTCTCCAGCCCGAATGACATTCCAATGTCATTGCTGTATAGCCTGGTAGTGTGTATCAGTGAATCGATGTCTCGTTCACTCTTGGCATACAGCTTGATGTCATCCATGTACAGGAGGTGGCTGACAACCGCTCCGTTCCGTAGTCGGTATCCGTAGCCAGTCTTGTTAATGATCTCACTGAGGGGGTTCAGGCCTATGCAGAACAGCAGTGGGGACAGAGCATCTCCTTGGTAGATCCCGCACTTGATGGTGACTTGTGCTATGGGCTTGGAGTTGGCCTCTAGTGTTGTGTGCCACATTCCCATTGAGTTCCTGATGAAGGCTCTTAGGGTCCTGTTGATCTTGTACAATTCTAGGCATTCCAGTATCCAGCTGTGGGGCATTGAGTCATAGGCCTTCTTGTAATCAATCCAGGCTGTGCACAGGTTGGTCAGTCTGGTCTTGCAGTCTCGGCTGACTGTTCTGTCTACCAGTAGCTGGTGTTTTGCGCCTCTGGTATTCTTGCCAATCCCTTTCTGTGCCCCGCTCATGTATTGACCCATGTGCCTGTTCATCTTAGCCGATATGATGCCTGACAGGAGCTTCCATGTAGTACTGAGGCAGGTTATTGGTCGGTAGTTGGATGGGACCGGTCCCTTCTTGGGGTCCTTGGGGATCAGGACCGTCCGACCTTCGGTTAGCCATTCCGGGTGTCTCTCGTTAACTAGCAGCTGGTTCATTTGTGCTGCCAGACGCTCGTGGAGTGCAGTCAGCTTCTTCAGCCAGTAGGCGTGAACCATGTCGGGCCCTGGTGCTGTCCAACTCTTCATACTGGAGACCCTTTCTTGGATGTCTGCCACTGTGATGGTTACTGGACCCTGTTCAGGGAGGTCGCTATGGTCTGCCCTCAGATCCACTAGCCACTGAGCATTGCCGTTATGGGTTGCGTCCTTCTCCCATATGCTCTTCCAGTATTGCTCCGTCTCCAGCCTTGGTGGTGCTGTTCTGTTATTGTTCCCTTGCCACTGAGAGTACACCTTTGCTGGTTCTGCGGAGAACAGCTGGTTTATTCTCCTGCCTTCTATCTCTCTGGTGTACCTCCTCAAGCGGCTGGCCAAGGCTGTGAGTCTTTGCTTGGCAGTTTCCAAGGCCTCAGGTATGGACAGCTTGCTGTATTTCTTATGTACCTTCTTTGTCGCGCCTTTCTGCAACTCCGTTAGTTGGCTAACCTCCCTTCGTGCTACTTTGATCTTGCCCTCTAGCCTCCTTCTCCATGGAGGGTACTGCCCCTTGTGGCTGTTCAACTTGTAGCCAAGCATCTCACTGATCACTGCTGCCGTAGTGTAGATCAGCTTGTTAGTGTCGGTAATCGTGGTTGTAGGTATCATCCGTAGTGCTGCATTAACATCATCTAGCAGACCTTCTGAGGGTACTTCACGTAATCTTGGTAACCGGCTAGGGGGGGTCCAGGTTTCAAGCTTGGCCATGATCCTATCTTTCAGGTCAGTTCCTCTTGCACTCAACGATCCTTCTCCTATCGCACTTGGGGCTATGTACCCAATCTCGGGTGGGGGTGATGATATCTCCCCCCTGACCTGGCGTCCTGACTCCTCCTTGCCGTAGCATTTATGTTGTACCTCGTCAATCTCTAGCTGTGAGAGCAGTCCCTTCTTTCGAATGTTGGAACACTGAGCTACTAGTTGTTTCGCCGTCATTGTGGATGTTGGGTATCGAAGAATCCATAGGTCCCTCATCCTATTCATGTAACCCCTTCCGCCAGGGTTACTTGCGTAGTAGCATTCCAACAACGCCCTGTTTTCGTATATATACATACATATATATATATATACATACATATATATTGTATATATATCTCTTTGTTTTACTTTCACAGCTCAAGGTGGGGGAGGGTCTCCTACAAGTCTACTCCTAACTAGATGGTTTCCCCTATGCACGTTTCCCCTATGCGCTTATGGCTGTTTTACATCGATGAAGATTTGGGAGTCTCTTCTAGGTTTTCTCGGGACTTGTTTTTCTTTTTTTTTTTTGTTCAACCGACTCAACCATCTATCTAACACATTTCTAAATCCTAAGATAAGCTACAAATATCTTCAATATCTAATTTTTTTTTGAATTATGATGTCATTTATTAATGGAAAAAGTTATCCAAACCTACCTGGCTCTATATGAAGAAGTAGTGTCTTTCTAAACTTAACAAACAATTGTTTCTTACTTAGCAGCAAAAAATTGCAAAAAAAAGATGTTTTTGATATATCAAAAACATCTTGATTGCAATTTTTTGAATCACTGAATCACTGTGGAGGAGTTTTGGTTCACTCTTTATTGTAGAAACTGTTTTAATTCAGCCCCAATGGACAGTTTTCCAGCATAAACTGCCTTTTTAAGATCATGAGAAAGCATCTTAATATGATAAAAGCACAAACTTTGAGTAAGCTACTCACAAACCTTTATCTTATTTATTTTTATTAATTTAGAGGTGGAATCGCTATTTTGTGGATCATAACATACATATCTGTAAGACCATTGAGCATAATTTCACCCCATTTCATCCCTCATCCCAAGCTTCCCTCTAACTCGTAAACACATGTATCTTCACTATGTCTGCAAACAGTGCAAACTCAAATCTTAAGAAAATACTGTAGCTCTGAGGGAAGTAATATGGGAAAACATCTGGAAATGATCTCAAAATATTTTTGTTTACTTTGAGTATAAAAGTATTATTTCTCTCAACATTGTTTACTTAGTGGAATAAAATTGATGAAACGGTTTAAAACAACTAAACAGACTTTTTACCATTCTGACAAAACAGAAATGAAACTACACATCTACAACGACACATCAAGAAAGAAAGCACAAATAAATTCGATAAATAACCAACCTACACTAACCACAGTAGATAGAAGGTAATTAATTTTACAATGTAAACTCAGTAGCAAATAAAATGAAGTCTCTCCTCACAGTCGTGTGCCTTCCAAGCACCCTTGCTTCCAACTGTCACCTGTGAGGCTCCACACCTCATCTTAGCATGTGGACATGATGGTTTTCCCTCTTCACCCCAGGCCTCATAGTCCATCTCCTGCCCATCCATCAACAGCCAGTCACCAGCCAGGAAACGCAATCCAATCCAGACGTGTTCAGTGGTGTTATGCTTCCTCAGCTCTTTCTGGATCAGCAGCATCTCAGTCTCAGACGCCACACTGGCCAAGTCATCATGGTGCTCCCTGCAGTACTCCAGAGCTTCCTCCCAAGTCTTTTTCTCAGTCACCACTGCTGCACTGTAGCAGAAGAAGGTTATTTTATACCTTAGGCTTGCATCATACCACTTGCCTTTCAGAAGAGAGCCATAGTCTTCCTGAAGATAATAGCCATTAGGTTCATTTTTTTCCCAGAAACACATGGTTGGTGCTCCACCTCCTGACCAGAGCCATTCTGTTCTGTCTGAAGAATTTCTTATCAGTCCTATCCAGATCAAGTCACTGACATTGCTGGCGAGCTGCTGAAGTTCGTTATTATCCCTCTCATTACTGACAGGAGCCAGGTCTGTGTAATGCTGCTGACAGTACTTCTGAGCTTGACGCCAATCCATTTTCTGGTCAATGTAAATGTACTTGGAGAAACTTGCAGACAGGCTAAGCAGGAGCAGAATGAAGGTAAAGATCTGATCCATTGTTAGTATCTTTAGAGAGTCCCTCAGAGCAATGAGGATCCAAAAGGTTTGGAAAATATATGCTTGAGCTTTGAGTTTTGCCTGTCAAAAAGTATTTGCAAATTAGGGTGGCCATGTTGTTCTCAGAAAATGGTTCAACAGCAGCAGGAACGCCCACCTATTGCTCACTTGAAGTTGTTCAAGTAGCTGATGTGTCATGGTTATTATTTTGGTTTCATGATTCTTTCCTCGCATGAAGAAGATGATTTAAGTTCAAGTTTTGCATGGTTTAGTCTTAAATTTAGTTCCTTTGTTGTCTCTGAGTTTATTTGTATTTCTGGTTCCCTGGTTTCTTGTCTGTTAGGTTCCTTTTGTGTCTTTGTCTCATCCCTGTATCTTCAGTGAGAGTTAGTCATGCGCTCTAGATATTGGTGTGTTTCCTCAGTCATGTCTCTGTTTGTTTTCTCTGTGTGTCTCTTGTGTCTCTAGCTCCCTGGCACTTGGTCATTGTCTGTCTATCATGTGATATTCTCTTTGTAGCAGAATGAGTATTATATTATCTTTATATTTAATTTCAGACCAATTTCAAATTTGCCTTTTCTAGCCAAAATTCTCAAAAAAAAAATAGTGGCTGCACGGGTTCATAGACACCTCACTGGAAATAACTTGTATGAACAGTTTTAATCTGGCTTCCGTTCATTTCATAGTACAGAAACAGCTCTAGTAAAAATCACAAAAGATCCTTTGCTTGCAGCTGGCTCTGGACTCATCACTATCCTCATTCTCCTTGACCTTACGATTTCCCACCGCATCCTTCTTCATAGATTAACATCTATTGGCATCAATGATATAGCACTCACCTGGTTTTCCTCATATCTCTCTGGCCGTTCACAGTTTGTTCAATTACTTACTCACAGATCACTATCTGTTCCAGTGAGTGGGTCCTTTACTTTTTATTATCTATCTCCTTCCTCTAAGTAATATTTTCAAGAAATATAACATCCAATTTCACTGTTATGCAGATGACAGCCAGCTCTACCTATCTTCCAAACGCACACCTACTCTCCCACCCACATCCATTTCTGACTGTTTAAGTGAAATCAGGGCTTGGTTTACTCATAACTTACACATCTATATTATTGCTAATATATATTGTAATATATCTATATCACGGCTAAAGCACTTTCTGGATGGATGCAAACTGCATTTCGTTGCCCTGTACCTGTGCATGTGCAATGACAATAAAGTTGAATTCTATTCTATTCTATTCTATTCTATTCTATTCTAACTTTCTTGAACTTAATGGCAATAAAGCAGAATTTATTTTAACAAGCACCAAATCAAAACTGACTAAAGTTTAAACCAGAAGTCTTTCATTATCCATTGATAACTCTGTTGTCACACCTTCCCCTCGGGTTGTAAGTCTTGGTGTCATCCTCGACAGCACTCTTTCCTTCACAGCACATATACATAATATAATTCGGTTTTCTTATTTTCATCTCCCTAATATTAACCGCCTCTGTCCTTCACTCACTCCAAACATTACCGCCATACTTGTCAATGATCTTGTCACATCTCATTTAGACTACTGTAATTCTCTTCTCTCTCAATAAACTGCAGTTAGTTCAAAATTAAGCTGCTCGTATTATATCCAGAATTAGATCTACTGAACATATAACACCTGTTCGTATACAGCTCCACTGGCTTCCAGTTCACCTCCATGTCAATTTCAAGATCCTCCTTCCTACTTTCAAATCACTTCATAACCTCGCTCCTCCATATTTATCTGATCTTCTCCATACGTACCCCCCCCCTTCCACCTGCTCGCCTAACTACCATGAGACTCAGAGCCTTTAGTTGTTGTGGCCTGGTTGTTCTTTGGAATGCACTTCCACCAGATCTCCAGACTACAAACTCTCTCTCTACTTTTAAATCGTGTGTTAAAACCCATTTTTAGAATTGCTTATCCTTCATCATGAGCTTTTATACTTTCATACTTATTTTTTATTTTTTGTTTACATTATTTTTTTTATTTTGTTGTAGTAATTTAAGGTGATATTGAGGGTCTTTAAAGGCACCTATAAATAAAATGTATTATTATTATTATTGTTGTTATAATAATAATAATAATAATAATAATAATTATTATTATTATTATTATTATTATTATTGTTATTATTATGGGCTCTCCAAATCACGGACAAACAGTATCCTACATTCTTGATTTTTAGTTCACAAACAGTTCTTGTAATAACTAACTACTCCTGACATTTTGGAGATCTTAGCTCTTTGTACAGTAAAGTTACAGTGGGATACAAATAATATCAGGCTGATCCTGTCACAATTTGTTCCCCCTGTCCAAATCACGGACAAACAGTATCCCACAGCTGTTTATGTTTTTTAACCCATTTTGCACAGAGAGACATTTTTTGAACAATGTATTGACAGCAATGTTGAAAATTATTACACAGGAAAAAACAACTACAAGTAAAATAATTACACCGTGACGCCTCTGCCTTTATAAATGGAGGGACAGTAACTGCGTGTGTATATGTGAGCGTGTAAAAACCGCAGATAGTCAGATTAACAGTATTTTGTCTCTGTCTGCCATTCATCTCATGTAAACAATAACGTGGCGCACACCATGACGTGAAAAAAGGCACATACCTATGACGTTGCCTGACGAACTCTGTATTCCTCGTCCACGCGTAAACGCAAAAACGGAGTTTTAAAAATCTCAGTTTTCGGTGATTCGAAATGCCGTTTACGTGTGGACGAAAAGCCCAAACGCATAGAAACAGCTGCGTTTTCAAAAATACCCGTGTGAGTGTGGACGTAGCGTAAAAGAGTTAGTAGTGTATTTTATTAGTACCTGTAATTTATTGCAGTTTACTTTTATTTGTGTTTGCTGAATGTTTGAGGTGTGAAATAAACCGCAATGGAGTTTGAAAACAAAATAGGGGTGTTTGTGGTTTGAGGATGTGTTTGTGTGTGCGGGACAGGGGGTTGTTAAGTGGTGGTGGGGGGGCGTGAAGATTTTTCTTGTAAAACAAAGGGGGGCCTAGCAAAAAAAGTTTGGGAACCACTGTCTTAATGCGTGTTTTGTTTGGGTTTTGAAGCGAGATCGATCAACTGTAGACCAGACAACAAACGACGGAGGCCCAGAAAAGTACAATCAAACGATGAGTTTATTGACAACGGAGAACAACCGTCAGCATATGGCTTATTTGCTCTGACAAAAATACACTGAGTTCTGGTTTTATAGCATAGAGGATGACACCCCCACATACACGTCAATACAGGTCAAAAATACATTATGTCCAGTCATTGTTTACAGACAAGGGTACATCTTGTACATCTCTAATAACTATGAACAGACATATAACTTCTCTTTTTGATAACACCTTCCTTTTAAGGTAATAACTTCAAGCTTCAGGGCCTCTAAGGGCTAATAATGGACCCTCGTCCTCAATCACTAAGTAGACAGAATTGCAGCAGGTCTCAAAGAAAAGCAGAAGACACTTGGGCCTTCGCTCAGGCCTGCTACTAGATTTATGTGTATTGTAAGCATGCATGCAATTAACCTGCTATGTTCTCATCTTCCCTCAACATGTATCACCTGGACACTCTCACCAGTGAAGCTTAAAACCCTCTTGGATAGAACATCAACTCTAAACAAGCACAGTTATGCATTGTGTATAGAATGAACTCAACCTGTGAATAGAATGAATGTGATGACAAACATATTCAATGCAATATGAACCCTGTAAACAATATTACTGATAAAATAATACTGTAGAACATGTTATTAATGCATTTATCATAAGGCAGAGATATGGCAGCAATAAAAGAATCTCTAAATCCCAACAGTTTCAACAGGCGTCGAATTACCAGAAATAGAGAGGGCATAGCCTAACATATGAAACAGGAAAATACCGCCATGTAATCCATTTTTTTCAACAAAGTAACTGTATTCTGAATACCACCTTTTTAAACGGTAACTAACGGAATGCAGTTACTCATATTTTGTATCTTAAATACGTAACGCCGGTACATGTATTCTGTTACTCCCCAACACTGATAATTGTAGCACATTATAGTGCTACAATCACTGTTAGTAGTACTATATAATTGTAGCACATTATATAGTGCTACTATGTGTAGCCAAGCTAAATTAACCAGCCCAGAACACAGATTATCTTTGGGGTGCTTTTAATCTGAATTATAACGTAAGTGTCCAGACAAAAATAGAAAGGTTGTAAAAAATAAGGAAATAAATTGGTACAGACAGTTCTGATCAAGTAACAGTTTTGTGCACTGGTAACCCACTGCTACTGCAGGTTATTATCCCAACTTTTCAGGGTCTGGAACCCAAAGATGTCTAATGTCAATGTGTGACTGATATAAACCCATCCAGAAACAAAACAAACTTAGCCGTGCAAAAAAATAACTTTAGTGGCTTCTCCTGCTAAACTGCAGAGCCAAAATTAAGCCATTAACCACAGTACATTTTCCCTCTTAGACATGAAAATATTCTAATACAGAGGTGAACTCAAATACATACAGTGCATTAATTCTGCAGAAAACGGAGTATAGCTGCCCTGAGATGATTGTCGAAGTCGGTCGCAGCAACACCTGGTGCCTTAACTGTTCCACCATTCGCACTTAAACAGACCACGGAGCGAAATGTTGCACCAATGTAAGGTAGCACTTCCGTGAATGTCCCCGTAGATCCCTATCATCCCTTGCGCTCCAAGGGGCACCCCCAAAAAAGACAGCACTATCCAGTGGCATGTTCCATAATACCGACCTTCCACCTAGCTACATATAAATAGTAGCTGACATCTGGGTATCCCTCACTCGCTCATCTATTGCCGTACGCATCCAGGCCTTCGGTCACCTGATGTCCCTAGCTGTTACTGGTAGGAGTCACGTACACTTTTGTTGATTGGTGCTGCTCATGTTTTTGTAGAGATTACCTGTGGATCATTTCCTCTGAAGCCTTCCATCAATGTCCCAGCCATGCTTTTTTGTGCCGTACATTTATTATTTTTACTTGGTAGTAAACAGGTGTGTTTATAGGTTTGCAGAAGTGCTGCTGCATTGCCTTTTAGTGTTATTTTTGCTTTTTGTCTTGCCTTGCTGCCTTATTCTGCCTTCTCATTTGAAGTTTTTACAACAGCATTTAAGGTGTATGTGAAATATATGGACTGAATTATTCAGTTAGAGCAGTTCTAGGTATAACAACTTGGAATAGTACCGTGGAGTTGTCTGCTCTAAACTGATTTAATTTATTTTGTGTTTGTACATTTGGTTTCTAAATGTTTGATTTGTAAATTCTCATTTTTGTGTTACACCACAGGAGGCCGCTGTAGGAGCCCCTTTTTCTAACTGCAGATCATGAGTGTGTTTCTGCAGGGTTAACCACAGCGAGTGTATTTGATTCATTAACAGTTTCTCTTTCTTTTATTCAGAAGCAGGAGACCTGAAATGGAGGTGGCTGGATGCCTTCATGGTGGGACCTTCTGTGTGCTGTGCTTATTTATGCACCACTGGTTTGAGCTGCACTATAGTGTGAGCATGTGTGTCAAGGTGGGTTGCACATATGAGTCGGTGACTTTCTGAACCTGTCTTCATCTGGCATCCCATTCATCCACTGGTAAGCCACAGCTCTGAATTTTATAGTACATTTATATTCATTGGCTCTTTTATGTGATAAACTGTATTTTAAATGGCTGTCAATAAATACACTGAAACACGTCTTGTTTCAAGTATAACAGACCTAAGAGTCTTCTTGATAATAAGGATAGTTTTCAAATATTCTGTTGATGAAATTCCCAGGGTGGCATTGTTGGGTTTCACCATAATTGTAAAAGCTTTTGAGCTCCCAGTTGCATGTGACATCATTGGTTCCTTGCTCATTTCCTCATTATTCTTAACCACCTTGTGCTGCCAAATCTTCCGACGGGATGTTATTTTGGTAAAGAGTTTTCGTTAAGGAGTCCGAGATTTAAAAAGTCTTAGAAACTCTATTCAAGCCGACAAAAGACAAAGGTTATTGGAACAAGCTAAACAAAACATTTCATTTACATGAGGCAAAGGTGAAGTTTTCCTGGCTTCACATCAGACAAAGAAATCTGTTTTCAGAAACAAAACAATGTAATTTTTCACATTGTCACATCCTACTTGGAGAAGAAATGAAGAGGTCAAGAGAATCGACTGAAAGAGGAAAATTCATTATGTTATGTGAGAGAGATAGAAAGCTGGATCGTTTTTCCCAACTGGCTTTTTGTTTTCCTTTAAACATTGTTTATTAATTTAAATCATATGTTGAAAATTTGCCTTTTAACACCTTGAACTGGCCTGTAGCATTGTGGGCCACAGGAGTGTCCCAGAAATGCACAGAATTGTATTATTTTTTCACTATATGCTGTAATGTTGCAGTTGTTTCCCAGTATTACTATATTAGTTATTACAAACTACTAAATAAATGGGAGAGGCAGAATTATAGGTAATGCACACCAGCCAGTCTCTCCTGGCACTGTCCCCTCAAACTTCCACTCCACCTCTCCCCCTGCAGCTAAACCACAACCACACCGTGCAACTACGTGGCCTTTCTTTTTTGCATTCTTGCTTTACTTATACTGTCATTATTATGTAGTTTTTTTGTTGTTTCTTTTGTGTGTGTGGAACTGATATCAGCCATGCTTATAGAAATCTCTCTCTCTGTAGCCTACTGTGATTTTTTTTTATTGTAAAAATCAAATATTCTTATTTTATTCTGTTTCTTAACAATATTTGATACTCTCCATTGACATTTAGCATTATTTTGAAATCTTTGAAGGAACTTAGGTGTATCTATAATGTACCGCAGTTTTCATGGTCTTTTAGTCATTGCAGTGCACCACATCCATTTATTATTTCATGACCAAGCAGCTGTGGGTTTAATGGTTTATTCTGTCCTGCCCTCTAGTGTTTTTCATGCGTGCAACCCACATGTTAAACTCTGCTACTCAACCTAAATGCATTGTCTGGACAAATGTGGCAAAATTAGACTTCCGTTTGAGGCAGCGCCATGTGAGGATATGGATATGTGAGCTCCGCACTTGAACCTGTCATGAATCACTCTGTGGCAGGCAGGAGTTGGACCCAAGATGCAGGCACTCAGACTCGAGGGATGAACTCAAAAAACTCAGCTTTATTTGCTGACAGGGGAAAAGCATACAAAACTAAACTACACTGGGAGAATATAAACTTACACTTTGCAGAGAGGCACACGAGGAAACACACAGCTTGAGCAACGACACGACACTGACTCAGAGAAACACAGGGTTTAAATACACTGGGAAGTAACGAGGGGAATGAGACACAGAAGGAGAGCACAGCTGGGGGAAATCAGGACTGACAAGACAAGGAAGCGTAAACTGAACACATTCACATAAGAAACGGCCCTTCAAAGTAAAACAGGAAGTATGACACAGAGACGCGAACTTGACACGGTCGAGACAGCAACTAAGAAACACAAAGACGTGAACCATAAGGCAGAGGGCTCTAAGAACCGAAAGCCACAGAGGGAAACTCAAACATAGACTTACACAAAACAGAGGGGACACAGAGAAACATGAAGGGCAAGGAATCAAAACTAGAAACCATAGAATAACTCACACAAGTACAATAATACAAAAAATCACAAAGAACTAAACACGCTGGGTCAGGAGACCCAGGACTCTGACAGAACCCTTGTATTTATACTATCACTCTTCAAAAATTACACAATATTACTTCACATACAAGAGCAACAACACATTAGAAAACAACCATCCTGGTCTATGGACAATATGCCAAAAAAATTTCAAGCAAACAAGATGGAGCAGGACACAAGGGCCTCTCAAGCAACTGCTGGCCCAGATGCCACGGAGACAACTGTGGGCGAGCAGCAGGTGATCCTGAAGGACCTGCAATAATCTATCCAGCAATAACTGCTGGATTGATGAATAAATAGATGAAAAGGATGCAGAGACCCAAAACGGAGCTACGCAGCATCATTGAAAGGCTCAATAAAAGACTGGACAATGCTGAAAGCCACATATCTGAGTTGGAAAAGGGAGTCACTGCTAATTCCGACTCTATTGAAGCTATGGAATCTGACATGCCCAGTGTGAAAAAAAAAGAGCTTACCCTGGTAAGGCCCGGTGTGAGGATTTGGAGGCTAGGTCATGGCGCTGCAACGTCCGCATCGTGGGGGTAAAGGAGGGACGAAAGCAGGAAAACACCCATCCGAATATGTGGCTGAAATGCTGAAAAATGCTCTTGGTCTGGAAAAAATTCCAACTCTGGATAGGGCGCACCGGACCCGCCGCACCAAGTCAACACAAGATGAGCAGCCACCGAGGGCATTTGTAGTGAAATGTCATTACTTCAAAGAAAAGGAACTTCTTAGAAAGGCAGCCGAGGCTGGGGCAATAACAACTGCAGACTGTGATTGTATTCGCATACTGCCGGACTTCATTCAAGCTGTGAGTAAACAGCGTGCCGCCTTTACCGAGATGAGGAATCTACTTCGCAGTTGCAACAGAGTCCGCTATGGGCTGAGCTATCTAGCGACGCTGAGGTGGTTCCAGCCCAAAAGCTGTTGCAGTTAGTAAATTGGCTCGGTACACCAACACGTTTCTTAAGGCATATGGTAGTAGACCCATGGAGATTTAAATATCCGTCATCCAAACAGGTTTTGTTTTTCTTTCCACTACACAGAACATACTCAAGAGTATTTTTAATTGACTGAAAACTGTTGCCCATAGTCACCCAAGTAGACTACACCAGCATAATAATATCGGATCACTGTCCAGTAACTCTGGAGTTGAGCTTCCTGGAAAATGTCTTCCACTTTTTCATGGTAGTTCAACCCAAGGTTGTTATCTGAACAAAAGTTTGACTTTATTAATACATAAATAGATATTTTTATTGAGCTGAATGAATCGCCTACGATAAGTAACGCTATAGTTTGGGAAAGCCTAGAAGCCTTTCTAAGAGGACAGATAATATCTTATGTTGCTAGGGAAAATAAAAGAAGGTCAAAGTCAAAAGTCTTAGATCAATTGCATTCAACATCACCTTAAGATGATTTACACAGAGAAAAGGTCTTACTTCAGACAAAATTTGACTCAGTTACTAATGACAAAGCTGTAGACATGTATTTAAGGTCACATCTTATGCATTACGAGTGTGGTGACCATGCCAGCAGAATGCTATCCTACCAACTTAAGCAGTCAGCCACAGCGGGTTTTATTACAGAAATAAAGGATGAATGTGGAAACATACCATCCCAAATGATATTAATAGTCAGTTTAAGACATTTTATAAAAATTTGTATACTTCTGAAGCCTGTGATGCTGCCTTAGTGGAAGACTTTTTCAGTAATTTGGTTACGCCCACTCTGCATGACTCGGATAAATCCAAATTTGAGAACGGCATTACACCATCAGAAATAAATGAGGCTATTAAGATATTGAAATCTGGTATGTCGCCCAGCCCGGATTTCCCATCGAGTTTAAGAAATTTGCATCTAAATTAGTCCCCTTACTATTAAAACTTTTCAGGGAGTTTTTAGACAAGAAGGCCCTACCTGCAACTATGACACAAACAACTATTAGACTTCTACTTAAAAAAAAAATCAAAAGATCCTTTGCTATGTGAGTCTTATCGTCCAGTTAGCCTGCTGTGCTGTGATTATAAGATTCTGGCAAAAGTTGTAGCTGGCAGACTTGAAGGTGTTCTTCCCAAACTTATTCACCCAGATCAGATGGGCTTATACAGCAATATACGACATGTCTTCAGTGTACTCTATCAGCGTAGTAATTCTGAACCTGAAGTATTAATTTCTCTCGGCGCACAAAACGTGTTTGACAGAATAGAATGCAACTTTTTGTTCACTGCACTACAAAAGTTTGGATTGGGCTCAGTTTTCTGTTCTTGGATTACTATTTTGTATGCAGCACCACAAGCATCAGTACGAACCAATAAGGTCATGTCTAGCTTCTTTCCTCTTTCACGTGGCACTCAAAAGGGGTGCCCCTTGAGCCCCTTAGTATTTGTTATTGCTTTGGACTCAGTTCACGTACTTGGTATACATAGAGGTGAGCAAGTGAACTAATTTTCCCTTTATGCCGATTACCACTTCCTCTTTCTTTCAAAACCAAGCACCACGATACCTTATTTGTCATGGTTGCTGCTGGCCAACCATGGGGATGTGAAGAAGGAGGACCCAGGCACGGAGCTCTGAATATAAGCAGTGCATTTGTTTACAGTGAAATGGAAAATAACAATAAATCCTCAGTGCGTTGCCGACTCCCGTGACATGTCCTCTTCCCAGTGTCAGTGTTCCTTGTCCCCGCTCCTCAGTGTCTTAGCACCCCGTACTCGCTGACCTCTCATCTCCACGCTTCTCCTGGGGAGATAACAAACAGGCATCTGTAAACAGGTGCTCCCAGACACACCCACACACACCCACCCACACACACATACCTGCAAGCAGGGAGAACAAGGGACAGCAACACCAAAAACACATAATAAAATACAGGTCCATAACTGCTCAGGGTCCCTGGAGCTGAGCGATCCAGGGACCCTGACATTATTGAAAAATTTGGGCAAGTATCTGGCTACAAACTAAACTCATCCAAAAGTGTTCTATTCCCAATCAATGAGAAAGCTTGACAAACTACTTTCATTAACTCCCCCTTCACAGTCAATAAAAACAATTTTGATTACTTGGACATTTGTGTAACATATAACTACAATTGCTTATTTAATAAAAATTTCTTTAAGGCATTAAACAAGGCCAAATCAGATGTGGAAAGGTGGTCAACTCGGTAAAGATGACAACTACGCCTAGGTTCTTATAACCATACCAGACTTTATTCCTAAAATGTTTTTTGAAGAATTAAACAAACTTATTTCTATGTTCATCTGGAACAAAAACATTCCTAGAATTAGGAAACAATATTTGGAAAGACGAAGGGAGGATGGTGGGTTATCCTTTGGGGTTATGCTTTAGGGCTGGGTATTGTCACTGATTTCTAGAATCGATTCGATTCCGATTCACAAGGTCCCGAATCGATTCGATCCATGATTCGATTCGAATCAGGGAAATTTTGCCTCAGACAGTCAGAAATATTATAATTCTGATCACGTATCAGTACATTTCCATATTTTATATCTATAAAAAGAAAGCTGACACTCGCAAGACTTTATCAAAGGTGTAAGCATCACAGCAGATGCCTTTGTGTCAAAGTAACTGACACAGAAACACAGAAAAACATGAAGGGGATTTTCCTGGCCTGGGATTTTATAGTAGATGACCTTAAAAATATTCTGCAGTAGATCAAAAACGAAAGAAAACCATTAATCAACATATGAACATTACTTGACGCTGCTGAAGTGAAGCAGAGCAAAGTTACAGAGGTTTTATTAGAGACACAGCTAAGCCTTTTGCAATTTTGCATAATTTTAAAAAGTTTAAATTTGTGCAGTAGCCTTTTGAACAGCAGAAATGAGGCTTTCTTTTCGGAAGTAAGGAAAAGGAAAAAAACAGCGACCGACAGCGCTGTAAACAACGGTAGACTTGTGCGTTATAAGCAAGTGAATAATGCAGAAAAAAGATTTTTAGATGGGAAACTGTTTTTGAAGTACAGTATTTTATTATGTGTTTTTGGTGTTGCTGTCCCTCGTTCTCCCTGCTTGCAGGTATGTGTGTGTGGGTGGCCACAAAGCTTCCAAGTGACGGAAGTGAGAGGTAAGTGACGGAAGTGATGGACAAGGTAAGCGACTCATGTTGTAACTGACGTCAGACGCCGGAGATTTTGGCGGAAAATTAAAGCGAATGGTAGTTTAGAATTGAACAAATTCCTTTAAGCTTCAGTATTACCAAATACACTTATCAATTGTCTTATAACTAACAATATTTGTCTAAATCATCTCCAACACCCTGGAGAACAACGGGGAGAGTTTAGAGGCTCTCCAAGATTATATCGATCAGTGCTTCCAGGATCTCGTGATGAAGAAGGCCCAGAGTGCATCTTCCCCGGCCAAATCTGAGACGCCCTCGTCGAAAGATGTCGCCCGGCAGATTCCCCCGGCACAACATCGCCAGCCGGCAAAGATATTGACGACATACTGGAGTCAATCGACAAGCGATTGTCCAGTTTCGATGCAAGGCTGTCCTTGGTGGAGATTCTTCACCGGGAATTTAAATCCTTGCGAGAACCCTGGAGTTCAGCCAGCAGCAGGTGGAAACGCTCGCTGCTGAAAATGCCACGCTAACGGAGTCGGTGAAATGTCTCACAGAAAATGTTACCCAGCTCAATAGAGAAAATAAAAAAATAAAAGAGACAGTTATTGATCTACAAGCTCGTGGCATGCGGGATAATCTTGTATTTTCTGGTATTCCAGAAGCCGCTGGAGAAAACACGGAGACTACCGTGAAAAGCTTCATCAAAACCCACCTGAAGCTGACGGAGGACACGGTGAAGAACATCGCCTTTGATAGGGTACATTGCATCGGCCCTATGCGGGCTGCGACCGGGAGACCACGTCCTATTGTAGCCAAATTCGGCCACTTCAAAGAAAAGGAACAGGTGAAAAGTCGCGGCAGGGAATTAAAAGGAACGGACTTCAGCATGAACGACCAGTTCCCAAAAGAGATCCTGGAACGACGCAGGGTCCTCTTCCGAATCCGACGCGGCTTCATCCAGGAGGGCTCCCGCGCTGTCATCGCTGTGGACCGGCTCTACGTGGATGGACAGCTTTACCGCGACCCCGGCATCACTCCGTGGCTGTATTAACTTCACACCAGATAAGAATCCGCTACACCCTTTCCCCATCCACTCACACTAACTTGCATTAACATCTTTTTAACTTACCAGTATCAAATCGCATCTTAAGTGTAATATCATAGCAGAATTAACACCGTCACTCTCCGTCAATGGTTTGATTGGAATGTTTCCGGTTTTTTTTTTCTTCTCGTTTCTTTTTTTTCTCTTTTCCCCCCTCTTGTTTTTATGCTGCTCACCCTTGTCCTTGGTTTCTTTCTTTTTTATTTTCTTTCACCGCTTCGATCACCTGCTTCCACACATCCACAAACAACATCCTTTATTTCGACACATACGCACAGCACGATCACGCACAATCATGCGCTCAACGGCAGCACATTTACATCAGTCAGACAGCGCACACAGACGTACAGGATGCACACACTTAAGCCAAGCGTATCATATTAGTAAATATGCACACACATAGTCAGACTCAGGGAGCATCTCGCCACACATTTTTTCTCTCTCTCCTTCTCTTTATTTATGAACAAGTGATGTATTCTCTCCACCTGTCTAAGCGACACACACAGCGTACACCCCTAGTTATACACACACATCTATGGGTGCACTAAGGTTCGTTACATGGAATATAAATGGAGCTGGCTCCAGAGAAAAGAGGTTAAAAATATTTAACCAACTCAAAAAACTACAGGCAGATGTTGTCCTTTCACAAGAGACCCACAGACCTCTTAGAGGTTCGAATGAACTTAAAACACCTGAGTTTCCTAATGTGTTCTCAGCTTGTTATAATTCTAGACAAAGGGGAGTATCAATTTTAATCCATAAAAAAAATAATTTCACAGTACTCGATACAGTTATAGATCCAGAGGGCAGATTCTTAATCATTAAACTATCTATACTTGATAAAAAGCTATGTATTGTAAGTGTATATGGTCCAAATGTTGATGATCCCTCATTCTTTCACAGTTTTTTCAGTGCACTCTCTGAACACTTAGATGGCACACTTGTTCTTGGAGGTGACCTCAACCTTGGACTAAATGAAGAAATGGATAGGCTCAATACAGCAGGAACTCAGCGTAATTGGCAGTCCATAAATATAATCAAACAGTATATGAGCGACTTTGGTCTTTGCGATGCATGGCGCTCCCTTCACCCCACCAGTAAGGAATATACTTTTTTCTCACATGTTCATCACTCCTACTCTCGTCTGGATTATTTTTTGGTCAGCAGCTCACTGCTGAGTGACATTTCAGACACTGAGATTCACCCTATAGCTGTCAGCGATCATGCTCCTGTATCTTTAACACTAATGCACAAGAATAATACTACGCCAAGTAAAAACTGGAGATTTAATACATCACTACTTAAAGATGAAGACTTTATTAAATATTTTAAAAAAGAATGGACTTCATATTTAGACTATAATGACACTCCCAGAACATCAGCTTCTGTTTTATGGGAAGCAGGGAAAGCTGTGATGAGAGGTAAAATAATTTCTTTCTCATCACATAAAAAGAAAGAAGAAAACAAAAATATTCAGGAATTAGAAAAAACCATCAAATCCCTAGAAGAAGCCTACGTGTCCCACCAAGATCAGGAAACATTGAACAAAATATGCAAAACAAAACTAGAATTAAATGAGATAATTGATAAAAAAAACAAAATTCTTAGTACAAAGACTACACTTACAAAATTATGAACATGGTAATAAATCTGGTAAATTTCTAGCAAACCAGCTAAAAATAAATAAATAAAAAACAACTATATGTGCTGTTCAAGATTCATCTGGGAACACAGTATATGACCCGAAACAAATAAACAACATTTTCAGAGATTTCTATAAAACGTTGTATTCACCACAAATAAATCCATCTAAAAAGGAAATTGATCAGTTTTTGGACAACATAACTCTTCCAAAATTACTAGAAACTCAAGCAATGGCACTGGATTCATCACTGACGCTAGGTGAACTCCAGGAAGCCCTGGTAAGCATGCCCAATAATAAGGCTCCAGGTCCAGAAAATCCCTGGATCCCTGGAAAAATAAAAATAATCTTAATTCTAACCAATATAGAAATTATCTGTTAGATTACATTAGTCTTGATACAGCCTCTGCCACCACATCAGCTCAATTGCTCTGGGCTCACCTAGTCACCTAGTGGGGGTGGGGGGTCATAGTTTGGTCCCACCTTCGCTGTTGTGATTGGTGTGGGGGTAGGGACAGGCTTGGGGCGTCGGGGGATTCCCCAGGAGCATCTTCCTTGGAGGGCTCAACCCGGGGTTGCGGTCATGGCCTATTAAGGGCTCTGTTGGCTCTTAGATGACGGTTTCCTCGTGGCTGCGTGCAGCAGGGCTAGGGGAGGGTCTGTGCTGACGGACGTGGGTTACTGGTAGCCTGGCTGCCCCTGGGTGGGTCCGGGACGGGCGTCAGGTTCTGGGGGTGCTCCGTCTCTGGGCTGGGGCCCTGGCTGGGCCTTGGGGACATGGGTCCCGGTTGGTGTGTTGCCGGGGTTGTGGGCGGGTGGGTGTATGGGGGCCCAGCCCTGGCGCAGGGTTCCGCCAGCTCATTGAGCCACCTGGGGGGCTCTTCAACTGGTGGGGGAGGTTGTCACATCTTGCAGGAGCTTTCCTCTCTTCAGGAACTCTCTCTGCAGGAGGGGGAGATATAGGAGAGGTGGAGGAAGATCTCAGCCTGGGCGTCTATTGTCTTGTGTAGTCTGGAAGATGAGTGGATGACGGGGTGGGTGCAGTTTTCTCTGTGGTGGGGTCGGGTGGGCTGTCCCGGGATCTGTGGGGCCGGGCGGCGCTGCTGCACTAGGCCCCGGTCCAGATGGGCCTGGGCCCCCCTTTCCCTGGCAGGTTGCAGAGTATGGGGGTGCCTACTGGGGTCAGCGGGGGAGCTGGCCCCAGGGAGGGGTCACTTGCCCCTCCCTTCCTTCCCTCTCCATCTCCAGCTGACTCCCTCTTCCCGCTCCACCACAATCACAATCACCCACACATGCAGGGCCTTGGGGTAAAGGTGTGTCACCAGGGTCACCCCCTCTGTCCCCTTCTGGCTGCCTGTGCCTCAATTTTATCCCACAACTTAGACATTCACATTACTCACACTCTCATTACACATACATATAGGATCTTGGGGGTGGGCATGCTACACGGTTTCCAAAAGACCATCAGGGTGTACACCCTCCCCCCTGGCATCATTTCCCACCTCTCAATTTTAAATACATGTAGACATTGAGGGCTATCAGTAGGGGCTATGTGCTTACCTGCTGCTCTCTGGCAGGTAGCTCCATGGCCTCCTGGGTTTTAAATGCACCTTAGAACACACATGCATCAACACTACATATGAGCGGGTGGAGGGAGGTTTGGAGTCTTCACACACCCCCGTTCTCTGTGGCCTGCTGGAGCAGGGGGGCTGGGAGGAGTTGGCCATCCGATTGGGGTCTGGAATGTGGGGCCTCCCTGCTGCTGTCGAGCCGGGGCGGTCTGCTTCTCTCCACACCAGGGAAAAGGGTAACACTACCTGGGTCTGGGTGCAGTTTCCCCCTCCGGGGGCAAGGGTACCTAGACCTGTGGCTTAGAGTACGCTTGAGGAGTGTGATTGTGTGTACAGTGTCTCTTTATGTCTGTCTCCACGTTGGGTGAGTGTTGAGTAATTGCATATGAGAGCATGAGGGTGGGAATGGATGTTTGTATCGGTGTGTGCCTGTATGTCTGTGTCTATATGTCAGGTCGGGTATCAGACGCCACCTCTCTAGGGACATCTCAGGCCCTTCAAGGTATGGAGGCCTATCTCCCCCCACCACTTCCCCTGCCAGTGGCAGACGCCCTCAGACATCGGTGCGTTGGTGGTTCTTTGTGTCTGGGGATGGGCATCCGGGTACCCACCGGCTCACTCCTTGGTGGCTGCTTGTCGGGGCCTGGAGCCTGGGGCTCGCTCGGGCCACTTTGGGGGTGGGGTGACCTCGGCCTCTCGGCCTGGGGCTCAGTCACTCTGGCACAGCTGGCTGCCGGCGGAGCTCACGGGCACGTCACTGCAACCCCCCCTGGCTTCTGCTCTGCGGCTACTGAGTGACCCCTCATCTGGGACTCTCCTCAGCTCTTTCTGGGATGGTGGCGCAGCTGCCACTCTGTTGGTCTTCCTTGGTCTCTTGTGTTCTGAGGGCCTCTGGATGTCTGGAGTCTTGATCTCCTCCATACCTGCTTCATGCCCTGGAGGACTGGGCTATGAGGTGCCGTAAGGGACATTATTACTGAAACGCTCTCACACGCACTACTGAAACGCTCTCACACGCACTACTGAAACGCTCTCACACACACTACTGAAATTTTACCTCTCACACACACTACTGAAACGCTCTCACACACTACTGAAACGCTCTCACACACTACTGAAACGCTCTCACACACAACTGAAACGCTCTCACACGCACTACTGAAACGCTCTCACACACACTACTGAAACGCTCTCACACGCACTACTGAAATGCTCTCACACACAACTGAAACGCTCTCACACACACTACTGAAATTTTACCTCTCACACACACTACTGAAATTTTACCTCTCACACACACTACTGAAATGCACTCACGCACGCCACTGAAACCAGAGGCATTTCCACTGAACAGGAAGTTGTTTCCTGACAAGGAAACTGATGGAAAAAGTGGTATATTTCAAAACACTACAGGGATGTCTACTCAGCAACCTGCTAGTACAGCTGTCCCCAACCTTTTTTGCGCCATGTAAACGATATAAACATAAAAATACGATAAATACCCTGAAAACCATAAATTTCAAACTCAAGCCTCAACTCTTGCGACCCGGTACCAAACGACTCACAGACCGGTACTGGTCCAGGAATTGGGGGTTGGGGACGGCTGTGCTTGTAGCCTAAGTGAAGCAGCCACATTACTTAACAATATTTTAGCTTCCTTGAATCCAGGAATGGATTCAAGGTGCAGCAGGGAATTTGGCAAGTATGTCCTGTTTCCCCTAAGCTTTTTATATTGGCAACTCAGTTGTTAACACTGTTAATCAAAAATTCTAACGACAAGGAATATCAATTTTTAATAAAGACTTCAAAATAAGTCAATTCACAGATGATACATCTATTTTTTTGAAAGATAAATACGTGGTAGAGAAAACTAAATTTTCTCTAAAGCTTCTCGTTTATCTCTCAGTATCAAAAAATGTGAACTTCTCCCGATTCATACAAGCTCTGACTCCTCAATAGCTTTAGTTAGAGTTGAATCTAAAGTTAAATATATAGGGCTGATAATATCTAAAAAACCCAATTAGCAGAAAAGACACCAATATTTCTAACTGTATCATGGAGATGAAGAAATCACTTAGCCACTGGTTAATCAGAGACCTCGCTATTATTGGCAGAAAGCTGAAGGCATCTCCAAATTGATTTATCCTTGTCACTCTCTATATATCTCCTCTAAAAGCCTTACTAAGGCTAATACAGTTATTTTCGAATTTTTGTGGAGGAATAAAACCCATTACATTGAAATATCTCAGCTTGTGAAGAAATACAATAAAGGTGGTATCAAAACTCCAGAATTAGAATTTATGGTTGGCACCCTTCGAATTAAACGGTTAAAATCTTGTCTGTCACAGCCAGACTCTACTTAGCTCCACATCCCATGATCCTTGTTTAACAAAATAGGAGGATTAGACTTTATTTTGAAATGTGATTTTGCGGTAAATAAAATCCCCATAAAGATATCAAACTTTCGAAAACAGACTTTGCATTTTTGGGAAAATGAGATTTACCCACAACTTCTCCCCATAATTCAACCTTATGGAATAATAGGGTAATAACACTTAATCAAAAATCAATTTTCAAGAGTGACTGGTTTAAACAAAAAGATTATATTCATAACAGATTTGTTGGATGATAACGGTGTCATTCTAAGTTACACAGACTTTTCAGAAAAATATTGTCTAAACTGTTCTCAAAGAGAATATAACAAATTTTGTGAACTGATCCCACTGCCTCTGCTTCATTAGATTAAAAATTTTATGATATACAATAATTTTTCATCAGTGCTCCCAAATTTATTGCTAGGGCAATGTCAGCTGTTTGATAAAAATGCAATAAGAAATTTATTAGTAGTTTCTTCAAAGACAAAATATTTCATAGTTACAACAGAATGGTTACATTGCATGGTTCTAATTTAGTTATTTCATATACACTGGATAAAGCATACTAAAAATTTATGAAATAGCCTATTCTACCTAAAGTTAAAGAAACAAACTTTAAAGTAATAAACAAAATTAATCCTGTGGCAGAATTTCTAAAAAAAAAGAGATTTGGCTTTGAGGTGGATCAGTGTTCTTTTTGTACTGATGAAAATGAAACCCTAGAACATCTTTTTTTTCCTATGCTCTATCACACAATGCATTTGGTGCAACTTAAAAAAAATGGATTTCCCTAAATATTAATGATGTGCCACTATTTGAATTACATCATAATTTTTTTTATATGGATCATCTAGCATTGGGTGTCTCAGACATTATTAACATCATCATACTTTTGAGTAAATATCGTATCCATTGTGCTAAATGGAGGAACGCTAAGCCTTCTCTCCCTGGTTTTATTGATGATTTTAAGATATTTTTTTCTTTGCTAAAAAAGACAAAAAGCACATATGCCAAAAAAATAACCAGGATAATGGCCGTCTCCTGCTGTTCTAAATTTTGACTTATGCTGAGGCTAATATATTGTTAAGTAATGCAGCTGTTTCACTTAGGCTACTAGCAGTAGGGCTGGGTATCGTCACTGATTTCTAGAATCAATTCGATTCCGATTCACAAGGTCCAGAATCGATTTGATCCACGATTTGATTCGATTCAATTCGATTTGATTCTGGGAAATTTTGACAGTCAGAAATATAATTCAGATCAGTATATTTACATATTTTTGTATCTATAAAAAGGAAGCTGACACACACAAGACTTTATCAAAGGTGTAAGCCTCACAGCAGATGCCTTTGTGTCAAAGTAGCTGAAGATAAAACGCAGAAAAACATGAAGGTGGTTTTCCTGGCCTGGGAATTTATAAAAAATATTCTGCAGTACATCAAAAACGAAAGAAAACCATTAATCAACATATGAACGTTACCTCTGATGTTCCAGCGGTTTTATTAGAGACACGGCTAAGCGTTTTGCATTTTGCATAATTTTAAAAAGTTTAAATTTGTTCAGTATTGAATGGCAGAAATTAGGTTTTCTTTTCGGAAGTATGTAAAACGAAAAAAACAAAAACAAAACAGCGTCCGACAGCGCTGTAAACAACAGTAGACTTGTGCGGAACAAGCAAGCGAATAATGCAGAAAACAGATTTTTAGACGGGAAACTGTTCTTGAAGTACAGAGAGAGAGAGAGAGAGCTGTGCATGACGTGTGATTTTATCGTGGTGGAAGCAAAACAGTAAATGTCAGAGGGAATTCATGACGATGTTTATGTGAAGCGTAGTTTGGATCTTCTTTTGCTGCTGGTTCGGACAATATTGTTTGGAGAGAGATAAAACTAACAGCTTTAGAATCGGCGCAAAAACGGCGTGAAAAGCGCGGACCCGCCATAACATCAGAATCAGCGAGCTGTCGGCTTCAGCCCCGACCGTGTCCGTGCTGTCGGGTGAGAAAGGCGACATCTCACTGATTCTGATCCGCGGGTCCGCGCTGTGTGTTTACGTCTTTGTGCAGAATCCGTGTACCTGCTCTCATTTACTGTCTTAGCTGTTTGGTGGTTGTTGAAATTTTGTGAGGTTTCACCTGAGATTCTGGCATTTCGGGCAAAATAAATTTATATTAAAAAATCGATTCAGGAGTTTAATGAATCGATTTCATGTTATCCAAGCCAGAATCGATTTGAATCATAAATCGATTATAAAAACCCACCCCTAACTAGCAGGTTGCTGAGTAGACATCTGTGTAGTGGTTTGTTTGAAATCTACCACTTTTTCCTTCAGTTTCCTTGTCAAGAATTAACTGCCTGTTCAACTGAAACGCCTTCCTGTTTAACTGAAACGCCTTCCTGTTCAACTGAAACGCCTTCCTGTTTAACTGAAACGCCTTCCTGTTCAACTGAAACGCCTTCCTGTTTCACTGAAATGCCTTCCTGTTCAACTGAAACGCCTTCCTGTTCAACTGAAACGCCTTCCTGTTCAACTGAAATGCCTTGGTTTTTCAGTAGTGTGTGTGAGAGCGTTTCAGTAGTGTGTGTGAGAGGTAAAATTTCAGTAGTGTGTGTGAGAGCGTTTCAGTAGTGTGTGTGAGAGGTAAAATTTCAGTAGTGTGTGTGAGAGGTAAAATTTCAGTAGTGTGTGTGAGAGCGTTTCAGTAGTGTGTGTGAGAGGTAAAATTTCAGTAGTGTGTGTGAGAGATAAAATTTCAGTAGTGTGTGTGAGAGCGTTTCAGTAATAATGTCCCTTACGGCACCTCATACTGGGCTGTGGCTCCCCACACCCTCTAGCAGATCATCACATGAAGGAACCTTTTAAATACAAGCGCGCTCATGCACACAGGTGTACACATGGGTGATCACCAGTGTTGGGATTAACGCGTTATTAAGTAACGCGTTACAGTAACTACGTTATTATTGTGGTAATGAGCACGGTAACTAGTTATTATGCCAAAACCAGGAACGCGTTACTCGTTACTGGGATTTAGATAGGCTCGTTACTCGTTACTTCGTGTGGTGGATATCGCGGAGCTTCCACAGATTCAATAACATTAGAAAGTGGTGGAAGCCAGCAGGTGGATGAAGGAAAAGGGAGGCAAGAGGAGAGACCCGAAGCGGCCGCCGGTCCGCGTGTCAGGTGAACTGAACTTCAGGTAAGAAGTTATGACCTGCAGTCTATCGGAGTCAGATATAAACCAAGTTTAGGTGGAGTTTATTTTCGGTATGCTGACATTTTCGTACTGCGTGCTAGCTAGCATGACGGAGTTTCTATACAGCTGGGTGGGTGCTATGTTACTGATGTTGAACTTTATTTTGTTCATATGGCTAATTATTAGAGTTGCCAACCGTCCAGTAAAAAACAGAATTGTCTGGTATTCAGAGAAAATATTACGCGTTTCGTACTGAGGTCAAAAGGAACACAGTTTGTCCCGGACTTCAGCTACAATGAAAAAGACACAAAGCTGAAGCTGCACAGCTGCCTCTTCTTCTCTCATTCTCTCCTCTCCTGTTTCTACTTCAATCATGAAACTGATCAATGATCAGCTGATCAGCTTTTCTCTCTTGTTTATTTATCGCCCACTTTGCGCCAGAAAGAGGAAACCAGCGGATGTCGCGCTAAACAACAGCAGCACGTTTAAGCTTGATCAGCTGTTGTTAGAATTTATTTAATATTAATTTCTAGTATCAGCTGATGTTTGCTGGAGCCACAGCTGTAAAGCTGCTGGTCATGATATCGGTTTGGTTATCTGGTGAGAGGGAAACATGAAGATGAAACCAGGAGATGTCCTTACTGAATCATCAGAGCTGAACAGGTGATGGAGAAACAGGTTTACCCTTTAGGTGACATGAATGAGTTGAAGGGAAGTTATGAACTGTTTCTGAGAGACAAATAACACCAGCATCCTTTTCTACGTAGCTGACAGCTGGTAACTGTGCAGGGGCGGGTCTAGCAAAGTGTTGCCAGGGGGCCAGGTAGGGCATTAACAGGGAAAGGGGGGCACAAAGAAATACTTTTCTTTATTATTCTCATTTAAAATGTCTCGCTTTTAAAAAAATAATTATCTGAGTCTTACAACAAACAATTGATAGATTGATACATATATACTGTCACAACAGTGTTTGTTTTCATTCAAAGGCTTTATGATTTTTCCTATAATGGTGGGCCGGTCTGTAGTCAAAATGCCCGGGACGATTTTTTTGTCCCAGTCCAGCCCTGTATGCAGCTCATCTGCAGTCTGGTGTTACCTACATCTTCCTATTCAGAAGGCAGAATTTCCAAGTTCTGAGTACAATCAAAAGCACCACGACTGCAGTTTTTGTGTTGGATGTAAAAAGCAGGCTAGAATCATGGCGGCGGTCAACGACGGTCCAGGCGTGGGATTTCTCTCGTGGAAATGTGTACATTATTTTTTCCTTTCTGTTGGTAGGTGGCACAGTGCACTTGTGGCAAGTAAGCAAGCTAGAAGACTGGCAGTCTTGCTGGGTATCCAGTTACGGAAGCAACACATTAACAAGAGAATTCTGAGTAAAACCAAAGTTACTTTCCCTAGTAACTAGTTACTCTGAAAGTAACGAGTAACTTGAAGTAACTGAGTTACTTTTTTAGAGAAGTAACTAGTAATGTAACTAAGTTACTAATTCAAAGTAACTTACCCAACACTGGTGATCACACACACTAACTACACCCTTTTTGGCTCCTACCTCAAAGCACACTGTGCGCTGTCGATCTTACGTGCTGCACAATAATGTTTAATATTTAGTTTTTACTGTTACATTCCCATAGATCATCGTGATGTTGTTTATTATGTTGCTCTTTTTTTTTCTGCTTGTTTTCTCTTTTTTCTTTCTCAACAGGTGATCCAGGTGATTGATATATGTATTTTTTGTCTGCTTATTTTGTTGTTTTTTGTTTTTTGCCCTTTATCCCCATCCCTCTTTCCCGCTGTTTTTCTTTCCCTTTCTTTCTCCCCTTTCTTTTCCCCAGTCAAGTCTTTCCCGTATTTGACAAGTGAAAATGAAATAAAATAAAGAATAAAAGGTGAATCAAATAGACCATTACGGCAAGGCTGGGATGGTCCATTTGGTAAAGTAAATCCATTGGGCATCTTTCTTCGCCTTTAGACAATAATTCTGATGGCAAAAGAACCAAACGGGACAGGCAAAAAAAAAAAAAAAAAAAAGAAGTACAGAGAGAGAGAGACAGCGAGCTCTGCATGAAGTGTGACTTGAACTTCTTTTGCTGCTGGTTCAGTCAATATTGTTTGGAGAGAGATAAAACCTGCAGCTTCAGAATCTAGCGCAAAAAGGACGTAAAAACAAAGTGCGGACCCGCCGAAACATCAGAATCAGCGAGCTGTTGGCTTTCAGCCCCAACCGTGTCCGTGCCGTCGGGTGATAAAGGCGACATATCACTGATGCTGATCCGTTGGCGGGTCCGCGCTTTGTGTTTACATCTTTGTGCAGAATCCGTGTACCTGCTCTCATTTACTGTTTTAGCTGTTTGGTGGTTGTTGAAATTTTGTGAGGTTTAACCTGAGATTCTGGCGTTTCTGGCAAAATACGTTTATATTCAAAAATCGATTCAGGATTTTAATGAATGATATCACGCTATCCAAGCTAGAATCGATTTTAATCGATAAATCGATAATCAAAACCCACCCCTATTATCCTTACCCTATTTTCTTTACTATTACTAGGCAACCAACATCCACAAGTTGTTGTATTGGCTTACAGAACCATCACATGCTGAATCTCCAGATTGGAACAACACTCTAGTAATCCAGTCTCACTTAGCTCTTTGTTGTGCAGCCCTTTACCAGTGAGCAGATGTCATTGGACGAGCAATGCAGTTGTTTGAGACTCTTTAAAATATGGTTCCAATTTAGGACTCAAATGCAGGCAGGCACTAATTGCATCTCCTATGCAGTCCAATCTTCATTTCGCCCCATCTTTGATAGATCCATTATTTCAACGGTGGAACAGGAGAGGCATAACATGTGTAAGGGACCTTTTTAAAAGAGGCTATTTCATTTCTTTCGAGCAGTTGATGTCCCACAAACTGACTTTTATAGGTACCTACAAGTACGCAGTTATGTAAACACCAATTTTTCTTTACCATTACCTCAAAAAACATGGCTTGATGAATGTTCGGACATGAACCCAATGGATAAGGGTCTGGTGTCAGCCATATATGGCAAGATTCAGGGTTCGGTGTCTCCATCACTTGAAAAACTTATGGGGAGAAGAACTGGGGAAACTCTTTACAGATGATGCAGGCTGCAATCACAAGAATTCATTCCTCATCAATCGCCGTCAGACATGGCCTGCTACAGTTTAAGGTACTGCACAGATTGCACTTATCTCCAAATAGAATAGCAAGGATGTACCCTGGTGCAGATTCATCGTGTAACAGGTGTGGATGTGGCATTTTGTTTGTTTCCATCCGCTTTTTTCTTCTCCTTTAACCATACTAGACATAATTCTTTTAAATACATTGAACTGGCCTTTTTTAATTTTTTTGCATTTTTGCATGACTAACATGTGCTAACATTATTGTGTAGTTTTGTGTGGAGCTCGTATCCTTTAGATCTCTCCTTCTGCTTGTATTCTATACATGACTGTAAGGTTTATATTGTTGATTGTCATTTATGCTTAGAAATATTTACTCATATATACTCAGAGTTTTATAATCGATTGCATAATGATAGAGGTCTGATCCTTAGCAGTCTGCAAAGACTATGTGTGCCTCCCAGAGCACTCTGGCATGCATACACAACTCGGGGTCATGAGAGAGGTCGTACCTTCTTTTATTGTTTTATGGTATGGCAAACACATCTATGTCTGTTTTAGTATAAGTGCCTTTTGTTTAGATGAACTGCTGGACTTCCAGGTCAGCAGATGTAGGGGAGTCATTCACAGGGTCACATCTTGACCCCACACACCAGGGGTCTGCAACCTTTTACACCCAAAGAGCCATTTGGACCCGGTTTCCACGCAAAAGAAAACACTGGGAGCCGCAAATACTTTTTGACATCTAAAATAAAGATAACACTGTATATATTGTTTTTTATCTTTATGCTTTGTGTGAACAACTAAGGTGTGCTGCTTATGAAATCCATGAAGTGCTACAGAGAAAATTACATTTTATTTATGTAATCAACACATTTTGAACTCTTAAAGAAATATAACAAAAGGAAAGACACCAACCTGAACTAAAATGATCCATGTAGCAAACAAAAACTGTTGTCAGCCGCCACCCTTATATCTCCTTTGGGCTGTTGGAGCCTTGACCTGACTCTTAAAAAATGATTGGAAAAAGCACTATGCTGCTGAAAAATGAAAAATAGATATTTGCAAAATTCTGCCTAAATATGTATTTTACCTGGTTAATGCGTGCAGCGGGGCGTGGTTTAAGCGCCGCTGCAGGGGAGGCGGATGCACCTGAGCAACACCCGCAATCACGCCTCGCTGCCTTTACGTCTGCGCTATCTGTGCTATTGTGTTGGTGGTGGTGTATGTCGGGCTGTGAGCTGAAAAGCTGCAGCCGGCTGTATGCGTACAGCAACCGTGTGTGAAAAGTGCTCAATAAAGAGATGCTCAAAAGCATGCTCATGGAAACATCGTCGGGTCTGCCGTGATTTGTTTACAATGGGACTTCTGCTCCTGAACCTCTGCGCACAGAGTCCGCAAATCGGGGCTATACGAAGTCAGTTTACGCAGGACTGTAAGCTGTCATCTGTCAGGCGTGAACGGTGTTTATCTTTAACATAGTTCACGGTGGAGAACAGCTGCTGACATAATGTGGATCCGAAGATCCATAATTGGCCTACCTGGGGTTGAAAGTCTCGATAAATGCACGGCGTTTCGGCGGGTACACCGGCTTCCGCGAGTGTGACTCTTATTTTGAGCGATGAAAAGATAATAGAATATAATTTTATTTTTATATTTCAATATCACAATAATCTTCCAATTTAGAACTACGAGTTAAAAAGAACTAACATAAATAAAATACACTTCAGCTAAATACTTGTAATTTATTTGCCCAAACCAGGCGGAGCCGCAGTATAAGGACTAAAGAGCCGCATGCGCCTCCGGAGCCGCAGGTTGCCGACCCCTGCCACACACACACACACACACACACACACACACACACACACACACACACACACACATACCTACACGACACACAGACAAGGTACTCTTGGTTCACATGTATGCCTGTGTATGATGTCATATGTTAATGAACCTATGCATATGCATGTAACCACAATAAAAGGAGCGCTACAGGGAACCTGGCTGAGAGTCCGACGGAGGTCAAGTGGGCGGAACGACACTCGGCTCCAGTCGGGTCTCCCTTGTGCACGAGTAACACAAAGAACTTTGGTGACTTCGGTCTTGCTTTTGTTGTTGTAGTAGAATTGTCTCGTTCCAGCGGTGGGTCTGTGCTAGACAGACCCATCAATCACCCTCTCAAGGTTTAACCAAAATGTTAAAAACATGCAGGTAGAGGTAATTCCGAAGGTTATTGGGAGTGAAAGCACAGCAAACAAATTTTGTAGTTTGCATACAGCAAAGTGTAAACATTGCTGTTCTTTACATAAGGCAACCAAATGAAGTCATCATTCATACTGTCACACCATTAATGTGCTGGAAAACAACACATGAATGAGAATTTGAAAGACCATTAAAGAACAATATAGCTTCAAACTTTTCCCATAATTTAATTTCAAACACACAGGGGAACTTAGTATACATATACTGTAAACACAATTATAGAATGTAAGAGTAATATTTTTGAAGGTATTTTCACTTCTCTGCCTTTCCATCTCCTTTTCTTCAATTTTTTTTAAATTTATTTTCTTTAACTTTCATCAACAACCTTTTCTTTTGTGTCTAAGTATACCTATGACAAAATTATATTACTGTTTTATCATTAAAAAATTATTAATTACAAAGAAATATTAGCTACATAAAATAACAGAGAGGGTCAGAGTCCACATGATCTGAGTATTTGAAGTGTATATGTTTATACCCTGAGTATTTTAAGCATTAAAAACAAGTTTCAGGATTCCTCTCAAAGTTTCTTTTATTGTGTTGGTGTTGCCCCCCAATGTCAACTTTTCTTTTTTGTTGTGACAATAGTTTAACCTCATAGTACAGAGAAAAAGACCTCATTTGCTCTCACCTGATGTGGCACTAGGTCGAAACTGACTTTCACCACTAAGTGGCAGTAACGGCTAAGAGAGATGGCAAAGTAATCTCTTACAAAAGTAACACAGGGCAGTGATGGTAATGGAAGTCCACAGTACCACAGACCTGCTATGTTTCTCTGTTTTTAAGTGAGAGCGGTATACAACCACTATACATAGTTTGTTAAAGTTGATACTTTTTTAAAGTAGCATGTTTGGAGTTTAATTCCTGCAAGATTTCTTTGATAATTAAATCACTGTGGAGGAGTTTTGGTTCACTCTTCATTTTGGAAACTGTTCATTCAGCCCCATTGGACAGTTTTTCAGTATGAACTCCATTTTAAGATCATGCCAAAGCATCTTAATATGATTTAAGTACAAATTTTGAGTAAGCTACTCCAAAACCTTTATTTTATTTATTTATTATTTTTTTAGCCATTTAGTGGTGGAATCACTGTTTATTTTTTGGATCATAACATACATATCTAAGACCTTTGAGCATAATTTCACCCTATTACATCCCTCATCCCAAGCTTCCCTCTAACTCGTAAACACATGTAGCTTCACTCTGTCTGCAAGCAGTAAGGCATTCTCAAATCTGAAGAAAGTACTGTAGCTCTGAGACATGGAATATAGAAAAACATCTGGAAATGATCTCAAAATATTTTTGTTTACTTTGAATTAACATCAGTATTATTTCTCTCAATATTGTTTACTTAGTGGAATAAATAGTAGTTCTAAAAGAAGGAAGAAAATTACTTTTTACCATTCTGACAAAACAAATGAAACTACACATCTACAACGACACATCAAGAAAGAAAGCACAAATAAATTCGATAAATAATCAACCTAGACTAACCACAGTAGATAGAAGGTAATTAATTTTATAATGTAAACTCAGTAGCAAATAAAATGTAGTCTCTCCTCACAGTCGTGTGCCTTCCAAGTACCCTTGCCTCCAACTGTCACCTGTGAGGCTCCACACCTCATCTTAGCATGTGGACATGATGGTTTTCCCTCTTCACCCCAGGCCTCATAGTCCATCTCCTGCCCATCCATCAACAGCCAATCCCCAGCCAGGAAACGCAATCCAATCCAGATGTGTTCAGTGGTGTTATGCTTCCTCAGCTCTTTCTGGATCAGCAGCATCTCAGTCTCAGACGCCACACTGGCCAAGTCATCGTGGTGCTCCCTGCAGTACTCCAGAGCTTCCTCCCAAGTCTTTTTCTCAGTCACCACTGCAGCACTGTAGCAGAAGGTTTTTTTATACCATACGCTTAGATCATACCACTTGCTTTCCCGCATACAGCCATAGTCTTCCTGATGACCATAGTCATTAGGTTCATATTTTTGCCAGAAATACATGGTTGGTGCTCCACCTCCTGACCAGAGCCATTTTGTTCTGTCTGAAGAATTTCTTATCAGTCCTATCCAGATCAAGTCATTGACATTGCTGGCGAGCTGCTGAAGTTCGTTATTATCCCTCTCATTACTGACAGGAGCCAGGTCTGTGTAATGCTGCTGACAGTACTTCTGAGCTTGACGCCAATCCATTTTCTGGTCAATGTAAATGTACTTGGAGAAACTTGCAGACAGGCTAAGTAGGAGCAGAATGAAGGTAAAGATCTGATCCATTGTTAGTATCTTTAGAGAGTCCCTCAGAGCAATGAGGATCCAAACGGTTTGGAAAATATATGCTTGAGCTGCGAGTTTTGCCTGTCAAAAAGAATTTGCATATCAAGACTGCCCTTTTATTCTTGGAAAATGTTTCAACAACACAGGAAAACACACCTACTGGTCACTCTTTGCCTAAGCCCACAAGTCCAGAGCCTGTGGTGTCAGTGTCGCCAGAGCTCGGGCCAGTGGGTTTTTGTTGCCTATGGGTTTCAACCTTTCTACAGGCCATCTGCCAAGCCTCTAGACGGGTTCTGCCTTTCATCTCCTCCAAAGTCATCTTTGTTGTCAGCCTCTTGAGGGTCTCCATCTTCTCCCTTGCTGACACCAGCCAACTGTCAAATCATCTGAATTGTCCTGTCAAGGACGTCAGCCACCAGTAGGCCTTTGTCAACACTGTCTGTCTCCAAGTAGGCCTCCTGAGGTATCCTGCGACCTCCAGTGACATCTTGCTTCTGCCATTCTACCTGTGGGTCTGTGGCGCCATTGTCAACCTCCCAGACGGCCTCCTGAGGTTCTCTGTGTCCATCTTTGATATTCATGTTGGCCTACAGAGTTGTTCCACCTCTGCCACTAGCCTCCCAGTTGCCCTTTTCTTCTGTTGGTCTTCAGGTCAGCTCCCAGAACTGCTCCAATGCTCGTTCCTTGCCAGGGTAGACCACCGGAGACTTTTGAAGTCTACTGCTTACTGTGTCTTTGTTTTTGTAATTTGAAAAGACTGCTTGCCAGATGGCCACTACATAACACACATACATATATCTAAATATCTCAAAAAAGTACATAATAAAACATTCACATTTTCTTTATTAAGTATTACATGAGCTTATCTAAACATGAAGTTGAAAGCTTAAGCATAAGCACTCTAGTTTATATTAGTTATTGTTGGGCTGTTAACTGCAGTGCTGTTAGTTACTGTAAGTAAACTGCCAAATTATTTAATTTCTTTTACAACAGTTGGATCTAACCACACAAACAGTTTTAGTCAGGAGTCCTAGATTTAAAACCCCTATTCAAGTTGACAAAAGACCAAGGTTATTGGAACAAGCTAAACAAAAGATTTAGTTTGCATGAGGCAAAAGTGAAGTTTTACTGGCTCCATATCAGACAAACAAATCAGTGTTCATAAACAAGGCAAGGACATTTTTTATAGTGTCACATCCTACTTGGAAAAAAAATGAAGAGGTCAAGAGAACCGACTGAAAGTGAACTGAAAAAAGTCATTATATTATGTAAGAGCGATAGAACAGTTTTTCTTTTTTTAATTCAGCATGTTGCAAGTTTACCTTTTGATACCTTGAATTGGTCTGAGGCATGACGGGCACTGTCATCTCAAACTTCCACTCCACCTCTCCCCCGGCAGCTAAACCACAACCACACCCTGCCACCACATGGCCTTTATTCTTTTTTGCATTCTGGCTTTGCTTATATTGTCATTATTATGTAGTTTTGTTCGGAACTGATATCAGCAAAGATCATAGAAATGTCTCTCTGTATTGTGACTGAAGCCTTGTCAGCAGAGGGCTCTTGTAAACATCAAATATTCTCAGCTCATTTCATTCTTTGCTTCTCAACAATATTTAATACTCTCCAGTCACAATTAGCATTATTATAAAGTACCACAGTTTTCATGCTTCTCAGTCATTCTTCTCAGTCTTTTCAGTCATTCCAGTGCATCACATCCATTTATTATTTCGTGACTGAGCAGCAGTGGCTTTAACGATTTTATTCTATGCTGCCCTCTAGTGGTTTTTTTTGTGGTTGAAAACTGCTGCTCACCAAAAATACATTATCTTTACATATGTGGCACCATTTAAGAGGAAGCAAACAGGGTTTCCAACAGTATAATATTTACTGCCAAAAAGCATTGTTACAACAACAGAAATTAATTGACAATAACAAAAATTTCCTTACTTTTGTTGCTAAGTTTAATGGTAGTTAATTAATTGAAAGTATTAACTTGGTTTCTCTGACCCACTTAAAAGGGTCAGAATTAAAAATCCTAGAGGTAAACATTGTTTTTCCCTGTCATATAAACATAATTATCTCAAAACTGTACATAGAAAAAAAATAACACCATGAACATTCTGCCCATGTAATTATTTAATATTATACCCTCTTGTCAAGTACATTAATGTGAAAGCTTAATGTAAGTGCCTTAATTAAAGTTAGTTTAAATTAGCTGCTACTAGTAGCTAAATGTCTTCATCTGAGAGAATTTTCCACTCTCTCCCTCGGTGGATATTTCCTACTGGTGTAAAACCAATAGAAAACATTAAGTTTTCAGGGACTCTGTTTCAATCTCTGATGAAGGCTTTTGTGCTGAAACATGTTGGTTATTCAGGGTTAGTATAATCATGGCATAAGAACAGAGTCATTTTCATTTTATACTAAAAAGAGTGCCTTGGAGTTTTTTGATATTTTTGTCTACCTCCATGGTTGAAGAAAGAGACTAAACCAAATTATCTACTTTGTTTCTTAATAATTTTTTCTAGTCTACGATTTAGGGACAAATAATGGTTATTTTGCTAAATAGTTTTCTTTCAGGTCTCCCAGATTTAAAAACACTTGAACCCATATAGAAGCGGGGCCAAAAACGACCAAGGTTGTTGAAACAAATTAAACAAATCACACAATTCAGCAAGAAGACAAATTATTTGTTTTATCCCTCCTGTTGTGTTCACCCCCACCCCCCTTACTTTAGTGTTCCAATCACAATTGACTGGTCTGTTTTAACAGCTCTTAAATTAACATAAGAAACATTTTCACCACCAAATTCAGTTCAGTGGGTGGGTCAATGGGTCGTTCAGTGGTCATTCAGTGGGCCATTCAGTAGGTGGTTCAGTAGGTCATAAAGTGGGTCTTTCATTTTGTCATTCAGTGGGCCATTCAGGGGTCAGAGGCCAAAGGGGGCTGGGGGTAGGGGCTGGATTCCCATTCATTTTCTATGGTGGTCACTTTTGACCAGGAACACCACAGTTGTAACAAAGTCTACGGAGCTTGTAAAGAAAAGCATCTGGACTTCTTTAAGTTGCTTGAAACTTCAAGCAACTTCAAACTTCAAGCAACTTAAAGAAGTCCAGACGCTTTTCTTTACAAGCTCCGTAGACTACGATGACCTGGATGACGGAGAACCTTCACAGACAGATGTAACAAAGTTGATTAAAACACTCAAAATTCAACGAAAGAGGTGCTCATCACTTTTATATGTTCAAGTGCATAGTGTGGAGGATTTCATAAGGCCTCGAGCCAATCGGATGTAAAACACTATATTATGAGTTTTTAATTTGTAAATCGGTCAGATTTGACCCGAACACGACAGGAAGATTATATTATGAAATTATCTTACTTGGAAAACAAATGCAGGGTTTAATAGAAGAAACTGGAAGAGGGCTGAAAAGAAATAGCTCCATGTATTGTGTGAGAATATTTAATTTGTAATTTCCAGCAGCTTTTTCCTTCTCCTTTAACCATATTAGACATTTATCTTTTGATACATTTCTTAATTTTTGCAATGTTTCATGACCTGTGCTAATGTTATTGAGTAGTGTTGTGTGGAACTGACATCCTTTAAATCTCTAATTCTGTTTGTATTTTATACATCACACCCCTCCAGGTTTGACCAAGACTTAGAAAGCAAATGCAGGTAGATGTAAAGCCAAAGCTTATTGGAAGTGAGCACAGCAAACAAATGTTTCAGTTTGCATACAGCAAAGTGTAAACATTGCTTTCAAATTCACATTAGAGAACCAAATGAAGTCATCATTCATACTGTCATCCCATTAACATGTTGGAAAACAACACATAAATGAGAATTTGAAAGACCATTAAAGAATAATATAGCTTCAAACTGTTCCCATAATTTAATTTCAAACACAAAGGGGAAATTAGTATACCTGTACTGTAAACACAATTATAGATTGTAAGAGTAATATTTTTGTAGGTATTTTCACTTCTCTGCCTTTCCATCTCCTTTTCTTCAATCTTTTAAAATTTATTTTCTTTAACTTTCGTCAACAACCTTTTCTTTTGTGTCTAAGTATACCTATGACAAAATTATATTATTGTTTTATCATTAAAAAATTATTAATTACAAAGAAATATTAGCTACATAAAATAACAGAGAGGGTCAGAGTCCACATGATCTGAGTATTTGAAGTGTATATGTTTATACCCTGAGTATTTTAAGCATTAAAAACAAGTTTCAGGATTCCTCTCAAAGTTTCTTTTATTGTGTTGGTGTTGCCCCCCAATGTCAACTTTTCTTTTTTGTTGTGACAATAGTTTAACATCATAGTACAGAGAAAAAGACCTCATTTGCTCTCACCTGATGTGGCACTAGGTCGAAACTGACTTTCACCACTAAGTGGCAGTAACGGCTAAGAGAGATGGCAAAGTAATCTCTTACAAAAGTAATACAGGGCAGTGATGGTAATGGAAGTCCACAGTAACACAGACCTGCTATGTTTCTCTGTTTTTAAGTGAGAGCGGTATACAACCACTATACATAGTTTTTTAAAGTTGATACTTTTTTAAAGTAGCATGTTTGGAGTTTAATTCCTGCAAGATTTCTTTGATAATTAAATCACTGTGGAGGAGTTTTGGTTCACTCTTCATTTTGGAAACTGTTCATTCCGCCCCATTGGACAGTTTTTCAGTATGAACTCCCTTTTTAAGATCATGCCAAAGCATCTTAATATGATATAAGTACAAACTTTGAGTAAGCTACTCCAAAACCTTTATTTTATTTATTTATTATTTTTTTAGCCATTTAGTGGTTGAATCACTGTTTATTTTTTGGATCATAACATACATATCTGTAAGACCTTTGAGCATAATTTCACCCTATTACATCCCTCATCCCAAGCTTCCCTCTAACTCGTAAACACATGTAGCTTCACTCTGTCTGCAAGCAGTAAGGCATTCTCAAATCTGAAGAAAGTACTGTAGCTCTGAGACATGGAATATAGAAAAACATCTGGAAATGATCTCAAAATATTTTTTTTTACTTTGAATTAACATCAGTATTATTTCTCTCAATATTGTTTACTTAGTGGAATAAATAGTAGTTCTAAAAGAAGGAAGAAAATTATGTTTTACCATTCTGACAAAACAGAAATGAAACTACACATCTACAACGACACATCAAGAAAGAAAGCACAAATAAATTCGATAAATAATCAACCTAGACTAACCACAGTAGATAGAAGGTAATTAATTTTATAATGTAAACTCAGTAGCAAATAAAATGTAGTCTCTCCTCACAGTCGTGTGCCTTCCAAGCACCCTTGCCTCCAACTGTCACCTGTGAGGCTCCACACCTCATCTTAGCATGTGGACATGATGGTTTTCCCTCTTCACCCCAGGCCTCATAGTCCATCTCCTGCCCATCCATCAACAGCCAATCCCCAGCCAGGAAACGCAATCCAATCCAGATGTGTTCAGTGGTGTTATGCTTCCTCAGCTCTTTCTAGATCAGCAGCATCTCAGTCTCAGACGCCACACTGGCCAAGTCATCGTGGTGCTCCCTGCAGTACTCCAGAGCTTCCTCCCAAGTCTTTTTCTCAGTCACCACTGCTGCATTTTTGCCAGAAATACATGGTTGGTGCTCCACCTCCTGACCAGAGCCATTTGGTTCGGTCTGAAGAATTTCTTATCAGTCCTATCCAGATAAAGTCATTGACATTGCTGGCGAGCTGCTGAAGTTCATTATTATCCCTCTCATTACTGACAGGAGCCAGGTCTGTGTAATGCTGCTGACAGTACTTCTGAGCTTCAAGCCAATCCATTTTCTGGTCAATGTAAATGTACTTGGAGAAACTTGCAGACAGGCTAAGTAGGAGCAGAATGAAGGTAAAGATCTGATCCATTGTTAGTATCTTTAGAGAGTCCCTCAGAGCAATGAGGATCCAAAAGGTTTGGAAAATATATGCTTGAGCTGCGAGTTTTGCCTGTCAAAAAGAATTTGCATATCAAGACTGCCCTTTTATTCTTGGAAAATGTTTCAACAACACAGGAAAACACACCTACTGGTCACTTGTATTTGTTCAAGTTGCTTATGAATCATCAAACCAATTTATGCTACTTAATTTCTAAAGTGTGTCAAAAGCAGAATGAAATTTTAATTTCATGCATGGAGCTTGGAAATTTAGAAACATTCAAAATATTTTTTTAAAACTTCTAAAAGCCAATAACAGTTTTGACATCTTCTATATGACAGAAGGCTGCAACCTCAAATATGCATACCATAGACTTGAGTTTTGTTTTAAAGGAGTTTAAGGAACTCATCACTGTGCACAAAAACTACACTCAGAATGTGATTAATACTATCTCATCTTTTAAAGCAGTTGAAAACAAAATTTTAGTCCAGTTAATTTCAAAATGAATATTATCAATCAAGTTTTCAATTTCTGAGCTGACCAATAACCGTGCTGTTTCAACTGTTTATTGGCAGGTCAATCTAAAGTCCAGGTTTCAATTCCACGTTCTCATCCAGATAGTAAAACTGAGTTTTTCTTTTTCACTGACTGTGCTTAGTTTCTGTGCCAGCTTACTGGTGTGACTGCGCGTTGCTTTCTTGAATTTCCTTGTGTTTAAAAAAAGGTTTTTATGTTTTACAGTACTCCAAGGTTTATGAGTCTTGTGTTTATTGGTTAGATATTTTGAAATTTGTCTTTCTAAGCCAGCTAGTATTCATTCTGAATGTTTCGCAACCTGTTAATTCTAAGACTGAGTTTTCTGGCTCAGAGCTAGCTGTTGAAGATACAGAAGTGGTTGCTGAGCTGGCCTTTGTATTTTGAACTGGAGAAGACAGCTCCTAGGGGCCATGTGCTAGGTCAGTGCATGGCCCCCTCAGATAATGTTTGTGTTCTCTGGCAGGCTACTTTAGTCCCTCTTTGCCTAAGCCCACAAGTCCAGAGCCTGTGGTGTCAGTGTCGCCAGAGCTCAGGCCAGTGGGTTTTTGTTGCCTATGGGTTTCAACCTTTCTACAGGCCATCTGCCAAGCCTCTAGATGGGTTCTGCCTTTCATCTCCTCCAAAGTCATCTTTGTTGTCAGCCTCTTGAGGGTTTCCATCTTCTCCCTTGCTGACACCAGCCAACTGTCAAATCATCTGAATTGTCCTGTCAAGGACGTCAGCCACCAGTAGGCCTTTGTCAACACTGTCTGTCTCCAACTAGGCCTCCTGAGGTATCCTGCGACCTCCAGTGACATCTTGCTTCTGCCATTCTACCTGTGGGTCTGTGGCACCATTGTCAACCTCCCAGACGGCCTCCTGAGGTTCTCTGTGTCCATCTTTGATATTCATGTTGGCCTACAGAGTTGTTCCACCTCTGCCACTAGCCTCCCAGTTGCCCTTTTCTTCTGTTGGTCTTCAGGTCAGCTCCCAGAACTGCTCCAATGCTTGTTCCTTGCCAGGGTAGACCACCGGAGACTTTTGAAGTCTACTGCTTACTGTGTCTTTGTTTTTGTATTTTGAAAAGACTGCTTGCCAGATGGCCACTACATAACACACATACATATATCTAAATATCTCAAAAAAGTACATAATAAAACATTCACATTTTCTTTATTAAGTATTACATGAGCTTATCTAAACATGAAGTTGAAAGCTTAAGCATAAGCACTCTAGTTTATATTAGTTATTGTTGGGCTGTTAACTGCAGTGCTGTTAGTTACTGTAAGTAAACTGCCAAATTATTTAATTTCTTTTACAACAGTTGGATCTAACCACACAAACAGTTTTAGTCAGGAGTCCTAGATTTAAAACCCCTATTCAAGTTGACAAAAGACCAAGGTTATTGGAACAAGCTAAACAAAAGATTTAGTTTGCATGAGGCAAAAGTGAAGTTTTACTGGCTCCATATCAGACAAACAAATCAGTGTTCATTTATTATTTCGTGACTGAGCAGCAGTGGCTTTAACGATTTTATTCTATGCTGCCCGCTAGTGGTTTTTTTTGTGGTTGAAAACTGCTGCTCACCAAAAATACATTATCTTTACATATGTGGCACCATTTAAGAGGAAGCAAACAGGGTTTCCAACAGTATAATATTTACTGCCAAAAAGCATTGTTACAACAACAGAAATTAATTGAAAATAACAAAAATTTCCTTAATTTTGCTGCTAAGTTTAATGGTAGTTAATTAATTGAAAGTATTAACTTGGTTTCTCTGACCCACTTAAAAGGGTCAGAATTAAAAATCCTAGAGGTAAACATTGTTTTTCCCTGTCATATAAACATAATTATCTCAAAACTGTACATAGAAAAAAAATAACACCATGAACATTCTGCCCATGTAATTATTTAATATTATACCCTCTTGTCAAGTACATTAATGTGAAAGCTTAATGTAAGTGCCTTAATTAAAGTTAGTTTAAATTAGCTGCTACTAGTAGCTAAATGTCTTCATCTGAGAGAATTTTCCACTCTCTCCCTCGGTGGATATTTCCTACTGGTGTAAAACCAATAGAAAACATTAAGTTTTCAGGGACTCTGTTTCAATCTCTGATGAAGGCTTTTGTGCTGAAACATGTTGGTTATTCAGGGTTAGTATAATCATGGCATAAGAACAGAGTCATTTTCATTTTATACTAAAAAGAGTGCCTTGGAGTTTTTTGATATTTTTGTCTACCTCCATTGTTGAAGAAAGAGACTAAACCAAATTATCTACTTTGTTTCTTAATAATTTTTTCTAGTCTACGATTTAGGGACAAATAATGGTTATTTTGCTAAATAGTTTTCTTTCCGGTCTCCCAGATTTAAAAACACTTGAACCCATATAGAAGCGGGGACAAAAACGACCAAGGTTGTTGAAACAAATTAAACAAATCACACAATTCAGCAAGAAGACAAATTATTTGTTTTATCCCTCCTGTTGTGTTCACCCCCACCCCCCTTACTTTAGTGTTCCAATCACAATTGACTGGTCTGTTTTAACAGCTCTTAAATTAACATAAGAAACATTTTCACCACCAAATTCAGTTCAGTGGGTGGGTCAATGGGTCGTTCAGTGGCCATTCAGTGGGCCATTCAGTAGGTGGTTCAGTAGGTCATAAAGTGGGTCTTTCATTTTGTCATTCAGTGGGCCATTCAGGGGTCAGAGGCCAAAGGGGGCTGGGGGTAGGGGCTGGATTCCCATTCATTTTCTATGGTGGTCACTTTTGACCAGGAACACCACAGTTGTAACAAAGTCTACGGAGCTTGTAAAGAAAAGCGTCTGGACTTCTTTAAGTTGCTTGAAACTTCAAGCAACTTCAAACTTCAAGCAACTTAAAGAAGTCCAGACGCTTTTCTTTACAAGCTCCGTAGACTACGATGACCTGGATGACTGAGAACCTTCACAGACAGATGTAACAAAGTTGATTAAAACACTCAAAATTCAACGAAAGAGGTGCTCATCACTTTTATATGTTCAAGTGCATAGTGTGGAGGATGTCATAAGGCCTCGAGCCAATCGGATGTAAAACACTATATTTATGAGTTTTTTAATTTGTAAATCGGTCAGATTTGACCCGAACACGACAGGAAGATTATATTATGAAATTATCTTACTTGGAAAACAAATGCAGGGTTTAATAGAAGAAACTGGAAGAGGACTGAAAAGAAATAGCTCCATGTATTGTGTGAGAATATTTAATTTGTAATTTCCAGCAGCTTTTTCCTTCTCCTTTAACCATATTAGACATTTATCTTTTGATACATTTCTTAATTTTTGCAATGTTTCATGACCTGTGCTAATGTTATTGAGTAGTGTTGTGTGGAACTGACATCCTTTAAATCTCTAATTCTGTTTGTATTTTATACATCACACCCCTCCAGGTTTGACCAAGACTTAGAAAGCAAATGCAGGTAGATGTAAAGCCAAAGCTTATTGGAAGTGAGCACAGCAAACAAATGTTTCAGTTTGCATACAGCAAAGTGTAAACATTGCTTTCAAATTCACATTAGAGAACCAAATGAAGTCATCATTCATACTGTCATCCCATTAACATGTTGGAAAACAACACATAAATGAGAATTTGAAAGACCATTAAAGAATAATATAGCTTCAAACTGTTCCCATAATTTAATTTCAAACACAAAGGGGAAATTAGTATACCTGTACTGTAAACACAATTATAGATTGTAAGAGTAATATTTTTGAAGGTATTTTCACTTCTCTGCCTTTCCATCTCCTTTTCTTCAATCTTTTAAAATTTATTTTCTTTAACTTTCGTCAACAACCTTTTCTTTTGTGTCTAAGTATACCTATGACAAAATTATATTATTGTTTTATCATTAAAAAATTATTAATTACAAAGAAATATTAGCTACATAAAATAACAGAGAGGGTCAGAGTCCACATGATCTGAGTATTTGAAGTGTATATGTTTATACCCTGAGAATTTTAAGCATTAAAAACAAGTTTCAGGATTCCTCTCAAAGTTTCTTTTATTGTGTTGGTGTTGCCCCCCAATGTCAACTTTTCTTTTTTGTTGTGACAATAGTTTAACCTCATAGTACAGAGAAAAAGACCTCATTTGCTCTCACCTGATGTGGCACTAGGTCGAAACTGACTTTCACCACTAAGTGGCAGTAACGGCTAAGAGAGATGGCAAAGTAATCTCTTACAAAAGTAACACAGGGCAGTGATGGTAATGGAAGTCCACAGTACCACAGACCTGCTATGTTTCTCTGTTTTTAAGTGAGAGCGGTATACAACCACTATACATAGTTTTTTAAAGTTGATACTTTTTTAAAGTAGCATGTTTGGAGTTTAATTCCTGCAAGATTTCTTTGATAATTAAATCACTGTGGAGGAGTGTTGGTTCACTCTTCATTTTGGAGACTGTTCATTCAGCCCCATTGGACAGTTTTTCAGTATGAACTCCATTTTAAGATCATGCCAAAGCATCTTAATATGATATAAGTACAAACTTTGAGTAAGCTACTCCAAAACCTTTATTTTATTTATTTATTATTTTTTTAGCCATTTAGTGGTTGAATCACTGTTTATTTTTTGGATCATAACATACATATCTGTAAGACCTTTGAGCATAATTTCACCCTATTACATCCCTCATCCCAAGCTTCCCTCTAACTCGTAAACACATGTAGCTTCACTCTGTCTGCAAGCAGTAAGGCATTCTCAAATCTGAAGAAAGTACTGTAGCTCTGAGACATGGAATATAGAAAAACATCTGGAAATGATCTCAAAATAATTTTTTTTACTTTGAATTAACATCAGTATTATTTCTCTCAATATTGTTTACTTAGTGGAATAAATAGTAGTTCTAAAAGAAGGAAGAAAATTACTTTTTACCATTCTGACAAAACAGAAATGAAACTACACATCTACAACGACACATCAAGAAAGAAAGCACAAATAAATTCGATAAATAATCAACCTAGACTAACCACAGTAGATAGAAGGTAATTAATTTTATAATGTAAACTCAGTAGCAAATAAAATGTAGTCTCTCCTCACAGTCGTGTGCCTTCCAAGCACCCTTGCCTCCAACTGTCACCTGTGAGGCTCCACACCTCATCTTAGCATGTGGACATGATGGTTTTCCCTCTTCACCCCAGGCCTCATAGTCCATCTCCTGCCCATCCATCAACAGCCAATCCCCAGCCAGGAAACGCAATCCAATCCAGACGTGTTCAGTGGTGTTATGCTTCCTCAGCTCTTTCTGGATCAGCAGCATCTCAGTCTCAGACGCCACACTGGCCAAGTCATCGTGGTGCTCCCTGCAGTACTCCAGAGCTTCCTCCCAAGTCTTTTTCTCAGTCACCACTGCTGCACTGTAGCAGAAGAAGGTTGTTTGATACCATACGCTTAGATCATACCACTTGCTTTCCCGCATACAGCCATAGTCTTCCTGATGACCATAGTCATTAGGTTCATATTTTTGCCAGAAATACATGGTTGGTGCTCCACCTCCTGACCAGAGCCATTTGGTTCTGTCTGAAGAATTTCTTATCAGTCCTATCCAGATCAAGTCATTGACATTGCTGGCGAGCTGCTGAAGTTCGTTATTATCCCTCTCATTACTGACAGGAGCCAGGTCTGTGTAATGCTGCTGACAGTACTTCTGAGCTTCAAGCCAATCCATTTTCTGGTCAATGTAAATGTACTTGGAGAAACTTGCAGACAGGCTAAGTAGGAGCAGAATGAAGGTAAAGATCTGATCCATTGTTAGTATCTTTAGAGAGTCCCTCAGAGCAATGAGGATCCAAAAGGTTTGGAAAATATATGCTTGAGCTTTGAGTTTTGCCTGTCAAAAAGAATTTGCATATCAAGACTGCCCTTTTATTCTTGGGAAATGTTTCAACAACACAGGAAAACACACCTATTGGTCACTTGTATTTGTTCAAGTTGCTTATGAATCATCAAACCAATTTATGCTACTTAATTTCTAAAGTGTGTCAAAAGCAGAATGAAATTTTAATTTCATGCATGGAGCTTGGAAATTTAGGAACATTCAAAATATTTTTTTCAAACTTCTAAAAGCCAATAACAGTTTTGACATCTTCTATATGACAGAAGGCTGCAACCTCAAATATGCATACCATAGACTTGAGTTTTGTTTTAAAGGAGTTTAAGGAACTCATCACTGTGCACAAAAACTACACTCAGAATGTGATTAATACTATCTCATCTTTTAAAGCAGTTGAAAACAAAATTTTAGTCCAGTTAATTTCAAAATGAATATTATCAATCAAGTTTTCAATTTCTGAGCTGACCAATAACCGTGCTGTTTCAACTGTTTATTGGCAGGTCAATCTAAAGTCCAGGTTTCAATTCCACGTTCTCATCCAGATAGTAAAACTGAGTTTTTCTTTTTCACTGACTGTGCTTAGTTTCTGTGCCAGCTTACTGGTGTGACTGCGCGTTGCTTTCTTGAATTTCCTTGTGTTTAAAAAAAGGTTTTTATGTTTTACAGTACTCCAAGGTTTATGAGTCTTGTGTTTATTGGTTAGATATTTTGAAATTTGTCTTTCTAAGCCAGCTAGTATTCATTCTGAATGTTTCGCAACCTGTTAATTCTAAGACTGAGTTTTCTGGCTCAGAGCTAGCTGTTGAAGATACAGAAGTGGTTGCTGAGCTGGCCTTTGTATTTTGAACTGGAGAAGACAGCTCCTAGGGGCCATGTGCTAGGTCAGTGCATGGCCCCCTCAGATAATGTTTGTGTTCTCTGGCAGGCTACTTTAGTCCCTCTTTGCCTAAGCCCACAAGTCCAGAGCCTGTGGTGTCAGTGTCGCCAGAGCTCAGGCCAGTGGGTTTTTGTTGCCTATGGGTTTCAACCTTTCTACAGGCCATCTGCCAAGCCTCTAGATGGGTTCTGCCTTTCATCTCCTCCAAAGTCATCTTTGTTGTCAGCCTCTTGAGGGTCTCCATCTTCTCCCTTGCTGACACCAGCCAACTGTCAAATCATCTGAATTGTCCTGTCAAGGACGTCAGCCACCAGTAGGCCTTTGTCAACACTGTCTGTCTCCAACTAGGCCTCCTGAGGTATCCTGCGACCTCCAGTGACATCTTGCTTCTGCCATTCTACCTGTGGGTCTGTGGCACCATTGTCAACCTCCCAGACGGCCTCCTGAGGTTCTCTGTGTCCATCTTTGATATTCATGTTGGCCTACAGAGTTGTTCCACCTCTGCCACTAGCCTCCCAGTTGCCCTTTTCTTCTGTTGGTCTTCAGGTCAGCTCCCAGAACTGCTCCAATGCTTGTTCCTTGCCAGGGTAGACCACCGGAGACTTTTGAAGTCTACTGCTTACTGTGTCTTTGTTTTTGTATTTTGAAAAGACTGCTTGCCAGATGGCCACTACATAACACACATACATATATCTAAATATCTCAAAAAAGTACATAATAAAACATTCACATTTTCTTTATTAAGTATTACATGAGCTTATCTAAACATGAAGTTGAAAGCTTAAGCATAAGCACTCTAGTTTATATTAGTTATTGTTGGGCTGTTAACTGCAGTGCTGTTAGTTACTGTAAGTAAACTGCCAAATTATTTAATTTCTTTTACAACAGTTGGATCTAACCACACAAACAGTTTTAGTCAGGAGTCCTAGATTTAAAACCCCTATTCAAGTTGACAAAAGACCAAGGTTATTGGAACAAGCTAAACAAAAGATTTAGTTTGCATGAGGCAAAAGTGAAGTTTTACTGGCTCCATATCAGACAAACAAATCAGTGTTCATTTATTATTTCGTGACTGAGCAGCAGTGGCTTTAACGATTTTATTCTATGCTGCCCTCTAGTGTTTTTTTTGTGGTTGAAAACTGCTGCTCACCATAAATACATTATCTTTACATATGTGGCACCATTTAAGAGGAAGCAAACAGGGTTTCCAACAGTATAATATTTACTGCCAAAAAGCATTGTTACAACAACAAAAATTAACCGACAAAAACAAAAATTTCCTTAATTTTGCTGCTAAGTTTAATGGTAGTTAATTAATTGAAAGTATTAACTTGGTTTCTCTGACCCACTTAAAAGGGTCAGAATTAAAAATCCTAGAGGTAAACATTGTTTTTCCCTGTCATATAAACATAATTATCTCAAAACTGTACATAGAAAAAAAATAACACCATGAACATTCTGCCCATGTAATTATTTAATATTATACCCTCTTGTCAAGTACATTAATGTGAAAGCTTAATGTAAGTGTCTTAATTAAAGTTAGTTTAAATTAGCTGCTACTAGTAGCTAAATGTCTTCATCTGAGAGAATTTTCCACTCTCTCCCTCGGTGGATATTTCCTACTGGTGTAAAACCAATAGAAAACATTAAGTTTTCAGGGACTCTTATGCCATGATTATACTAACCCTGAATAACCAACATGTTTCGGCACAAAAGCCTTCATCGGAGATTGAAACAAAGTCATTTTCATTTTATACTAAAAAGAGTGCCTTGGAGTTTTTTGATATTTTTGTCTACCTCCATGGTTGAAGAAAGAGACTAAACCAAATTATCTACTTTGTTTCCAAAAGTTGAATCTGTTCATCTGGACGTAGCGTTTTGTGGGAGAAACGTTTCGTCACTCATCCAAGTGACTTCTTCAGTCTCAGCTGACTGCAGGTTTCCCCAAACCTTATAACCAGTACATACTAGCATACATAGCTTACTATGCTGTGATTACAGCCATTCCCCAGCTCTCTGTGAATGGTACTCATGGCCATTGATCAGTGTTCTTTGATCAGTGGGTTTTGGTCAGTGATTGTTGATCAATGGTCATGGGAATTTGCATAATTATGATTAAGGAACTGACCTCACAGCCCATTGTTCCTTCAGTGGGCTGGTTTCAGACATTATGCAAATGTCCTGTTTATAAGGTTTGGGGAAACCTGCAGTTGGCTGAGATTGAAGAAGTCACTTGGATGAGTGACGAAACGTTTCTCCCACAAAACGCTACGTCCAGATGAACAGATTCAACTTTTGGAGATTTACTTTCCTGGATGATTGAGAATGCATCAAGACATCTACTTTGTTTCTTAATAATTTTTTCTAGTCTACGATTTAGGGACAAATAATGGTTATTTTGCTAAATAGTTTTCTTTCAGGTCTCCCAGATTTAAAAACACTTGAACCCATATAGAAGCGGGGACAAAAACGACCAAGGTTGTTGAAAGAAATTAAACAAATCACACAATTTAGCAAGAAGACAAATTAATTTGTTTTATCCCTCCTGTTGTGTTCACCCCCACCCCCCTTACTTTAGTGTTCCGGTCACAATTGACTGGTCTGTTTTAACAGCTCTTAAATTAACATAAGAAACATTTTCACCACCAAATTCAGTTCAGTGGGTGGGCCAATGGGTCGTTCAGTGGTCATTCAGTGGGCCATTCAGTGGGTGGTTCAGTAGGTCATAAAGTGGGTCTTTCATTTTGTCATTCAGTGGGCCATTCAGGGGGTCAGAGGCCAAAGGGGGGTGGGGGTAGGGGGTGGATTCCCATTCATTTTCTATGGTGGTCACTTTTGACCAGGAACACCACAGTTGTAACAAAGTCTACGGAGCTTGAAGTTTCAAGCAACTTAAAGAAGTCCAGACGCTTTTCTTTACAAGCTCCGTAGACTACGATTACCTGGATGACTGAGAACCTTCACAGACAGATGTAACAAAGTTGATTAAAACACTCAAAATTCAACGAAAGAGGTGCTCATCACTTTTATATGTTCAAGTGCATAGTGTGGAGGATGTCGTAAGGCCTCGAGCCAATCGGATGTAAAACACTATATTTATGAGTTTTTTAATTTGTAAATCGGTCAGATTTGACCCGAACACGACAGGAAGATTATATTATGAAATTATCTTACTTGGAAAACAAATGCAGGGTTTAATAGAAGAAACTGGAAGAGGACTGAAAAGAAATAGCTCCATGTATTGTGTGAGAATATTTAATTTGTAATTTCCAGCAATTTTTCCTTCTCCTTTAACCATATTAGACATTTATCTTTTGATACATTGGATTGCCTTTCTTAATTTTTGCAATGTTGCATGACCTGTGCTAATGTTATTGAGTAGTTTTGTGTGGAACTGACATCCTTTAAATCTCTAATTCTGTTTGTATTTTATACATCACACCCCTCCAGGTTTGACCAAGACTTAGAAAGCAAATGCAGGTAGATGTAAAGCCAAAGCTTATTGGAAGTGAGCACAGCAAACAAATGTTTCAGTTTGCATACAGCAAAGTGTAAACATTGCTTTCAAATTCACATTAGAGAACCAAATGAAGTCATCATTCATACTGTCATCCCATTAACATGTTGGAAAACAACACATGAATGAGAATTTGAAAGACCATTAAAGAATAATATAGCTTCAAACTGTTCCCATAATTTAATTTCAAACACAAAGGGGAAATTAGTATACCTGTACTGTGAACACAATTATATATTGTAAGAGTAATATTTTTAAGGTATTTTCACTTCTCTGCCTTTCCATCTCTTTTTCTTCCTTTTCTGTTTTTTAATTTATTTTCTTTAAGTTTCATCAATAACCTTTCCTTTTGTGTCTAAGTATACCTATGACAAAATGTGAGGACTGTACATAATCGTTTTTAATTAAATTTTTATCCTTTTGTTACAATCATAACATTTATCAAAACATGTTCTACATTTTCCTATTACAGAGATTTACTATTTACAGTGAGGTTTATAAAGTGGGATAGATTAAAAAAAAGAATTCAGTCCAAGCCCTGTCAAGCCCAGCGGTTTCTGAAACCTCACATGTGTCATTTGCACTGTTACATAACCACCTGCCTGAATACAAAATGAGGAATTAGGTTTGGATATGCCCTGCCATACACAACATGTAGAGACTTGGTCAGTTACTGGGTACTGCAAACCAAACAATTTTGTTGCACTAAGTACTAAATATAGTATTAGCTGGAAACTTTGATTCCTTATTGACTTTTCTATTCGGATGCTGAAGAAGGTTTGGAAACATTGCTCAAAAGGTTGGTTCAAAACATCCACTTCACACGACTACAGATAAATTGAAGTTTTGGTGTGTTTCTCCCCGGGATAACTTTTTTCTCAGCCCCAAAAGTCGCTACCCTGGATTAATGAGAATCTGTAGCTTAAGCTTTTGTCTGTAAATGGTCTAATTGCTTCTGAAAATCCACTAAATTAAAAGTGCACAGGCCTCATGTGAGAGAGTGCACAACTGTATGAAATGAAATGATAAATGATGCCAGATTGTTTACAGTGTTATGTAAAGTTAAATGAAAGTATTTGCCCTGTCCTAATTTCTTGTTTTTTGCACATTCGTCATACTTACATGTCATCAAACACATTTTATTATTAGACAAAGACAACCTGAAAATACTATTAAAATCCATTCTTTTAAATGATGAGTTCATTTATTAAGAGAAAAGAAGCTTTTCAAATCCTACTTTGCCCTGATTGAAACAAGAAATGTGGTTGTGCCAGTTAGTAGATTTATTGTTGTTGTGCACATGCATCAAAGACTGAAGAATTGATTGTGGATTTTAGGAGGACCAGGAAACCAATGACCCCTGTTTCAATCCAGGTGGTCGAATTGGACATTGTGGATGACTATAAATACCTTGGAGTACACAAAGACAATAAATTGAACTTGGTTAAAGACACCGCTGCACTTTACAGGAAGGGCCAGAGTTGTCTCTGTTTTCTGAGGCGGCTAAGGTCCTTGAACATCTGTCGGACAATGATGAGGATTTTCTGAGTCTGTTGTGGTCAGTGCTGTCCTCTATGCTGTTGCATGCTGGGGCAGCAGGTTGAAGGTCACAGATGCCAACAGACTCAATAAAGTGATCTGCAAGGCCAGTAATGTTGTGGGGATGGAGGTGGACTCCCCTAAGGTGGTGTCAGAGAAGCAGATGTTGTCCAAGATAAGGACAATGCTGGACAATACCTCCCATCTACTCCATGACATTCCGGCTAGTCACAGGAGCACGTTCAGTGAGAGACTAAGATTACACAAATGCACACAGGAAATCATTCCTGCCTGCAGCTATAAAATTCCTCCATCTAGTTTACAGTACACACTGCAATAGTTGCACACCCTCAATATCTACACATCCTCTATAGTTACAATAACAAAATAACAAAGCCTTACACTTTACAGTACAATTTTAATCGTATATGTTAATTTTGTCTTATATGTTTAAAATGTATTATATTATATTTTTACATGTTTCCTCCCACAGCCAAAGACATTCAGTGAGTGGGGTTAGGTTAAATGGTTAAACCTAAATTGCCCACAGGTGTGAATGTAAATGCAAATTGTTGACTGTCTCTATGTGTTAGCCCTATGACAGACTGGTGACCTGTCCAGGGTGTACCCCACCTCTCGCCCCGTGGTAGCTGGGTCCAGCGCCCCCCTCATTTAAATTAGCTTTTTGTATATATTAGAGCTCTTTCTTATATTTGGTAACTTTGCAATAAGTTGTATTATTTTATTTAGTTTAGTCAGTTACTGTTCTTACTGTCTCGAAGTAACTGAAACCACATATTTTCCTCAGGGATTAATAAAGTATTCTGATTCATATATCACTTTTGACCTCAAGAAACGCAATTAAGCATTTGAATAACTGGCAATGAGTCTTTCACATCACTGCAGAGGAATTCTGACCCATTCTTCTTTACAGAATTGTTTTAATTCATCCACATCTACCTGCTCAATCGTGTCTACACCCATCTGCACCAGCCGGCGAGCACTGTGAGGGTCATGTTTTTTGACTTTTCCAGTGCTTTCAACACCATCAGGCCGACCCTCCTGGGTGATAAGTTAACAGCGATGCAGGTGGATGCTTCTCTGGTGTCCTGGATTGTTGATTACCTGACAGGAAGACCACAATATGTACGTCTCCCACAGTGTGTGTCTGACAAGGTAATCAGCAACATAGGGGCACCACAGGGGACTGTCCTCTCCCCCTTCCTCTTCACCCTCTACACCACAGACTTCAGCCACTGCACAGAGACCTGCCATCTTCAGAAGTTTTCTGATGACTCCGCGGTGGTTGGATGCATCAGCGGGGATGATGAGACAGAGTGCCGGGCTGTGGTCGACTCCTTTGTCACGTGGTGTGAGCAGAATCATCTGCAGCTCAACAAAAGACCAAGGAATTGATAGTGGACGTCAGGAAGACCAGGAAACACTTGACCCCTGTTTCAATCAGGGGGTCAGTGTTGACATTGTGGAGGACTATAAATACTTTGGTGCACACATTGACAATAAACTGGACTGGGCTAAAAACACCACAGCACTTTACAGAAAGGGCCAGAGTCGTCTCTATTTTTTGAGGCGACTGAGGTCCTTCAACATCTGCCAGAAAATGCTCAGGATTTTCTACGAGTCTGTTGTGGCCAGTGCGATCCTCTATGCTGTTGCATGCTGGGGGAGCGGGCTGAGGGTCACAGATGCCAACAGACTCGATAAACTGATCCGTAAGGCCAGTAATGTTGTGGGGATGGAGCTGGACTCCCTCAAGGTGGTGTCGGAGAGGCGGATGTTGTCCAAGATAAAGACAATGTTGGATAACACCTCCCACCCACTCCATGATATGCTGGTCAGTCACAGGAGCACGTTCAGTGAGAGACTGAGATTACCGAAAAGCACCACTGATTACCGAAAAGCACCACTGAATGACACAGGAAATCATTCCTGCCTGTGGCCATCTCCCTGTACAACTCATCCACTTAACACACTGTTTACTGCAACAGCTACACCCTTCTTGCATATGTTCTTTTCAGCTATTTATTAATAAGTGACTTTTATGTATATATATGCCTGTATATATTGTGCTATTCTTAGTTAGTGTATTGTCTGTCTTTGTTAATGTTTGTTTATAATGGAGCACTGTAACGAAAAATAATTTCCCCTAGGGATCAATAAAGTATTCTGATTCTGATTCTGATTCTGATTGGAGGGGTTTTGTGCATCAATGGCCTGTTTAAGACCAAACCATCTCAGTCTGATTTAAGTTATGGCTAAATAAACTAGTAGAAAATCTTAAAAAAAAAACGACTGTAAGACTAACCTTTATATTTGTTTTCCAGAAAAGGTGGAATTATGAACAAAATCAGGACAGCATTTCAAATGATTGTTATTTATTTTGAATAATTAATTTTTGTTTCTAAAAAGTTTTTCTCAATGAAACAACATCGGTTAAATGTGCTGTTTGAAAAATATTGGGAAGCTGACTTTGGCATTCTCCCACAATAAAAATTAGATAATTACACATTAAGGATAAAAATAAAATTAAACAAATTAGATAAATAATCTACTATCTCATATACACAGTAAATAGAAAGGAATTCAAATGAATATTACAAAGCTCAGTAACAAATAAAATGTAATCTCTCCTCACAGTCATGAGGCTCCCAAGCACCCCTGCTTCCTCCTGTCACCTGAAAGGCTCCACACTTTATCTTGGGTTGTGGACATGATGGTTTTTCCTCTTCACCCCAGGCCTCGTAGTCCATCTCCTGCCCATCCACCCACAGCCAGTCCCCAGCCAGGAAACGCAATCCAATCCAGACATTTTGAGTGGTGTTATGTTTGCTCAGCTCTTTCTGGATCAGCAGCATCTCAGTCTCAGACGCCACACTGGCCAGGTCATCGTGGTGCTCCCTGCAGTACTCCAGAGCTTCCTCCCAAGTCTTTTCCTGCTTCACCACTGCTGCACTGTAGCAGAAGAAGTTTTTTTTATACAATAGGCTTGCATCATACCACTTGCTTTCCCACATACAGCCGTAGTCTTCATGACCCAGAAGATAGTCATCAGGCTGACCTGGTTTCCACAAATACCAGGATGGTGCTCCACCTCCTGACCAAAGCCATTCTTCTCGGTTTGAGGAATTTCTTACCAGCCCTATCCAGATCAAGTCATTGACATTGCTGGAGAGCTGCTGAAGTTTGTCATTATCCTTTTCATTACTGACAGGAGCCAGGTCTGTGTAATGCTGCTGACAGTAACTCTGAGCATGAGGCCAATCCATTTCCTGGTCAATTAAAACATACTTGGAAAAAGTTGCAGACAAGCTAAGCAGTAGCAGGATGCAGATGAAGAATTGATCCATTGTTGATTTACTCCAAAGAGTTTATCAGAGCAGTGGGGATCCAAACAGTTTGGAAGATATATGCTGGAGATGCGAGTTTTACCTTTCAAAAAATATTTGCATGACAGGACTGCCCTTTCATTCTCAGAACCTGTTAGTATTCCGCAGCAGGAATGCACACCTTATTGCTCACTTGTTCAAGTAGCTGATAATTCACCAAAAACTCAACAGGGACCAATTTTGACATCTCAAACACATCAAAACTTGAATGAAATTTCTATTTCATATATGGAACTTGAAAATGTATCAACATTCATCATCAGAATTTTCAAAAAGCAGAAGATTAGAGGACAGTTAAAGACACTGAATAATAATAATATTAATATTAACATATATTTGAATCCGGTTCTCCAAATCCAACAATTTTCATTTTGAATTTAACTTCTTGCTCTCAATCCTAGAGCTATACATTATTTCCTCCAACATCATTATATAGTAGCAGAGTGAATATTATACTTTTATATTCCATTGTTAATCACCGTTAGTAGCCAGTCACATTGAATGGGGTTACTATAAATAGTAGCTGACATCTAAGCAACCCTCACTCGCTCACCTGTTGCCATATGCATCTGGGCCTTGGGTCACCTCACTTCATTAGCTGTTGCAGCTAGGAGTCACGTACATGGTGCTGCTGCCTGAGTTTGAATGGCCTTTTTACCATAAATGCTAATTTTATGATGCATTACAGGAAGTCTGGGCCTGGGTGGGTGACTGATATAGCTTTACAGCTGGGCCACTACTGCTTCTCTGGGCTACCTTTACAGAGATGCTGCTGCTTTGCCTTTTTATGTTCTTTGTGCTTTGTCTTTTTGTTTTGCCTACTATCTTCTTTTGTTTGGGTTTATTCTGCCCATTTCAGTAACTGGCAGGGAATTAATTAGCTTGAGTCACTTTTTGTCTTATGCACAACCAAGTTGGATTTCTGCAGTGAAACCGAATGTTTGATCTTTGTACATTTCTCTGGCTTTTTTAGATTTTAGGTTTAGGTTTTTAGATTAGTGTTTGAGCACTGTGAAGTTATCTGCCCCTAAGAGGAAATGTAATTTGTTTTGTGTTTGTACATTTGGTTTCTCAAGGTTTTATTTGTAAATTCTCATTTTTTGTGTTGAACCACTTGTAGGAGGCCCTTTTTCTAGCTGCAGATAACCAGTGTGTTTCTGCAGTAGTGCTAACCACAGTGGTGTGTATTTGAGTTTTGTTTTGGATACATTAATAACTCAATTTCTTTTACTCAGAAGCTGAAGGGGTAAAGTGGAGGTGACTGGGCATTGTCCGATTTTCCTTACAATTGTAAAAGGTTTTAAGCTCCCAGTTGCCACACCAGCATTCTAGTGTGTGTGTGTATGACATCACTGGTTCCTCGCTCTTTTCCTCATTATTTCCACCCCTTCGTGTTGCCACATATTCATGATATAAATATTAACTACACATACTAACATTCAGAAGGTGAAGGTGAAAGCTTATGTATTAAAACTTTAGAGTTTAAAGTAGCTGCTGTTAGGCAACTAAAAGTGTTTAGGTGTGTTGAAGAAAGACCCTATGCCCAGTTAATAACTTTGACTCAGAATAACTGTATCTTATCAAATAAATGAGGCTCACAAGGTGCTAAACTTGGTAGTTTTCTTTCAGAAGTCCCAGACTTAGAAACACTTTGAACCCATACTGTGGAAAGCTGAGCTTTCCTACACCCAAGCCACACCCCACCGCCATAGATGCATAAAGTGAAAAACACAAACACAAGCGTGTTGGGCCAAGCTAAACAAATTTTTAATTTCCATGAGGCAAAACTGAAATGTCGCTTCACGACAGACAAACAAATCACTGTATTCAGGAACAAGGCAAAGTCATTTTACATATTGTCACATTTTCCTAATGGAAAAAACAAATGAAGAAGTCAGGACAAGTAGTTCAAAGGGGACTAAATAAATTTAATACACTGAACTGGCCTTTGCTCTCTTTTGCATTCTTGCATTGCTTGTGCTGTGATTACTGTGTAGTTTTGTTTGGAACTGCTATCAGCAAAAATACTAAAAACTGTCTGTGTCTGTGTAGCTCGCTCTTCCTCCAGGTTTGTCCAACACTTGTCCTTCAGAATTGGAGCTGAGATTTGTCAGCAGGTTCACTGGCAGTTCCAAGGCAGGCAGGTGACACAACTGATAACAACGGTCATGCCTTCCCTATTTCAGTAGAGTGCCAGCCATGTGAAGAAGTGGTGAGCTGGAGAAAAGCAGACACTGAAACTGCAGTCTGAAAAGACAAACGTAAGAAAAGCAATTTGTACTGAACCACAGTCCATATGTGTATGTCGTGCTGGGTCCCCGAACTGAAAAGTAGGGGGTTGTTTGATGAAGCCTCCTTGAATATGTCAAAAGATTTGACATATTCAAGGTTGCTTCACCAAAAGGCAGATCACATGACATCCATTCAGCAGCTCATTTGAAAGTACTGACATCTGCTGGTCATTCTTTATATAGCAGCCCTGCTGTAGTAATACATGTGGGCTACATACAGGTGAATATGTAAAAATAATGATGTAGAATACCCTATGAGGGCTGGAGCCTATCCCAGCTACCATAGGGCGAGAGGCAGGTTACACCCTGGACAGGTCATAAGTGACATAGGGCTAACACATAGAGACAGAACCATTCGCACTCACACCTAAAGGCAATTTAGAATCACTAGCTAACCTAACCCAACTAACTGCATGTCTTAGGACTGTGGGGGGAATCCAGAGTACCTGGAGAGAAACCTGGAACAAACTCCACACAGAAAGACCCCAGCCAGATGATGGAGTGGAACTCAGGATCTTGTGTGTGTGTGCGTCAGTGTGTGTATTTTGATACACTTGTACTATCATTATTGTGTAGTTTTGCATAGAACTCATATGACTGAAGATCCTTTAAATCCCTTTGTTTGTATTCTTTAGCTCACTCTCCTCCAGGTTTGACTGAGACTCCTCTTGTGCCAGTATTGGGACTGGAGCCTCATCAGTAAAGTGGATCAGGTCAGTTTATGAACACCATATATTTTTATGTACATATACTTTGTGTCCGTTAACATTATTTAAGATTCTCCAGTCATAGATGGAATAATTTAACATCTGTGACGAAGTTAATCATAGCTTTCAAATGTAGCAGCATTAGCTTATTCCAGTTCCATCATGTTTTACTGTAGCTGACTGAGAACAAAGTGACTGATCAGACTCTAAGCACCGGATCCAAATAGACAGGAGTCTACCATAGCTGACAGGACCCAAGTTGCAGACTCTGCGAAGGTGTTCTGGAGAATATGTAGCACACAGTAGGATGTAAGCGAGCTGGCATAGCACATACTTAAAAGCACAACCCAAATGGCTACAAGAATGTGCAGGAACATCTATGCCACATATGGATTAGGACAACAGGTTGAGAAAAGAGTTAAAGTCCTGTGGGACTTCAAGTTCCAGACAGAGAAGCAGCTACTGGCCAACAAAAAAGATGTAGTGGTGGCTGACAGAGAGAAGAGAACACTGCAAATACGATGGTGAGTGTGTGATGGAGCTGAAGTGAGATTTCTTGTTTAAAAACATAAACAACTGTAGGATTTGGACCGTGATTTGGACAGCCCAGTCATACTTCCAACGGAGGGGAAACGAATTCTGTCGGGGATACCTACCTTGGCACTTGTGCAGGTGAAGCCAAAGGCAAGATATGCTTCATCATATTTTCTAGTCTTTGGCTTCATATACGTGACGGTCTCTGCTGTGGTTAATGGGCTTGTCTCTTTTGCTCCATACTTACAGACATTACAGTTGTTTTTATCTAACTTTAGCAAGACTAAGAGATACCTGCTGATTTCATGCCAGCATTTAAATAACAGTACTATAATTTTACTTCCCAAGAAATCTGGTGCTTTTTTCTTAATGATGTCATGTTGCTGCACACTGTCCTATTAACTTAACATCTGCAGCACTGTTTAATGAAGCTGTAAATAAACAAAGACACAAATGCAGGGAACAGAAGCCATGGCAGTATAAAGATAAGCTCAGATAAAATCTGAGACCTTTATGCATACCAGCACATATGAGTCACATGTATACAATGCTTCAGAGAATACTTTTCCCACTGAAGCAGCGGTTTGTTCCTTCAGCACCAACAAAGCCAACAGGTACCATTCTGAGCAATAGAGGGCAGCAGAGACTAACACTATTTAAGCCATTTTCTGCATGGTCAGCTACAGCATGACATGTAGTGATGCTGTGCACGAGAGCTTTTTTTTTAATCACGGGATGTAACATGTGTGCAAACTGCCCTGGCTTCACTAACACTAACAGAACAGTCCTGGTTCATTCTGCAAGAGAGTGAGCTTTATAGCTGTACAAATACAAATCACATTACCATTGATGAAAATAAACTTTTTCATATTTTATTAAAGAAAAATACTCTTACACATTCAATGTGTTGGGGACATCTTATAAAGGTATTTAAATACCTTACATCATATGTCAAAACACTACTGCACAGCAAAGTAAATTAATTTAGCAATTGCAACCAGATAATGTTTATAAAAACATAAAACATTGCATCTAAAGTATTTGTTGCTTAAAGATTGCAGATTGGACTGTGGGATCTGGAAGCAAACTCAGCTCTCTTAAATAAGATCACATTCATTCTCAGCACCTACTTATGAATTTTATTCAGTTCACCAATATGGTGGTCATTCAAAACAAAACTTTAATTATTAACTTAAAGCAATGATATTCCAGCTCAATGTAAAATACATAAAAACCTCCTAAATCGATCGCAAAAACGGTGTGTGGGATCAGTTACAGCAATATTGATAGTCTTTTCTCTAAATGGTTCTTGCATCATGTAAGTTCAATTTAAATTGGGTAATGCTTAATAAAGTTATTTGACTTACTTTTGCTATCTGGCAATATTATGATTGCTATGTAGATTTGTTTATGCAGAGATTGGCATTAAACCTGTAAGGTTTTAATCATGTAGACGATATATATTTGGCTAATGTTTCCTGATAACATTTACATTTACAATAATTGATTACACAGCAGTGGGGAGTAGACTTCATCACAATAGATGTCTATCTGAAAGTGCTGTAATTAAGTTTAAGAATATAATCCACCCACTGTTATCATCTTCAATGCTCTGTACCAACACAGAGCAAAGCAGCTACCTGAACGCTACTCTAGAGGTCGATTATCTTGTTAATAATTTTACCTCCTCACTACGTACGACTCTGGATACTGTAGCTCCTGTGAAAACTAAGGCCTCAAATCAGAAGTACCTGACTCCGTGGTATAATTCTCAAACACGTAGCCTAAAGCAGATAACTCGTAAGCTGGAGAGGAAATGGCGTGTCACAAATTTAGAGGATCATCATTTAGCCTGGAGAAATAGTTTGTTGCTTTATAAGAAAGCCCTCCGTAAAGACAGAACATCTTACTATTCGTCACTTATTGAAGAAAACAAGAACAATCCCAGGTTTCTCTTCAGCACTGTAGCTACAAATGATCTTCTTATGGCCTCTGACAGTGGACACGTCTCTATCTATGAAGCCAGGTAACACACACCAATTAGTTAAACTGCAGGAATGTCTTAAAGACATAAAGACCTGGATGGCCTCTAACTTTCCGCTCCTTAATTTAGATAAAACTGAGGTTATTGTACTCGACCCTGAAAATCTTAGAAATATGGTATCTAACCAGATTCTTACTCTGGATGGCATTACCTTGGCCTCCAGTAACACTGTGAGGAACCTTGGAGTCATTTTTGACCAGAATATGTCCTTCAATGCACATATTAAACAAATATGTAAGACTGCTTTCTTCCATTTGTGCAACATCTTGTTAAGTGTCCGATATTGAGGACGAGAGTAAAACAACGATGGTCCAGAAGAGCTTGCTCAAAACAATTGATTTTAATGAATACACGCAGCGTGGGGAGATGTAAACTGCAAAACATCAGTTGTAAATCTCCGCCCAAAAATACACTTCAGATTGCTTTTATAACATCAGGGCATTATAACGCCCCCTCTTGCGTTTACAAGCACATAATTTGCATCTTAAGAACGTTATTTGCCTCTTTTACAGACAATGATCAATCTTAAGAGATAAATGCAGACACAGAAGTTCCCCTTTCTGGCATCCTCTTCCAAATATGGTGATGATCTCAGGCCTTTGAGGTCCCCATGGACTGGTCCTCCTTCTGTCACCTGTTGTCAAGTAAACTCTAGTGCAACATGTTGCTGAATACACTCAGGCCTTTGCTCCGCCACTACTTTTACTGTAACGATATACTCAGCATATAAGCTTTTAAGATTATAGATTTAACTCAACGATTTAAAGTGGTTATAACTGCACCTGTAATAAACATGTTAATATGTGATTATGATAACCCCTGTAATACAAATTATAACATAATGCCAACAACTTCACTAGATCCATTAATGGCATCATGGGCACCGAAACCACCATTCCCAGGTCCACTGCCTTCCCTCTGACCCTCTGTAGCTGTCCTCTGACTCAGCAAATCAGACAACAACCTCATGTCCTCTAGGTGGTCCAGTAATAAAACGCCAGCTCCCACTTGAAAACACTTCATGCTTAAGTGGTCTCTGCTCCTTTTCTGGGTCCCTCTCTAGTGGAAATCTTCTCCTGTAAGGGATAGAAAACAAACAGCCTCTCTCTGCTACACCTCACTAATCTACTGTGTTCATCTAATGTTCCTTTAATTATTCAAAGTTGGTTCACAATATCATGTTCTGGGCTCTATCCTTTATATTAACTTTACTTAATCTCAATGCTCTTTATGTGTGTGAGCAACGCTTTTAGTTCTATTGAACACACCCAGGGTAAAATATACACCATCCCCATGTCAGCCTAACTCTCCGCTAGAAAGCACACTTCAAAATTTTCTATCAGGATTTACGCCTCTTTTTGCTTCAAGCATATACATAACATGCAAAAGTTACTGTTAATGCCAGTTAGACAAGTTTCCATTATCTACAACATTTTGTTTCACCCGTCTCAGCCTCACACATTTCCTGTTCACTTATTGCATACTTATCTTTAACACCTTCTGCCTCAGTAGTTGCTAAGCAGAAACAAAGCAACATGTGTTCCACCTTTACCCTATAAAATAAATCTATGTCATGTTTGTGTCTGTAAGCATGTTTTGCATTCATTCATTACACTCCACGCCATCCCTGCAAGTTAGGAGCTATACAGTTAAAAGCTAAATGAATTCCAGGCCTTTGGCCTCGCCTATGTTTAAATCATGTGTGTTTGTAAGCGTGAATGCTGTTTATCCTTCTATTGCTCCAAGTCCCCCACAATATATCGACTGAGACATCGCCCTCATCGAAGCTTATGACCTTAAATGGACCGAACATCAACTCTGTTAATGAGCATGATCGCAATGTGTATAAAAATCATTTCTACATATCTAATCTTCAATGGTATTCATTTGGTCAGCGACACTTTTAACACCCTCTTAAGAAGCTCTCTCCTCTACCCCAGAAATAAATCTATGTAATATCTGTATGTGTAAGCCTGCATTATAACCATTTATTCTAGAGATCAAAAAGAAATCAAACATTTTCTACTCCTAAAATCTTCACTAGTTTTCCCCAAAGCATATCTCTTATCCAAAATGTCCCGCAATTTCCCTTTAAGTTTGGTGTACAGCTTCTTATGAACACTGGCATTTTATCTTCTAAACAGGATTCAGTTCATTTTAATCCTTTAACTTAAATATGAAAATGACAATTTCTGCCCCAGTTTTACCATATCTAAATCATCCAAAACTCCAAAAGTTATAAAATGATCCTAGAACCCATTTCAAATTCCCCCTTTATATTTCGACACATCAGATGTGTCCAAATAAATAAAAACTCAAAAAACTCAAAATGCATCACCCGGGCTTAGTAAATTAAAACAATAAGGTTAGTCATATCATCTCTCCAAACACCTCAGCAATCCTCCTCTCAGGTATCTCTGCTCCAGCCCTGCAAACCTGTGTTTAAGGAATGAAATCAATTTAATCATGTCACATCTTCTCGAACTCCTCGCTCCATCCAGAGCCTGTATCCTTGTAACTTCCTGGAAACAAAACCTATGTGTTAACCTGAACTTCACATTTCATTCTCAATTCTCCCCCCTTATGGTCCAATCTGTGTTACAACAAAGAAAACTTAAAACAGAACAGTTATCAATCATGTGTTTCTTAAGTTAATGGTAACATGAGTTATATCAAACAATGTTTCCCCTTTAGCATTTAGCATTCTCCCAACAATATAATGTAATACCATAATCTAACCCCAGTCAATAAAACAGAAATTTTCTCAAAGCAAATATCAGCAACCCAAAATCAGCATCCTCTTTCTCTTGCTGTGATGGCAAATTGTTTGTCCACATTTATTCATCCCAACTTTGGTCCAGTCACACAAATTCACTCACATGCATTCACACCAGGTATTGCCAATAGTGGAGACTCCCGCACGAATAATCAGATTCTCCACATCAGCAACATGAGCTCATTCATTTGTTTTATTTTGTTTTTTCTTTTTAGGAAAATAGTTCTTTATGCTTTTGGCTGGATTGAATCGCTACAATCCTTTTAGACAGAGACTCACAACCAATCAGGTACCCACCGGTAGCCTCCTCAGCCAATTATAATCTGGAAAGCCCACCTTATGTTTGTTTTCCCGAGAATTTTGTCAGCGCTGTTAGTTCACTCTCTTCCAGGCCTGCTTCAGAACAAAAATGAGAAAAAGAGAGCTGATTATTAGCTCATCAAAGCACAAAACAAAATCACCTGACAGGTTTTTTCTAAGTGCACTGTTACAAAATAATGGGCCCTTTTAGACATGTCCATGTTTATTAAAACTCCCTCTATTAAAATAAAAAACAACAACCTCAAAAATCTTACACAATCTTAAATTTCACCCGTTCAATGCACCCAAGACCTTGCCAAAAGCTGCACCGTTTTGCACACAACAATGTCCCACTTAAGCACTTTACCATACTTAGATTCAGCATAAGACATAAACCCGTTACAACAAGGTCTGCTTGCCCCTACAGACAACAAAACTGAGACATTTTCATTATTATCATCAGTGCTTAAACGACCCATTTCTCTCTCTCTGGTCAAAAATACCCATTATGTCATGTGTACAAGTGTAAGCATGTTCTTCCTTGCGTTTACTATGTGTTCATATTAATGTTCGGTGTAAGCATGCTTCTTCATTGCATATGTATTTTATAATCAGGTTTAATTCATGCATCTTTTCACTGAGTTCTGAATTCAGACTATCTCACTTCTGATTCTTTCCAAAAAATAATTTCACATGTAACAATTTGTATGTGTGTTTTCTATTCCTTAAGGTAATGGCAGTTATTTTCTTTCATTATATTTACCTTTTCTATTGTTTACCTCTTTGTTGTGATCTGGTGGACATCCCTAAACCATCATGAGTTCAGCCTTCAATTTCAATCCAATTATATCCTGTATTCTCGCACTCGAACTCATCCAGGCTTCACCTCCCACCGGTCCTTGTCCCTTTTTCACAGTGTCCTGTGTGGCCTTCACAGCTCCAACAAACACAGTCTGTTTCTTCTCTGTTTTTTTTCTCCATTCATCTTTTCAGTCTTCTCTTTCAAGATTACTTCAAGCATGGCAAATATGAAACTCAGTGTCCAGTGCTTTTCCACAGTTTTTTATCCCACTGTTCAACTGCCCAGCCTGTAATTCACAGTACATGTTGCATCACGTGCTTTCTTACATGCTGTTACTGGAGTCGTCAGTCAGTCATTTGCACTGGCTTTTGCCTGCTGTTAATTCTTCAAGTCCACGATGTTCTGTCTGTCTTCATCAGGAGATTAACTGTCCTTTGAGCTTCTTCTCAGGGATGGGACAAAGTGAGAGGTCAAGCTATAAAATTTTAGCCAAAACCTGGCCTGTTTTTCCCAATTCTGTTAATCTCTGCTTTTGCCGCAGTACTCAAGGTTCCAGGTTGAGAGAAGTCCACCTGTATTAACACACTAAAGCATACAATTAATATCCTTTTCATTTCTTTTCTTAAAACCTCCATTTTCTTCCTATGCCTAGAGTTTAACTCATCTGTTTGTCTCTCTGGGTGCTCCCTTGACACAGTCAGTTCCTTTTATGGGCATGTAAAGTTCCTCTCACACACACACCTTCCTGTCACACACACAGCAGCACAGTATTTTTCTGTTTCTCTTTCCTGTTGCTACAGATGAATCAAACTCTTGTTTTTTATATTTACAGTCTATAAACCCTCTTTAGTTCTACTAAGTCTTGGTCTAAAAACAATACACCCTCTTCTCACGCACACACACTTTTAACTATACTAAATTCTTTGCATTTCTCAACATTCACATCACAGTCTTTCAGACATCATGAATCGTCTCACACACACCCTTTTCTCGCAAACTTCCACTTTTTCACTCACTCTACTCTCAACCTTCGTAGTGTTATTATTACTTCTTTGTTATTTTTGTACAAATCTCACCCAATCACTCAACACCTACTACTCACAGCATTCACACTTAAAATAACACAAAATACGCTTTCCTAAGAGTATTTTATCAGGCATGCTTTTCAAACTCAGAAAGAGCAAGTGAAATAAAAACAATTGAAACCTCTAATCATTCTCACAGCACACACATAAAATGGAAAAAAATAAAACACCCCAGCATTTATTGCCGAAGAGAGGTTACTACTGAAAGTAATATGTTAGTCTTAGGTATATACAATGCACTGAATATACATATATATATATATCAAAACTCAGTCAATTGCCATACATCCACTACAGCAACTCAAAACCTTATTTATAACCCTCTAATAAACATAAATGACGTCTTAAACACACGTATTCAACAATGTTTGCAGCAGTACTTGTGAAACCAACTGTGGTTTAATCAGTTCACAGCTTCCTCATTTGCATTTTCACACACACAGTCTAAAAATAGCGTCAGCACTTCAGCTCAGTGCTGGGGTCACACTCCTTTCACACCAAACCTCTTACTTTATATTACAAAGACGTCTTATAATTACAACTGCAGAGATTATCAGGCCTGACATTTCCAAACCTACACAATTTAGACAAATTTAAGTTAACCCTCCAAGGGATAAACTCCAAGTTTTTTATTGTCAATTACCCAGTATCAGTTCCAAACTGTCTCTGGTCTAATTTCTAAGGTCCCTAACTCAATTTAAAAGCGTCCAACGCCCAAGCTCCAAGCTTTGCTACCCAAAAAAGTGCAAATACCGTTGCAAACGGTGAACTGATCCAATCAATAGCTTATTTTGGACCATCCCCAGTTGTCCACAATTGCCAATCGGACTATCCCTTCCAAAGGAAAATCCTGAGCGTCCCCAGGAAATTTGGAGCGTCACCTCCGAACAATGCACTTCTAAGCAGTCCAACTGCCGTTCTACAAAAATTTGCCTTCATTTTAAAACAACCATCACAACTTCACATGAAGTATATGACCGAACCCGGTCCAACCGTCTCACCAATTAAAAAATGACCAATTACCTATTATACTAAACTCACTTAACAGTCCAACTGTTTTAAATTCTGTTAGCAGTCCAACTGCTTTAAATCCTCATTACTGTCACTTTCAACGTTTCATTATCCTTTTCAACTTCAATTCTCATGAGATTTTCACCAAAATCAGAACAGACATTTACCAGTAATTTCAGTGAGTAAACTTAAATTTTCAGTCCAATTTGGCACACTTTAATTCAACAGGTAGTGCCTTACCTTTGAATAAGCCGGCTTATGTCAACTCACTTTGACCACTGACTCGTGTCTGCCCGTTCGAGCGCCTCGGACCCTCTCCGTCCTAACCTAAATGCAGACACAGGAGTTCCCCTTTCTGGCATCCTCTTCCAAATATGGTGATGATCTCAGGCCTTTGAGGTCCCCATGGACTTGTCCTCCTTCTGTCACCTGTTGTCAAGTAAACTCTAGTGCAACATGTTGCTGAATACACTCAGGCCTTTGCTCCGCTACCATTTTTACTGTAACAATATACTCAGCATATAAGCTATTAAGATTATAGATTTAACTCAACGATTTAAAGTGGTTATAACTGCACCTGTAATAAAAATGTTAATATGTGATTATGATAACCCCTGTAATACAAATTATAACATAATGCCAACAACTTCAATAAATGCTTTGATGAAATGATAATTAATGCAATGATAAAGATGATGGTTATGAACAGTAACCGTAAAATAATTTCTTTAATCCTACAATCTCTAAAATGAGAAATATCCTGTCTCAGAGTGATGCTGAAAAACTAGTTCATGCATTCATTACTTCCAGGCTGGACTACTGTAATTCACTATTATCAGGATGTCCTAAAAACTCTCTGAAAAGCCTTCAGCTGATCCAAAATGCTGCAGCAAGAGTCCTGACAGGGACTAGAAAGAGAGAGCATATTTCTCCTGTTTTGGCTTCCCTTCATTGGCTTCCTGTTAAATCCAGAATTGAATTCAAAATCCTGCTCCTCACATACAAGGTCTTAAATAATCAGGCCCCATCTTATCTTAATGACCTTGTAGTACCATATCACCCTATTAGAGCACTTCGCTCTCGCTCTGCAGGCCTACTTGTTGTTCCTAGAGTATTTAAAAGTAGAATGGGAGGGAGAGCCTTCAGTTTTCAGGCCCCTCTTCTGTGGAACCAGCTTCCAGTTTGGATTCGGGAGACAGACACTATCTCTACTTTCCTTTTTGCTAAAGCATATAGTTAGGGCTGGACCAGGTGACCCTGAATCCTCCCTTAGTTATGCTGCAATAGACGTAGGCTGCCGGGGATTCCCATGATGCATTGAGGTTTTCCTTTCCAGTCACCTTTCTCACTCACTATGTGTTAATAGACCTCTCTGCATCGAATCATATCTGTTATTAATCTCTGTCTCTCTTCCACAGCATGTCTTTATCCTGTTTTCCTTCTCTCACCCCAACCGGTCGCAGCAGATGGCCCCGCCCCTCCCTGAGCCTGGTTCTGCCGGAGGTTTCTTCCTGTTAAAAGGGAGTTTTTCCTTCCCACTGTTGCCAAAGTGCTTGCTCATAGGGGGTCATATGATTGTTGGGTTTTTCTCTGTATCTATTATTGTAGGGTCTACCTTACAATATAAAGCGCCTTGAGGCAACTGTTGTTGTGATTTGGCGATATATAAATAAAATTGAATTGAACTGAATTGAATTAACAAAACCTTTACATTTCATGATAAAATGTTAAAATCTTCACTCTTTAAGAGAAGTCTAAGTCCCAAAGGTCATTACCCTGAACAAATAAGGCTAACTATAGCTTGCATTGTGTTGGGTAAAGGTCTCGGCAGAAAACGACTAAATTAAAAGTTCATGGGCTTTGTGTGAAGGAGGGTGCAACTAGATTATTGTTAATGAACAATTATTGATTGCAGGCCTACATAAAGTACTGTGAAAAAGTATTAGTTTTTTGTATACTTGTTACACTTACACGTTTACACTTACATCATTAAAATATTTTTAATATTAGACAAAGTAAATGCAAAGAGACGTGGAAGAGAATGGATGGATGGATTAACTTTCTTAATGGTAAGTAGTAGTCTAATTTCTGAAAAAACAAAGTAAAAAAGAAGTTTCTGGCTGATATTTGTTCCTGATATCAGAATATGATAGTATCTACTAACTTCTACTAACTACTATTTCTAATTTCAATTTGAAGATGGATTTATTACAAACTAAAGAGGTAACAATACATTTCATGTTGAATTAAGCATTAATGTTCTAAAATCAGACATTATCAAGAACTGCCTCATGTACAAATTCAGAAAACCACGAGACTCAATGTACACCCACGTGCTTAAAGTGGTAAGCACCTATTTTAGCTACTAATAAAACACAGTGCAATATCATTATTTTAGTTAGTTAACCACAAGTAAACATTAAGGTTACATTATTGCTAATTTTAAAACCATTTGTATGCAGATGACATCCAGTTTTCTTGCTTAACAAACTTTATAAATTTGGTGATCTAAAATCCTCGACTTCCATTAAGTCGTAAATAAATAATGATTACTTGCTCATTACAGTGCCAATTTAAGAATCAAACATTCCCTTAGGTTTCTAACCACCTCTGCTGATTTAATTCTGGAAAGTTTTCTTTCTTTACAGTGTTATATCAGGGAGCTGACGTAATCGTTCATTAACCTAATTTAATTTTCTTATTTTTAAGGTGGAACTGGTGCAAATAGTTATTTATTTGTCTTCATGCTTTTATCTTTTCTCATTTCAGTTATAGCAAATAATTATTCCTCATTTGTCTTAAGAAATGTTTAAATTATCTACAAATTATTCAAAATTTCGTTGCACATCTTGGTGACCTTGTATCTGAAAGAGCCATTATAAATAAACCTTACTTACTAAATTCTTGCAAATGTTAACAAAGAAAATATTAAAATAAATTGAACAAAAGTGGACTTCATATTGGTTTGCAGTATGACTACACGATGTATGTCTGGGGATGTTACAGTAGTAGTCAGAATTTTGCATCCAGTCATCGTGGCCGTGAATGTCATGCAAACTGTTCTTTTGCTGGGTGGAATGATTGTACAGCGAAAATCTTTAATGACTTAAAAACATAGGTGCACAAGTTTTCATTTATGTTGGATTTTCTGTAATCCCCAAAGTGTCATGGGTACACATAAAGGATCAAATATATAGTCTCACTCACTTAAAACTTTTAATAAGTGGTACACTTTGGTGCTCTCTCTCCTCTAAGTGTGTGGTTACCGCACTTTACCTTTCAGAGGCAGGATCCTCTTGGTCCCCTCCCTCCGGTCTGGCACATATGGTAATCAACAGTAATGTTTAGAAACTGGCTGGTTTAGCCGCTATTACATTGAGTACTAGTGTTTCCTTTTTCTTTTCTTTTTTTTCAACAATACATTATTTTTACATGGTTTTTCAGGACAACCTGTCTTCATCATGCATCTACATTTGGGTCCTCACCACTCCACAACTCAGCTGTTCAATAAAGAAATTATGATTTACATCAATCTACCTTTATAAACATAAAAGAACTAGATTATTTAGATTTAGATTGTTATTTATTTTAATTAAGATTTAAGAAAACTGAGTCTTTAACAGTCAGTGACGTAACATTGAAGTGTCAGCTGTAATTACCCAACATCACTTGGATTATATGAAAACATCCAAGGGATCAGTTAGCATACATTCATGCCAGAGGATGAGCCACAGGGAAGCACAAACATGCTGTTCTTTAGTCTGTAACTGCCCTGCAACTGTTTTTCCGGTAGAAGCACATCCAACATGCACCAGCAGCTTATTTAAACAATATATTCGAATGTGTTTTTTAGTAGAGCAGTAATGAACTGTTGCCAGATATTTTTTATTTGAAAAAAAAAAAAGAAATACCAAGGAAGGCCAGGTGTACCAGTTTTACACTAGCGGTGTGTGACACTGCAGATGTTGGTATCGATCCAATACCAGGTAAATACAGGGCCAGTATTGCCAATACCAATACATATACTGATACTTTAAAGCTATAAAGGCAGCTTATGTAGGGGAGAGCAGTGTATCATGATTTATGACATGAGGCATCGTAACTTTGCAAATTCTGAACACATTTCAATAACCGCTAAATCACTGTGATTCTACAATAATGAGCTAACGCAATAAAAACACTTTTTTTTTTTAGCTTTTTTCATTTTGAAACTAAGGGTTATTTTTTTGGGGGGAAACCTGAAATGTAAATGTGCCCGTCTCTAAAGCACAACTTATGTTGTTTAAATGTGCTGTAGGCTACAAATAAAGTAGACCTGACAAATTCAGACATTTTTTTATAGTGCATGGTTGATGTATATATTTTTTCATTTCACAAAAACAAAGTTATCACACAATTCAGTGTGACAAGAGTCTCAAAATCCCACATGCACAACTGATGTGATCTGTGAATATCAGGCAATTTGTGCATTTAATGGCTTCTAAGTGAGTGAAAAGATTGTGAACAGTATCTTTAGAGATTTATCCAGACAGGAAGGCAAAATGATTTGATTTATGAACTTGTGTATAGAATTGTGACTATTGAGTCAGATTTTTATATAAACATTTCTAAATAGTTTTGCTTCTGATCAGATTGCCTGTATTTGTGTATGGATTGTAGCATGCATTTGTTACTATTCAAAATTTACAAATTTATTAGTTAGTTTCGTTTACACTTATCGATCACATCATAGGCACTTTTAAACCTCTCAGAATAATTTCTTTCCATAACAGCACTCATTCAACAAGTGTAGCTTCACAGTGTCTACAAACAGTGGGGCATTCTCAAAATGTAACACAAGACTGCTTGGCTATTCTGAGTGTTTTTCTTTGTGTGCAAGAAAAGCTATAAAAGCTAGAATGATGAACAGAATTTGGAGATTATTGTCAATAACTTTTCTTTATTTTGAAAACTTTTTATTCACTGAAACAAAAAATGAAGAAACACAATGTTTTTTTAATAATTGAAAGCTGACTTTGCCATTCCCACAAGATAGAAATGAAAGAAATATACATGAAGGAAATTTAGGTGATAAATAACCCAACTTGGTTTGGTTCAAACCTTTATCAATCAGTTCAGTTCAGTTCAGTTCATTTTTATTTAAAACATTTCAAACATGTGCCTTCACAATCATTACAAAATATTATTCCATTATTTGTTTGAAAAGGAGTAGGCAGAAGTATTTACTTATTTGTCTCTACCCCCTCTAGTTTTACCTCTCATTCACAATAATTCACAATAATAATTCACATTAATAATTCACAGAAATGAATTATTAATGCAAATGAATCATGCACGGTAAATAGGCTCAGTAGCAAATAAAATGTAATCTCTCCTCACAGTCATGGGCGTCCCAAACAGCCTCCCTCCCTCCTGTCACCTGAAAGGCTCCACACTTTATCTTGGGTTGTGGACATGATGGTTTTCCCTCTTCACCCCAGGCCTCGTAGTCCATCTCCTGCCTGTCCACCCACAGCCAATCCCCAGCCAGAAAACGCAATCCAATCCAGACATTTTGAGTGGTGTTATGTTTGTTCAGCTCTTTCTGGATCAGCAGCATCTCTGTCTCAGACGCCACACTGGCCAGGTCATCGTGGTGCTCCCTGCAGTACTCCAGAGCTTCCTCCCAAGTCTTTTTCTCCTTCACCACAACTGCACCGTAGCAGAAGAAGGTTATTTTATACCATTGGCTTACATCATTCCACATTTTATTCAGCACAGAGCCACCATCTTCATTCCCCTTATAGTCATCGGGTTGACCTGATTTCCAGAAAAACGTGGATGCCACTCCACCTCCTGACCACAGCCATTCATCTCTGTGTGAGGAATTTCTTACCAGTCCTATCCAGATATACTCTTTGACATTGCTGGAGAGCTGCTGAAGTTTGTTGGCATCATTGTCGTTACTGACAGGGGCTAGGTCTGTGTAGTTCTGCTGACAGTAACTCTGAGCTCGACGCCAATCCAGTTTCTTGTCAATGTAAACGTACTTGTTAAAAGTGCCAGACAAGTTAAGCAGGAGCAGGATGAAGGTAAAGATCTGATCCATTGTTAAGTTTCTCGAAAGAGTCCTTCACAGCAATGAGGATCCAAAAGGTTTTGGAAAATATGTGCTTGAGCTGTGAGTTTTGCCTGTCAAAAAGAATTTGCACATCAAGACTGCCCTTTTATTCTGCCCTATAACTCTGAGCTTGAGGCCAATTCATTCTGTCATTAATGTAAATGTACTTGGTAAAAGTTCCAGACAAGTTCAGCAGGAGCAGAATGAAGGTGAAGATTGGATCCATTGTTGAATTTCTCCAAAGGGTTCAGCAGAGAAATGAGGATCAAAAGAGGTTTGTAAGATATATGCTGGAGATGTGAGCTTTGCATGTCAAAGCATATTTACATGTCAGGGCGGCCCTTTTATTTGTGCTGTAGTACAACACAATTTGAGTGAAACGATCACTTCATATGTGGAGGTTGAAAATTTATGATCATTGATCATCTGAATTTCATTGAGCAAAAAAATAGAAAGAACCTGAATAAAAGTATAAAATGAATCTGTTTCTTCAACTGAGCGAAAACGAATGTATCTTTTATTTTAAAATTCAGCTACACACACACATATATGTCACAAGGAGGACATATTGGTAATATAGTTTTGTTTTTGTTTTTTTCAGGTTACCCAGATTTAACAACACTTGGAAACCATTGGTACGCTTAAAAAAATCCAAGGTTAATAGGAGAAGCTAGACTTTTTTGCATCAGACAAACTGACATGTTGTTTGTTTACATCACACAAACAAATCACAGTTTTCGGGAACAAGGCGAAGTCTTTTTCCATATTGTCACGTCAACCTTCTGGGAAACAGATGAACAGGTCAAGAGAACAAATTGAAAGAGGACTGAAAATGGTCCTTATATTTTTTGAAAGGGATTTCATTAGTTGGGTTTTTCTTGTATTTTCTTATTTTTCTCCTTTCTCCATTCTTTCTTCTATTCTGCATATTTCAGATTTATCTTTCAATGCATAGATGTAAATAACCCACGGCAGACCCGATGACAACTTCATGCTTTTCAGCATCTTTCAACACTATTATTTCACCCTGAGGCTACATCCACGGGTATTTTTGAAAACGCAGATTTTTCTATGCGTTTGGGCCTTTTGTCCACATGTAAACAGCGTTTTCGATCACTGAAAATGGGGATTTTTAAAAACTCCTGCCAGGGTGGAGATTTTTGAAAACTCAGTTTTTGCATTTACGCATGGACGAGGAAAACGGAGATTTAGTCACGAACGGAAAATGGAATGGAGTAATATAAAATTATGTATCTCAATAAATAAATTAAGAAGTGGGGGGCAAACCACCCCTAGTGCTCAGACATTTGCCTGCACCATGTAAGTTTAATGTAAAGCAGACAATGCTTATATTAATATTCTTCTTAAAAGAAGTGTACAGCTTCTATTTGATACCTGTGAGTATTATGACCAATCAATAGATCTGTGCAACTCAGCTTCAGTGAAATTCAGCTCAATTTTACAGTGCCAAAATCACAACACCCAATTGTGAGTCTGTCTGTAGTTTATGTTTGTGCCTGCCAAAGGTCTCAGTGCTTATGGAAAACTACTAAATTGAAAGTGCATTGGCTTCATGTGAAAAGGGTTTTAAGTACACTGAAAAAAAGGCCATGTTGGATTTACTTGATTCAATAGTGGACATTGGTTGCACACAAATGTTTTGCTTTGGCAGAAACTTAAACAATTGAGTTCAATCAACACAACTTGTTCATATTCAATAAACCTGTGCATTTTGTGTTCATAAAACACAATAGAAACATGTTTAGATGAAGTAAGTTGAGCTCTTGGAATATTTTAATCCTTCACAATTTTGTCATTTTATTTCAACACTATTCAATAACTTTTACCCCAATACTACTTGGTCACTTAAATACTACATGTTGTCTTCATATTACATAATATTCAACAAAGTCTAGATCCTGGTTACCATGAGAATTCAATGGATCTACAACAACTACCATCCTCCTATCTTTATCCTGGTTGCAGGGGGGCTGGGAAATAACGCTTAAGTGATAGGTTTCAAGGCAGGGTACACCCTGGACAGCCCACCAGTCAATCACAAACAACCATTTGCACTTACATTGACAGGTAATTTAGAATCGCCAATTAACCTAACTCCAACAACTGCATGGCTTTTAACTGTGGGAAGAAACCAGAATACCCAGAGAGAAACCAGAGCAAACTAGCCAGATTGTGGATTTGAACCCAGGAACTTTTTACTGTGAAGCAACAGCACTAACCACCATGCCACCAATCCAGACTTAACAAAAGCAGGAAAGCTATGATTTCAAGGCTTGATGCAGAAGTTTTTTGTACGTTTTTGTCCTTGACAGGTTAAACCACAATAAATAGCAATAGCATACACGTGGTGTGTGTGTAATTGTCTGCCTCTTATAACTCCAGTGATTTTCCTGCAGTTTGACATCTCATGCGATCTTGTGAATTTCATGAGTTCAGCAACTAACCACTCTTACTAGATTGTATCATGTCATCTCAACAAGGACAAATTAAGTTGTTGAATTTCGTACAGATCCTTCATGATTTAATTATGTTCATAGAAACATGAAATTATTGTGTTTAAATTACAAGTTAGACTTTTTTAATGTAACAACCACCCAATTTACTTTTTTCGGTATACCAAAAAAAAAGTAGAAGCGGCTGCTCAATTTGACTGAGATCGAAGCCTTCCTGAAACCACGATCCAAAGCGCACGAGACTGAAAGTTATTGACTTACTTCACTCGAACATGATATGAACAATTTAATCTAGCCTCTCTGCATATCATGTAGTTTCTAGACTATATAGTTACACTTAACTTTAAAGCATGATGCACTTATGTTAAATACACGCAAGATGCTTACGTAAATCCAAGAGTTGGCCAATCCCTTTTTTTCAGTGTAGTATGACAAATGGCACCAGGATTCTATACAGTGCCGTGTATTTAACCCTTCCTGGTTTCTTTTTTAACTTCTTTTTTATAGTTGTCAAACTTACATTTTTCAAATCATAAAATGCATTTTAATATTAGCCAAAGTAAGTAAAAAATGCAAAGAGAAAATACAAAATGCAGTGTTTAAATTATGATTGTATTTATTAAAACTGTTATCAAAATTAATTAGCCATCTGTCAAACAAAAGGCAAGGAATAGAGTGAAGTTGCAGCAAGGTGCAACAAGGGTTAAATCGTAACTTACATAGCTATATTCCCCTAAACATTGAAATAATGATTTAAAACCACATTTTATGTTTATTCAAGTTGTCTTTGTCTAATATTAAAATGAATTTGATCTGACAGATTTGAATGGATCACATTCATAAGCATTTATAAACCTTTTCAGACTGTGACCCGAAACTTTCCTCTAACTCATGAACTCCTTTAACATGTTTAACTTCACTGTGTCTGCAAACAAAAACACATCCTCAAATTTAAGTAAAGACTTTTGGGCAGAATCCTTTTATCTTTCTCAGTCTTTAAATGTCTTCAGAAAATGTGGGGAAAAAAAGGAATTATGAACAAAATCTGGAAATTATTTCAAATTTCTTTTTATTTGTCTTTTCATAGTATTATTTCTTTTTACTCAGTCAAACAAAAATGATGAAACACTATTTGTAAAACAAATGAATTTTCAGAAGACAGAAAGAAACATAAATGTGATAAATACAAATAAGTCAAATGAAACACCAAATTCTACTATTTACTAAATAGTAAATAAAGGCTAATTCAAATATTTTTTGCAAAATAAAAACTACTTCAGTAGCAAACAAAATGTAGTCTCTCTTCACAGTCATGAGCCTCCCAAGCACCCTTATTGGCTCCTGTCACCTGTAGGGCTCCACACTTCATGTTGGGTTGTGGACATATTGGTTTTCCCCCTTGACCCCAGGCCTTGTAGTCCATCTCCTGCCCATCCACCCACAGCCAGTTCCCAGGCAGGAAACGCAATCCAATCCAGACATTTTGAGTGGTGTTATGTTTGCTCAGCTCTCTCTGGATCAGCAGCATCTCTGTCTCAGATGCCACACTGGCCAGGTCCTTGTGGTGCTGTCTGCAGTACTCCAGAGCTTCCTCCCAAGTCTTTTCCTCTGTTACCACTTCTGCACTGTAGCAGAAGAAGGTTGTTTGATACCATGGCACTGCATCGTACCATGTGTTATTCCGCACACAGCCACGATCTTCATTACCCTGACAGTTGTCTGGTTGATGTTCTGCCCAGGAAAATCTGGACACTGCTCCACCTCCTGACCACATCCAGTTCCCACTACCTGAGGAATCTCTCACCAGTCCTATCCAGATATGGTGATTGACATTACTGGAGAGCTCCTGAAGTTTGTTGACATCCTTCTCAGTACTTACAGGAGCCAGGTCTGTGTAGTTTTGCTGACAGTAACTCTGAGCTTCAAGCCAATCCATTTTGTCATCAACGTAAATGTACTTGGTAAAAGTTCCAGACAAGTTCATCAGGAGAAGGATGAAGGTGAAGATTGGATCCATTGTGTTTTCCTTTAGAAGAATCTTTCATAGCAATGAGGATCTAAAGAGGTTTGTAAGATATATGCTGGATTTGTCAACTTTGCCTTTCAAAAAAAAAAATTTGCATATCAGGACGGCCCTTTTATTCTAAGAACTTGTTTGTTCTCAGCTGCAGTGACACGCAACTACTGCTCACATGTACCTGTTCAAGTAGCTGATGTATAAATTTATTAATCACCATAAACTCAACAGTGCAATAAAAATTGGATGAAATCTTCAGCTCAAATGTGGTATGATGGCTCCTGAGTCGTTGACCCAGTGCTTTGAGTTTATTCTCTTTTGTTTTCAGTCCAGAGTCTTTGTATTAATTTTCAGTGTTCTTTTCATTATGTTTTGGATCTTTTTTGGATTTCTTTGTTATTATTTTGTCACTGAGCTTCGGTTAATGTCTGTTTTATATTTGTATTGTTCTTTGGTTGTTTTGGTTTTGTCTCTTCTTGCTTTCCTCAGCCTTTCCTGTGTTTGCTGTGTCATATTAATTGGGCCTATTCGCAAATATAAGGTTCACAGGGGGTTATTATTTTTTTTTGTTTTCAGGGATGCCAGATTTAAAACCCCTTTGAACCTTTACATAAGCTGAAAGAAAGACCAAGGTTGTTTGAACAAGGTAAACAAATTTTTAATTTGCAAAAGGCAAAACTGATGTGTTGCTGAGTTCACATCACACTAACAAATTAGTTTTCACGAAGAAGTCAAAGTCATTTCTCATATTTTCACGTCATCCTATTTGGAAAACAAATGAAAAGGTTTAGAAGAGAAATTGTAAGATGACTGAAAAAAAATCTTATATTGCATGAGAGGGATACGAATGTGTTTTTTATGGGGTTTTTTGGTCTTTTTATTCCTAATTCTTTCTTTCTTTCTGCATACTGCAACTCTGCCTGTTAATAACTTGAATTAGCATGTACCATGATGGGCCACTGGAGCGTCCCAACACAGACAGACTATCTTTTATTATTTTTCACTGTACGCTGTGACTGCAGTTGTTCCTATTGTAACAGCTGCCCACCGTACTGCTTCTCCCTGGTCCCAGCACACTACATAAATAGAGAAGCAGAATCATAACATTCACACCATCCAGCCCCTCCTGGTATTTTCCACTGTACCCTCAAGTCGTCCTCTCTCTGCAGCTGAGCCATGACCATTCCACACGGCGTTTGTTCATTATTTTTTTGTTTGTTTTGCATGACTTGTACTGTCCTTATTGTGTAGTTTTGTGTAAACCTCCTATCAGCAAAGATCATAGTGTCATGGCGGGGTGCGCTGGTGTGTTTGGAAACAGGACCCAAAAGCAGATGCTGACAGAGGAGTTGCAGGTTTTAACAAAAAGCGAGCCTTTATTTGGCAGGTGGCAGGAGTTAAACATGAAAAACTAAGCAAACTAAGAAACACTGACAAACACTATGACTGTGAGTATGGTTGGGACAACAGACAACCTGACAATGATGTACAGAAAACAGAGGGCTTAACCCTAGAACACTATCGCTGGGTGATTTACACCCGAGCAAATACATTTACATGATTTCTCTCTCCTGCAGCTGTTTGCGTGTCGAGGAGGCTGTGCCTTCACCAGGGAAGTCTCAAATGTCCCAGGAATGGGTGGACCAAAGACCAGCTTTCCAGAGTCATTATTTTGTTTTAGGAGTTTTTTTTTTTCATTTTGTTAGACATGGCACAGTTGAAAGTAAAAGACGACCACTCTAATTTGTCATGTGTTGTCATATTTTGATATATTTGATTACTTTTTATTGGTTATATTATATCGGGTAAAAATCACCCGGCATTAGTGATTGTGTTACTATTTATAGCGATAGTGTTCTAGGGTTAAATACACATAGGAGGGGATCAGGGGAAGTGGGAACACATGGGGAAACAGCTGACTGACATGAACACAATGACGGGACAGGGGAAGTGAAACTAAATACAATGAACAAAGAACACAAGACTCTTTCAAAATAAAACAGGAAACATGGAGAAAAAATACAATAAACAAACAAATAGAACTAAAATACACACAACACTGGGTCGCAGACCCAGTACAATGACACATAGAAATCTCTCTTTCTGTTTGTATCCCTGTATCTCGCTCTTCCTCCAGGCTTGTCCAAGACTCCTCATTTGCATCGGAAGTCCTTTGCATTGGAAGTTGAATCTTTGTCAGTAGAGGGATCTTGCCAACTGGTAAACATCAAATTATTGTAAACATGAAATATTCTTAGATGCATTTCATTCAGGGTTTCTTAACAATATTTGATACTCTTCAATCACAGTTGGCATTATTTTGACATCCTTGAAGGAACTTAATTGCAGATGTAATGAAAATCATCAAAACTGTTATTCAAGTAAAGCAGTTTTGATGCTTTTATAGTTTAGTGCAACACATTAGTTTATTATTTAATGACTGAGCGGCATATGGCTTTTAGTTTTTGTTTCTGGTGCCCTCTAGTGCACAGAATTGCATACAGTTGTGTTTGTGGTTGAGAAATTATTACTGATTTATTTATTTGATGTATTTCTTTGACTAGAGGGCTGTTTCAGAAATTACAGTAGGTTAAGTGAAAACCCTTGTTTTCACTTGTTCATGCTGAAGTTCTGTTTGACAAAGAAATCCATCGTTCTACAGAGCAATGAAGATCCAAAGAGATTTGAAAGATATATGCTGTAGCTGTGAGCTTTGCTGTAGCTGTGAGCATTTGCACATAAGGATGGCCCTTTTATTCTCAGCACCTGATAGTATTCAGCAGCAGGAATGCACAATCAATTCATTAATGACCAAGACATTTATAATAGTATGACAATTCTGCTCTATTCATCATTACTTTTTATACCAACCTATGACACACATTAAGGTAAAAGCTAAATTAAATATGTAAAGTTAGTTTACATTTGTGGTATTAGGCAGCTAAAAGTCTTCAGCTAAGGTTGGGATAAGGTTAACCTAATCACACAATTATTTTGGTTCCAGATTTAAAAAGAATTTGAAAAAATATGCACAAGCTGACAAAAATCCAAAGTTTATCATGACAAGGTAAACACATTTTTAATTTGTGACGCTGGGTACAAATCAGAGAAACAAATCTCAGAATTCATTTCATATTATGTCACCTTACTTGGTGTCATGGTCCCCGCACCTCGCCAGCTGACATCATGTCAGGCGCTATGTTTTGTTTTGTTTATTCTCCTCTCTCGCCTCTGCTCTCTCTTTCTCTCTCGTCCTCTCCCACTCTCTCTTTCTCCTGCCGGGCCGGAGCTCAGTATGGGCTCCCGCCCCTGGCCCACGCACCTGGGGATATAATCAGCACACCAGCCGCTGATTACGAGTCCTACTTAAGATGGCGGATCTGTAATCTGTGCCATCAGAAACTGAATTTGAATAAGTTAAATTTGAATTTGAATTACTCGGATTGAATCTGAATTGTAACTTGAATGAAAGCTTTTGAAAACTGAATTTGAATTAGTCTAATTTGAAATTGAATTTATGGTTTGAAAATGAATTGATTTGCTTTGAAACTGCATTTTATCCTTTAAAAATTCAGCTCTCGAATAATTTCAGATTCACTCTCACCATTCAGTTTCAGTTCTACAATTCAATTTCAGTTCCAAAATTCAGTTTTTTGGGACTTACATCCGGTTCCGGTTCAAGCGCAGATTAATAGAACTACAGACTGATAGCGTTACTGACGGGAATCTATAGCATCTTGAGCTGAATTAAGACTTCAGAAGTCATTCGTCATGTCGAATGACCAGCGGATAAACTCTCAGGTTGGTAATAAATGTATTACATGTATAAGAACAAGCGTCATGTTAACAATTGATAGCCGTACAGTAACCTTTATGCTTATTGTAGCTGCTAGCTAAAAACGCTAATTTAGCGTAGTTTGCCCTAAATTCAGCTTTAACAAACAAATATGATCGACTGTTTCTAGTAGAATTCCAAAGTTGTCATCTTGTACCCTGTCAGAGCCCTGTATGCTTGCAGAGACCCCTACAGTAGGGAAACATGCAAAACAGTGTCCAAACCTTTGTATTTGAGCTTTATTTATGTCTTACACAGCATCCCAACTCTTTAGCTAACTTAATAACTTTAGCTAAAGTGAATAGTTAGTCTAATTCATTAGTGCAGCATTACTGGATCACCTCTGTTTGAAGTGATATAATATGATATACAACTATCACTGAAACAGCAAACTTTGTAAATAAACAAACAACACTTCTCATTCTCTAAACGTTTGGCCACAGCTGTAGATTACACTATCAGTGCTTGTTCACTCTTGACAATAATTACATTTCTGAATTCTCTTTGTGCATTTACAGGTAAACAATATCTAATATTTTATCTAAATGACTGCTTTGTCTTTGAAAAGGTGAAGAGCCTGAGGCCGGTGACACTCCAGTTCTACTCTAAGTACATCCTTACGGTGGCTCACAGGACAAGGCTACATTCCTGTCCTGCCAGAAGAGAAGAGAAACTTCAGAGTCTTCATGAAGTTCAACCACACCTGTCATATGGAATATGACAGGGGTCTCAAACTCCAGTCCTCGAGGGCCGGTTTCATGCAACTTTTCCATGCCCTCGAGGACTGGAGTTTGAGACCCCTGCCGTATGGTGTTTATGCAGTTTTCTACCCCACAGTTACAGCATGTCTGACTGCCTGTTCAGCATATGCAAAAATATATGATGAGTTTAAGAATGTGATGACTAAGGCCTTCCATTATGGTGTTTGTCATCACATGTCACAGACATCTGGATGATCATTTGGAATAAACAAAAAAACAAAAAACTTGTTACTTCATCTTTTATCTTTATTATTATTATTGTTCTTATTTTACATTTTTCATTGTTAGGCATTAGGTTTATTTATAGTAGTCCTTTCCAACTTCTTTCCCTCTTCCATGTTACTGTGTCAGCATCTATTTGGGGTTGGGAGTGGAACAGAAAGTAAGGAACAGAAAGTGCCATTTAAACCAGGAGAGGTTCTTATATTTCAGAAGAAGGGATTAATTCAAAAGAAATGACCTCAATGCCATATTTTATTTAGGAACCCTAGAGAGCACTTTGCAAAATAACACATTCTTATAATTTCACCCTCAGATGAGCCAAGCTACGACTGTCAGGGAAGGTGATGTAGGTACAGAGCATGTGAGAGTGGTTAAGTTAATGTCTCTTGTCTAGATGAAGGCACAGGAGGGATCAATGGCACGGCGTAGAGATTCAGTATCTTCAGTCTTCAGTGGACACTCCATTTCTGGCACAAAACACCTGTAAAAGATGGTCGATTTAGGAGGTCACCTGACAACTTCAGCCTGTCAAACATAGCAATGGAGCAGTATGTTTAAAAAAAAAAAACTAATTAAGCATGCACTCAGTACCCTAAGAATTATTATGGTAGTTAAACACAGTGATAGTTGTATATCATATTATATCACTTCAAACAGAGGTGATCCAGTAATGCTGCACTAATGAATTAGACTAACTATTCACTTTAGCTAAAGTTATTAAGTTAGCTAAAGAGTTGGGATGCTGTGTAAGACATAAATAAAGCTCAAATACAAAGGTTTGGACACTGTTTTGCATGTTTCCCTACTGTAGGGGTCTCTGCAAGCATACAGGGCTCTGACAGGGTACAAGATGACAACTTTGGAATTCTACTAGAAACAGTCGATCATATTTGTTTGTTAAAGCTGAATTTAGGGCAAACTACGCTAAATTAGCGTTTTTAGCTAGCAGCTACAATAAGCATAAAGGTTACTGTACGGCTATCAATTGTTAACATGACGCTTGTTCTTATACATGTAATACATTTATTACCAACCTGAGAGTTTATCCGCTGGTCATTCGACATGACGAATGACTTCTGAAGTCTTAATTCAGCTCAAGACGCTATAGATTCCCGTCAGTAACGCTATCAGTCTGTAGTTCTATTAATCTGCGCTTGAACCGGAACCGGATGTAAGTCCCAAAAAACTGAATTTTGGAACTGAAATTGAATTGTAGAACTGAAACTGAATGGTGAGAGTGAATCTGAAATTATTCGAGAGCTGAATTTTTAAAGGATAAAATGCAGTTTCAAAGCAAATCAATTCATTTTCAAACCATAAATTCAATTTCAAATTAGACTAATTCAAATTCAGTTTTCAAAAGCTTTCATTCAAGTTACAATTCAGATTCAATCCGAGTAATTCAAATTCAAATTTAACTTATTCAAATTCAGTTTCTGATGGCACAGATTTCTGCCCATAGGGAGAAGAAGAGGAGTCGTTTGTGTTCGCGAGAGCTGTGTGGAAATCTTCCCTCCCTGGACTCCTGCCCCTTTCACTCCCGGACCCTGGAACCCCGACCCCTTTTCCCCAGACACCGTTGTGTATATATATTTCACTGTGGAGGACACTGTAAATAAATTCACTTTTGGTTTGAAGGAACTTGTGGTCTGCGCCTGAGTCTGCTTCGCTAGCCCAGACTCTTGGAAACCAAGTGAAGAGGTCAAGAGAACAAATTGAAAGTTATGAAAATATGAAAAATATGTCTTTATATGGTGTGAGAGAGGGATATAATTTATATATATATTTTTTTTTTTTTTACAATTTTTTCACAACTGCAGTTTTATTTTCCTTTCACCATTCCTACTTTAATTCTTCGCAATTCTATTTTCTTCATCTTATCTTCTGCTTATTTGGGTGGAATTACATTGCATATCTAGAAACATGCTCAGAACATTTTCAGAATGTATTTATGTCCGTTTGTGTTCATGCTTGGCTCAAACCTCAAACTATAAATCCAAAAATATAAATTGTGAATGACAGATAATAGATGTCAGTGGGCACATCACCATTACAGAGTAAGTCTGCAGCATAGACACTGCAACCTGACACTTGGATATAAGTTCTGTTTTTTGTTTTTTTTTTTTAGGATTTTTTTTCACAACTGAATTTTCCTTTCCATTATTTTGGTTTCAGTTATATATTTCCTTTTTAGGTACAGAAACAGCTTTAGTGAAGGTTATGAATGAGGTTCCTATGGCCTCTGAAAGTGGACTCATCTCTGTGCTTGACCTGCTAAACCTCAGTGCAGTGTTTGATACTGTTGCCCATAATATGTTTCTAGTTGTAGGACCCACCTGTTAAATGAACCCTGGAGCACCGCCGGTGAGAGAGGTTCTCGTGCTTCCCCTAACACCTGAGCAGCACACCTGTGACAGCTGCTGGCTGCAGTGCCCCCTAGCAGTCGAGGAAGTGGAGTGGGTAGGGATGAGCTGCCATTACTTTTGATAAATCATTTTTCATCCTGTTGGATTGGCTCAGGAGGTCAGACTCTGTCTTTGTTTTTGGCTCTTTTTTCAGTAAGGCTATGTGTGTGTAATTCAGAGAATAGTTTAGTTTTGTTTATTATTTTGACTCACCCTAAAATCTTAACACTTCCATTCTGTGATTTCCTTCTCATCACATTGTAAATAAACGACATGCAACGCACAGTGATTTGCTTCTTGTGGCTGCTTGGGTCTTGGGGGGCGGGGTGGTGTCGATGTTCATGTGAAATTGAGCAAATGTAAAATTTGAAGCAAAATAGCATAAATGGAATAAAACATGAAGTGTATTCATATGTGACTGAATGTTGAAATGTAATGAAATTAATAATAAGTCATGTTATAGAATAATATAAAAAAGAATAAAATGTAATTAAGTGATTTTAAAGTTTCAAACATTAAAATCACTTAATTACACAAAGTTTTAAATTTCATTTGTAAAAAAGACACAAAAAGGGTGGAAGATAAGGTGTGGCTGGACATCAGGTCAACAAGGTGATTGAACATCCAGAGAGAAATAGAGGAGGAGAGAGAGGAGGAGGCAAATGGGCACTTGGCAGAGTATAAAAGAGGGCCCTTAAGAACATTTGATGTTGTTATTTCCTATAGCTTTCGTGTTAGAGTATAAATTCAAGAAAACTTGCTTTGTTTTTTGCTTTGTTACCTACTGGATTAAAACTTCCAATAACTCGGCTCCTGTCCTATTCATTTATACAGTCCTGATCCAAATTTTTAGACCATTTGAAAAATAGCAAAAAAATCATATTTTGCATGGTTGGATCTTAACAAGGTTCCAAGTAGAGCTTCAACATGCAACAAGAAGAAATTGGTGTTAAACAAAACATTTTTTTGAACATGCAGTTCATTGAAAACAATGCTTAAACTGCAAAAGGCTGTTTTATAACTGATGAAAAGTTTAGGACCACACCTCCAAAAAAAAAAAAACCCCCATCAAAACAGGAATCAAAGTTACAAAGATGAATTCAGTAATGAGTAGCTAGTAGTATTGTTGATCAATTCAGAAATCCTTTGCAGCATGCTTGATGCAAGTGTTTGCATGAGGTGAGTGGGAACATTTCTCCAAGTGGTGATGACAGCCGCACGAAGAGTGTCTACTGTCTGGAACTGTTGTTCGTTTTTGTAAACTTCCCTTGCCATCCATCCCCAAAGGTTGTCAGTTGGATTTAGATCAGGGGAACACGCAGGATGGTCCAAAAGAGTGATGCTATTCTGGAAGAAGTCCCTTGTCCTGTGTGCATTGTGGTACTGTAGCGTTGTCCTGTTGAAAAACCCAGTTTTTACCACACAGACGAGGCCCTCAGTGCTGAGGAGTGCTCTCTGCAACATCTGGACATAGCCAGTGGCCATTTGATGCCCCTGCACCTCCTGAAGCTCCATTGTTCCACTGAA